>NW_027185755.1:4866310-5011702 GCF_028583685.1 Petaurus breviceps papuanus | reverse complement strand
TGTGGTAGCTGCAAACCCTGAGGATGCTTGGGGTGCTTGCTGCTACACCAAGTCGTGCTGTTCCAACTTTCACATCTCTTGATATTCACTCCCTTTTCTCCATTCATACAGTGGCCATCCTGGTGCAGGTCCTCATGGTTTCATGCCTGGACCATTGTAATTGCCTGCTGGTTGGTCTCCCTGCCTCAAGAATTTCTCCACTCCAGTCCATCTTCTACCTAGCTAGTAAAGATCTTCCTTAATGCCCATGTCATTCCCCTCTCTCAATAAAAAGTAGCTACTGGAGGTTTCATTCATTCTGATGAATGAATAATGAATAATGAAAATTCTAGTGGCTACCTCTTACTTCCCGGATAAATATTAAATCCACTGTTTGGTTTTTAAAGCCCTTCGTCACTTTTCTACTCTTCTTAAACCTTACTCTTCCCCATCCTCATCCCACCACAAACTCCATTCCAATAACATTGGCCTTTTTCTCAAAAAAGACAGTCCTGCTTCTGTGGAATTTGCTGTTGTCTAAACCTGGATTTCTTTATCTCTTCATCTTCATCTCTTGGCATCCTTCAGGTTCTAGCTAAAAATCTCATTTTCTGAAAAATCCTTTCCCCATTAATGCTCATTCATTGCTTTTGCCTTGTCTTGGAAGAGGACCATGACTTCAGGAAGGTGATGTCATAACTTGTAAGTGAATTGGATTTAAGTAAAGCTGGGCTGTGCAAAGTCATCAGCCTCACTGTCCTCCAGAGCCATCTGGGTTCAATGGCAAGAAATAGATCAGAACAACTAGAGATGGCCCAGGATGCAATGGGAGGCCTTGGCCTTTATAAGCTAAGGTCTTTCCCAGGTCCCATTAATGCTAGGCTTTCTGTCTAGGATTACCTCCACTTTTATCATGTATACATTTTGTTTATATATAATTATTTTTATACTGTCTCCACCCACTAGAGCAGAATTTTTTTTACCTTTGTTTCCCAAGTACTTAGCACAATGCTTTAACACATAGTAGGTCCTTAATGCAAGCTTATCAGCTCGCCTACTTTTCTAGTATTTACTCCCCTCCAAGTACTTTTCAATCTAGCAACACCAATCTTCTTGCTGTTCTTTACGTGCTACACTCCTCCCAAAGCTATGCCTATTCTGTAGGTATCCCTCATGCCTAAGGTGCTCTCCCTATTCACCTCTGCCTTTTAAAGGCCCTGACGACTCAACTTAAATTCAACCTTTAGCAAGAGGTCTTTCCAGTCACTCCCCTTTGCCGCTAGTATCTTTTCTGTGAGGCCACCTTCCATTTGCAATCTCTACCTTGTATGAACACTGCTGTTTGCACATTGCCTCCCCCACCAGACCAAGAACTTTTTGAAGGCAGAGATGTGTTTTTGCCTTAGTGCAATGCACATACTGTAGCTGGTGCTTGTTGAGACTCCCTAAAATGGAGCATCCAGCAACAAATACAATATTCCCACATAATGGTGTGACTGGGAAAGGAGATGACGGCAGAATTATCACCTCTCTGAACCTGTACACCATACCATGAAATGAAGCCTACAGTTTTGGCTGCCTTATTTAATACTTTTAAAAATTATACCATCAAACGATACATTCTCTTCCATCTTTGGGTCCCACACCTCACTGTCCTATGTACTAGACTGGAGTCAGTAGGATCTGCATTCAAATCCTGCTTCACACCCTTCCTAGTTGTATGACTCTGGACAAGTCACTTCCCCCCTCCCCCATCTGCCTCCTCAGCTTTAAAAAAATGGGGACAAAACCACCTAACTCCCTGGGTTGTTGTGAGGATCAAATAAGTTATTTGTAAAGCATCTGCAAACCTTAAAATGCTAGATGATTATTATTCTGCCTACTCTGCTAATCTGTAGCCCTGAGTTACACCCACAATCCATTTACCTCCACTTAAACTTTTAAATTGCTCAGTGTTGCTGGAGGATCACAAAGCCACATAGAATGGGCTGACTGTCCAGTCTCCCAATGCTGCACTGCAAAACCTTCTCTGCCTCTCTCCTTGACCCCAATCACATTCCCCGTAACTGTTCAAAACTTTTCTCTCCATCAGTTCCCTAGAAGATGATCTTACTTCCTACCTTCCGGTGAAACCTGATGGCAGCAGAGGTGAGCTCCCTGTACCCCCTACCTTTCTCTGCTCCTTCTTCTTGTTTCCTCAGGTCTCAAAGGACAAATTGCATCCTCTTTGTCAAAGCCAGTCCCTTCGCCTTGATCTCAACTCCTCCTTTCTCCATTAAGACCTTACTTCTTGCTTCATCAATCATTCTCCCTTTTTTCTATCTTCTCCCTCCCTCCCTCCCCCATTTATTTATCTTGAATATTCTTTTATTTTATTTAAGTTTTGAGTCCCAAATTCTCTCTCCCACCCCTTCCCCAGACACTGAGAAGGGAAACAATATGACATCATACATGTGAAGTCATGTAAAACAGCTTTCTTGTAGGGTGGCTATGGGTGTGAGGAACAGACCCAGATCTGTCTCCCCTTAGAAGGGGAAAACCCCAAAGAAATCTGCACAAACACAGAGATGTTATAAAAAAAAGGAAACACTTCAGTCTTTACTCTGGGGCGCTGGCCAGCCCATAGATACTCCTTCACACATGGCCTTGGCTTTAGCTCCTGTCCCTGGAGTGCTTCCAGATCAGGAATAAGGCTCTGCCTGGAGACTAGGATAGGTGGTCAGCTTAAAGTGATGCCAACAGACTCCAGGGCCTCCACAGCCCAGGCTGGGTAGCGGCTAAGCTCCCCATACATAGTCTTCATGAAGTTCCGAGCGAAGTCAGGGAAACAGCGCTCTACAATGCTGGCCCGGATAGCATCCATCAGCCGCAGCTGTATGTATTTGTGTGCGGTGTGTTTTGTGTGTGCATGTGTGTGGTATGTTTTTTGTGTGTGGTGTGTTTTGTGTGTGTTGTGTGTGTGTGGTGTGTTTTGTGGGGTGTGTGTATGTGTGTGTGCGCATGTGTTGGGGAAGGGGAGGGAGACAGAAAACAGAGAAGTGTCAGTCATGGCTCCCAAAACAGCCCCCAACCCACAGGTGGGGAGACTCAGAGTTTGAGGACATGAGTTCCAATGCCACTTCTGGTACTTAACTGTGTGACCTTGATTAAGTCTTTAGCTTCAGCTGCTTCATCTATAAAATTGGGGGCAGGGGGGAGGGGGAGGGTGTTGGACTAGAAATGGGCCCTAGGATCTATGATCCATAAGCAACAGCTATCATCTATGTGGTGCTCTGAAGACTGCCGGAGCATAACACTCCCAACAGCCCTGTGCAAAGATCATTAACTCACTTGGCCAATGAGAACAACACAGTTCAGAGAGAAGGGACCTGCCCAGGCTCACATAGCCAGGATTCAAAGCACTCTGACCTTTCAAGATGTTTCTTGGTGTCCTTCCCTCCCTTCTTCCCTCCCTCCCTCTAGAAAGTATCCAATTTTCTGGAGATCCAGATACCTGGGTTCACGTCCTGCCTCTGAACCTTAACTGTGGAATGGCTTTACCTCCATAAGCTTCAGCTTCCTCATACATAAAATGGGTACAGCAATCCCTGCCCTCACTAGCTCTCGATATTGTTAGGAGGAAAGCATTCTTGGCAACCTTAAAGCTCTCTCTTAGGCCTCAGGACCCCAAAATGTAAAAGGGGGGGGGATTGGACCTCTAAGCTGTCTTCCAACTCTAAATCCTCTGATCCTATGACTGCCCCTCCCCATCCACACTCCCAGAGATTCCCCCAGGTGTGTGACTTTCAGCAAGTCCTTGTGCCTTTCTAGACCTCAGTTTCCCCAACTATACAATGAAGGGTTTAGAACAGATGATGCCTGAGATCCCTCCCCTGTGGAGCAGAAAACCTATGACCCTGTGCTGTCATGAACCAAGGGTCCCCATACCTGGTAGGTAATGTTGTGCACAGTGACGTGATGTAAGGCAGCTGTATTGTTGCTGTGTAGTAAAGCATGGAGGAAGGCCCGGGTGTGCCTGAAGGACAGGAGGGGGCATTAGCACCTGCCCGGGAGGCCCAGCTCCCCACCCTCTTCCCTGGGTCCAAGATACCTCTGACAGGTGGGGCATGTACAAGCCTCATCAATGGGCCGGAAATCCTTTGCAAACTGCTTCTTCTTCAGCTGGAGGTTCCCCGTGGGGACAAGAGCAGACCCAAAGCGCTGGAGGGAGGAAAAAGAGGGAACTGGTCCTGGCCCTCATCCACCCCCCGCCCCCCACAAGCCATCTTTGACCCAGTTTAGCCCACCCACCCAGCCTCACCGCTGTTCGTGTGGGGAAGACACAGTCAAACATGTCACAGCCCAAGGCAACACAGACCACCAGATCAGTAGCATAGCTGGTGGGAGACAATGGTAAGAAAAGAGGCATCAGACAGAAAACAACCCTCCCTACACACACACTATCCCTGCTTCCCTCCCCACCCATCCCCCAGATATGACCTCCCTGCTCCCATTCCCAGCTCCTGTTCTGGAACTGGAGGGGCCCCTCAAGGACAGGAAGAAGAGAGATGTCCAAGGGAGGCCAAGGACCTTCCCTCTCCCACATACCCAAGGTCTGTTCCCAATCTTCCTTCTGCTCTGGAGATGGGACTGGAGGAAGGGGTGCCCCCTAAAGATATGTCTCTGTGCCAGACCAGAAGTTCCAAGGGCTTTGGTCCTACTTCAATAGACACTCCCTTACCCAACTCCCATAAGATAGCGTGGCTTCTCCCGAGGCAGCTGGTCTGTGCTCAGTGTCACCATCTTCCAGAATTGTTCCTTGCTCTCTCCCCCACTCAGTCCCCCAATGGCAAAGCCTGGTACATCCCTCTTAGTCATCTCTAGGACAAGAAGGAACAGAGAAAGGGCCAAGTCACCATTCCTCTGGCCCCGGTAGAGCCCCTGCTCTGTCCCATTCCTCCCTAAATGTCCTTAGGAAACATGAGCTCTTCGTGGGCTACAAAAGAAGACTTCATCCCACATGCTTCCACTCCCTGCCCAGGACACTAGGGCACTTACCTTCAAGGCACTTGCTCCGCAAAACAGGGTCCAAGCCACCCTGAATAATGGCAAACAGGTTTTGTTGGTTGGGTCGTTGATTGGCTGAAATGCATCGGTCTAGCCAGCGAATGGACCTGAAATGGTCACTCTGATTATAGCCTCTCCTCAGCCTTCAGGGGCCCTAGGCAGATCACCAGAACCCTCTATAGGTGTGGGGGCACAAGTAATGTCTTTGTTGCTAGTCATTCAACAAATACTTATATAGCAGCTCTATGAAATCAATCAACAAGCATTTATTTAGTGCCTACTATGTACCAGATACTATGCTAGTTGCTGAGGCCACAAAGACAAATGCAAAAATAGACCCTGCCCTCAAGGGGCTTCCATTCTAACAGGGTAGACAGTATGTACAGAAGCAAGTATATACAGGATATATACAAAAAGAAAACAAGGTAGCAAATGGAGGGACCAGGCAAAGGCTTCATGGAGAAAGACTCGCTTGAGGAGAGTCCTGAGACAAACTAGAGATTCCAAGGGGCAAGAGTGAATAAGGAAACCCCTCCAGGCATGGGGGATGACCAGAGCAAAAGCATCAATTTGGGGAGATGGAGTATCAGGTATGAGGAACAGCAAGGGAACCAGTATATTGAGGCTGTAAAATGCAGAGAGGGGAGTAAAGTAGAAGAATAGGAAAGGTAGGTAGAGGCCAGCTTGTGAAGAAGACCTTTAAATGCCAGAAAAAGGAGCTTGAGAGGGAGGGGTCAGAACCACCCTTTGGAAAATTGCCTCAGAAAATGTAGAGAGGATGGAACTGTAGACGGGGGAGACCTGAGCAGGACGAGCAGTTAGGAGGTGCATATGAGAGTCAGGCAAGGCGTGATGAGACCTGAACTAGGATGGGAGCTGAGGCGAGACAAGGGGACATATTACGTGGGGACTGAAACAAGATTTAGCAATGGATTGGATGTGTGGGGTGAGGGAGAATAAAGTAAGGTACCAAGCTTGCAAACTGAGGGAACTAGAAAGATGGTAGTGCCCTTGGCAGCCGTTGGGATGTTCAGAAGAGAAACAGGTTTGGGGAGACCAGTCAGCCCTGTTTTGGACATGTTAAGTTGAGATGCTTCCAGGACATCTAAAGGTCTAACAGGAAGCTCATGACGTGGGATGGGAGCTCAGGAGAGAGACTAGCTCTGGATATGTAAACCTGGAAATCATCTGCATGACAACAATCATTGAACCCGTGGGAAATGAAGTGAGAGTGTGGAGAAAAAAAAGAAAGAAAAGAGCCCAGGACAGAGCCTCAGAAGATTCCCACTAACCGTGGGACTAAAAGGAACAGTCAGCGAGGGAAGAGGAGAATCAGGAAAGAACAGTGTCAGGAAACCCCTGAGAGGAGAGGGTGCTCTACAGGGTCAAAGGCTGTGATGAGGTCAAGGAGCCAGATGGGGCAGGGGAAGGAGAGAACTACAGCTTAGATGACAGGAATTCACATTTCTACAATCCATGAAGGTTTACAAACTGCTCCTGACCTGTGCATGGCTTCCTCCACTCGAGAGCCTGTCAGAGTGCTGCTGACCACATCGTCCAGCTGCATCATGATGTCTGAGCCTGGAGAGGAGGGTAAGGGAGAGAGAAGGTCAGAGAGTCTCTACTTGGCAGGCATAGTCGGGGGAGAGCACAATCAGGACAACCCTCTTCTTAGAACATGGTGAGATCTAGAAAAAAGAATCCAGAAATCAACCCACCCCACAGAACCAGAAAGGGGGAAAAGAAATAATAAGCCAGCTTTCTGATACCTACTCCAGTCTCTGCTCTCCCCTGAAAGTGATCTTATCCCTCTCAAATTTTTCAAGATACTTTGTCATCCTTGTATCATATATATCTTTTCTTACATACAATATCTCCCAGTAAACCCCTAGAAGGCAGAGATTGTATCCTTTTTTATCCTTATGTTCCTAGATTTTAGCCCTGTGATTAATAAATATTTTCTGAGTGTCTTACAATAAACTACTTACATTTACATGGGGGTGCCACAGGACTGGATAAGCTTTGATATAGCCCCACTATGTGCCAGGCACATGTCCATTTGCTCCTCACAACAACACTTCAAGGTAGGTGCTATTATATTAGTCCTATTATATAGTTGAGGCAACTGTGGCAAACAGAGGTTAAGTGACTTACCCAGGGTCAAACAGCTAGTGTCTGTACTCAGTTCTTGCTGGCTGACTCCAAGCCCTGTGCTCTATACACTGCCACCTGGCTGCCACCTAGCTGCTTGAAGACTTACAAAGCATTTCACTTTGAAAGGGCACATTAAGTAAATAATAAAAGAATTATGCTCACCACTTTATAGATCAGCTAACCAAAGAAAAGGAGTGACTTGACCACAGTCACACAGCTAGAAAATGTCAGAGCTGAGATGTGAACCATTCTTCCCATTATAAACCACCTCCTGCTCCCCGGCCCCTGGTCCCCATCCCATGTCAGCTTCCTAAGGAGAAAAGCCAGCAGCTCTAGTCTCTAGCTCTTCTTCACCAGCCAGGGCTCACCCAGCGCATTCTGAATCTCCACAGACTTCTCTGGGCTCAGCAGGATCTCGGCACCATCATATGGGGAACGGAATCGCACTCCTTCCTCGGTCACCTCAGACAGGGCCAGCAGGGACACCATTTGGAAGCCACCACTGTCCTGTGGATGATACTTCCTACTGACCTCAAGTCCTCAATAAGCATCTGCCACTCTCCCATTGAGACCATAAGCTGACAGATTTAGAACCTGGAAGATGATCAAAGCCAATCCCCTCATTTTACAGGGGGGTAAACTGATCAACAGAAAAAGTGTGATTTGTTGAAGGCTATGTAACCCCCAATCCAGGGCTCTTTCCATCCCACTGTGCTCAGTCCCTGGAATAACAATAATAACAGCAGTTCACATTTCTAAAGTTTGCAAATTCTTTCTCTAAATCAATCTAGGGAGGCAGATAATTCAAAGATAATTTATCTCTGTTTTTATATTACAAAGAAAGTGAACCATTAAAAGGCTCAAACAGGGAGCTAGGAGCCCAGCCAGGCTTCCTCACTCTAAGTTTGGGGCCCTTCTCATTAAAACATACTGCTTTTCCCAGTGTTCCCCCTCCTCACCACCAAGGGTTCCAGACCCACCGTGAGCAGGTTTCGGTTCCAGTTCATAAAGCCATGCAGCCCACCTGCCTTCTTTATGAGCTCAGGACCCTGGGGAAGAAGACTCAGTCACTACAAGTGAGGGACCAAGACAGAGGCTCTTATACTCTTACAGAAAAAGTACCAACAGAAGGGCTGGTGCCAGGGGTGGGGAATCTGCAGCCTTGAGGCCCCCTGTGAAGTCACCAGTTCTAAGTCCTTGGGTGGGGCCTTCTGACTGAGTCCAAGTTTTACAGAACAAATCATTTTATTAAGGGAATTTGTTCTGTGAGGTTTGGATTCAGTCAAAGGGCCACACTTAGGGACCTAGAAGGCCACATGTGGCCTGGAGGCTGCAGGTTCCCCCACATTGGGATAGCCTGAGCTGGGGGTTGCCCCCTCAGTCCACTTCTTACATAGACCTCTCTGGGCCATGGTTCCAGAAATGCACTCCCATTCCCATTTGCAGACATTGGCCCAAAAGTAGGGAGCCCTTGATCCCATCACAGTATTTAGAGATGAAAGGGGATTTAAAAGTAATCAGACGAACTCCCATGTTTTACCAGGAGGGAAACAAAGGCTCAAAGCAAGGAAAGGATTCAAATCCAGATGCCCTGACTTTTCAACAAATAAGAATTTGTTGTCAATTGGTGATGTCCAACTCTTTCCAACTCCATTAGAGGCTTTCTTGGCAGAGATACTAGAGTGGTTTGACATTTCCTTCTCCAGCTCATTTTACAGATGATGAAACTGAGACAAACAAGGTTAAATGACTTGTTCAGGGTCACATAACTGCTAAGTGTCTGAGGCTGGATTTGAACTCAGGTCTTTCTGAGTCCAGGTCAGACACTATCTACTGCCCCACATAGCTGCCTAGCATTCATCTGGGCAGCTAGGGGGTAAAGCAGATGGAATGTCTGTCTTGGAGTCAAGGAAACTCATCTTCTTGAGTTCAAATCCAGCTTTAGACACTTACTAGCTGTGTGATCCTGAGCAAGACACTTAACTATTTGCCTCAGTTTCCTCATCTGTAAAATGAACCGGAAAAGAAAATAACAAACTATTTCAACATCTCTGCCAAGAAAATTCCAAAGGCATTTGGGAAGAACCGGACATGACTGAACACCGCTAAAATATTCATTACATAGTGCCGTATGATTTGCAAAGTGTTTTACAACTATCTGATCCTCACAACAACCCTGGGAGACAGAGATTATTGTTACCCACATTTTACCCTTCGGTAAAGAGAAAGCCGTGGCATAGAGTGACTTGCCCAGGGACCTATAGTTACTAATGTCTGCTCCCGATTTTGAACTCGGGCGTTCGGCACTTGAGATGCAGCGCTCTCGAAAGGCGCCAACCACCTCGCTGCCTCTGTCTGCCACTTTTCCACGCCGTATCCTTAGGATCCCAGCGCAGGGGCCTGGCGCACCTCCCCACTTCTGCCCACCAGCCCGCGCCTCTAGAACATCCTCCGGAGATCTCCCCCAGCAGTGCACTCACCGGCCTCATACCCAGGTGGTACGTGTTACCCAGACAGATGCGGCAACCCAGGCTATCCAGCTGCGCCGCCGTGACTCCCTTCATGGTCCCCTGTGTCCCCACGGGCATAAATACGGGCGTGGCCACCGTGCCGTGAGGCAGGCGCAGCTCGCACGCCCGCGCCTTGCTGAGGCCGCACTCGGCCACCACCCGCAGGGCTAAGGCTGCAGGGGCCCGAATCCCTGAGCCGGCTGCAGAAGCAGCTACTGCTGCCATTGGTTCTGGACACCTCGTGGACGGGGGACCCCTGGGCGCCGCCATGTTACTACTTGGTCACGTGGCAGGCGTAGCAGGCGGAAGGCGTCTCGGAGCCATGGCAACGGACTTACCGGGATTCTGAGGTAGGCCCGCTTTTTTTTTTTTTCTGAGGCACCAGAACTAGAGTCGGCAAATTAACACATATAAGATGATTGGAACATCTGTGTTTGAATTCTGAAAATTACGTGGCCATAATTTATTCTTCGACTCCGCCCTTCCTGCGAGTCCTATTCTGGGTCAAATGGGGAAGTCTGTTTTACGTAGCACCGTTGCGTCACTGCTGTGCGCTGTGCTGGGAATTGTAGTTTTCTGCAGTGACATGGCAGGAGTGTGAAGAATATGATCGTTAGAAGCCGTAAGTCAGGGGATCCTGAGGTAAAAAAGACATACACAGATATGTTTCTAGTATGTAGCATTAAGCACGTACAACATGATTACAAATATATTTAAAATGTAACGATAGATTGTCCTGGGAATTGATGGGTTCGTTTTCACTGCTGCTGTTAATCAAAGACTGGATAGCCAGTTAGTTGATAAATATTTATTAAGCGCCTACTATATGCAGGCAAACCGCTGGGGATACAAACACGAAAAAGATCTACCTTCACGGAGCTTACAATCTAAGAGGGGAGGGGACTACACACAAAAAGAAGATGAAAGGGGGGGGGGGGGAATTGTGTAAGGAAAGGTGACCGACACAGGAGGCAAGATGAAGAAATCCAAAGAGCAGCTTGGCTGGAAATTAAGAGATGACTGGCTTGGGAACCCTCTATGGAGGTTTTGGGAAGAGCTCTCCACCCCCTCTCCATTCAGAGGGGTCCCAGGTGCAGAGGGGTGAATACCAAGGCTAAACTGATCTTGCAGGACGATGAGGTCCAGGGTCATGATGTCCAAAGCAGTGCAGCAGGGTGGAAAATGACCACCTCTCACGAATCAGGTCCTTGTTCAGGTATGAGTTGAACTATATAGCTTTATCTTTATCCGTTCTAATTTGAATATTTCTGGTTCTTAATTACTAATTAAGTCCCACTGGCAGGAAATCTTGATTCTCGCCAGCAGGGGACGCTCATTTTCTCAGGCTCAGGGGATCCTTCTAAATCAAGAGATGGTTGTTTCGAGGAGCCTGAGCGTTAACAAATTAGAGCAAAAGCTAAGTTGATCGACAGATGCATTTCTTAATCACTGACGATATTTAGCCGGTAAACCCGCCCCATGGCTTGCTCTAGTTAACTAATAAGAATGACAACATTTTTGGCCAATGGAATAACTAAAGGAATCGGGCTACTGTGACGTATTAACGTTTATCTTCCAATCACATTTGATTTGGTGGGTGGAGTCCACTAACATCACTGGCTTGCTGATCCGACAGACAGGTAGTCTCGTCAATGAGAATTGCGAAGATGTCTTAAAATAGGCGGAACTAGCATGCAGTTTCCCAAAACACCGCCCCCGGCTTTGACAACCAGGTTCCTCAACCTATTGGGTCTGGGGAATAGTGACAGTTCGTTTATCCAATGAATTCTCGAGAAAAGAAAAGGGGGTTAGGACATTTTCGCCCATAACCATCATCAGTAAGCCCGTACCTCTACTCTATTGGCTTTTGACCGAGAGTGACAGGGCTAAGGACCAGTTGGCAGTGGTCTGAAGGGTTTGGGGCGAAGCATCAGCTTGGGAGGGCCGGTCCCGGTTGCGTATGGGGCGGGAGGTCGCCTGGGTCGGGTGTCGCCTGAGAACCGGATGAGGCGGCGACTGTGAGACGAAGTTTGGAGTCGGGAGTTGGGCTGAGTCCCGGGGGAGCAACCGCCGGCGCGCGGGGCTGGGTCGTTGGGAGGCTGGGGAGGTCTCGCGGGCCGCGAGGGGGGAGTCGCCGCCGCCGCCACCATGGGGAACCGGGGGATGGAGGAGCTGATCCCGCTGGTCAACAAGCTGCAGGACGCGTTCAGCTCCATCGGGCAGAGCTGCCACCTGGACCTGCCGCAGATCGCCGTGGTGGGCGGCCAGAGCGCCGGCAAAAGCTCGGTGCTCGAGAACTTCGTCGGCCGGTGAGTCTTGGGCAGGGTGCGCCGGCGGCGGAAGATGGGCGCTCCCCCTCCCCGCGGGCCCTGCTCGCTCTGCTCGGGCGCAAGCGGCTTGAGGAATGGGCCCTGGACGCGCCTGGCTGCGCCGCTTGCGTAAGCCTCGGGCCGTGCCGCGGGTGGAGGAGCGCCGCTGGCGGGCGCGCGTGGACGGCATAAAGGGGACCGGGGGATGGGCCCTGACCTAGGCCCCCTCGCCCGGGGGGGGAATCATCCGGGGGTCACTCGGACCCCATGCGGTCTCCGTCCCCTGAACCGGAGGAGATCCACAGCGGCGAGCGTCGCCCTCCCTTCTCCTCACCCCAGGGAAGACCCCGTGTGCCCGCTTGGGTGACCGGCAGGTGTCCGGCAGGCGTCTGACAGTCTGTCCGGCCCCGGCCTGCATGGTGCCGGCCTGGAGGGGGAAAGGAGCGGATTTTCGTAGATGTACAGCTGGAGGGCAGCTAGATCAATCACTTCACTTTACAAATGAGGAAACCGAGGCCCAGGGCGGTTAAGTGACATGCCAAGGTCACTGTTGGCTCCCCTGGCATTATCAGGGTGTGTTTGTCTTGGGGGCGGGGAGGTCGCCCGACCAGCTGAAGCTCCTGGGGGGAAAAAAAGCACCAGCCTGGTGCCTTTGTTGCCATTATCCCACTAGGTTTGGCCGGTGCTCTAGGTTTCTTTTTTTTCTCTGCAGACAGTTGGGCTTGATTAGAGTTAACTGCAGCTCCGGTTATCTTGGCTCTGGACATTTGAGCTGTGGAGGGAAGGACAGTGTTGAGAGACTGGATCCAGGGATTCATAATGGGGCGTTGGGTTGTCTCTTAAAGCATATGTTTTATAGATGTGATAACTCCAGGTTCAGAACCATCTCAACCCCCTCATCTGCCCAGAGATGGTGAAGAGCACAGGGTCTCCCCCCACCCCTTCTTTGCAGGAAAACTTCAGGAGATGATAAGCCGAGTGGGTCAGGGCCTAGTTTCAAAGTGGACTTTCAGTGTAGTGGAGCCTACGGTAGTAGAGTGGTGCTCCCCTCCCCCGCCAGTCCCTCCTTTCCCTTGTCAAGGAGAAGTTCGAGCACATATTCTTCTTTACTTCGAAAAGGGCTCTTGAGTCATGTTTAACTTCCCTATTCTGGGAGGGCAACCTGACTGTGGTTATATGTGTCCTCTCCTCCATCTGTACTTAGTGAGGCATAGGCTCTCAGTGTGGCCAACATCTTCCTGGAGACCCACTATCTACATGTCTAAGTTTACAGAAAAAGCATCTGTGCCAGCAAACTAGAAACCCAAGTTAGATAGTTGATATTGTACTTTTAGATCTTTGATGCAGAATACTTTCAGACAGTCCTTGCCGAAAATAATTCATTTACTCAAAGTGTTAGGGGTTTTTTTGTTTGTTTTTTCTGATTATAAGCCTACAGTTAGACGTTTGGCAAAATATTGGGAGTTCTTTGTATTAGTAATAACAGTAGTTGCTTTATCTGTCATTTCATTTGATCCTCAAAGCAGCCTGTGGAATATATACTGTTGTTGTTCAGTAGCATCCCACTCTTCAGTGACCATATCGCATCAGTGTTGTCCTTATAGTTTTCTTGCAAAAGATGCTGGAATGGTTTGTCATTTCCTTCTCCAATGGATAAAGGCAGAGGTTATGTGACTTGCCTAGGGTCATACAAGACTGGATTTGAACTCTGGTCCTCCCCACTCCAGGCCCAGAACTCACTGAACTACCTAGCTGCCTTTGAAGTATATGTTACAGACACTATATTCATTTTAAAGATAAGAAAATAGACCCAAAAAGTTAAGTGACTAGGCCATTGACAGACAGCTAATAAACAAAGCAGGATCTGAACCCAGTTATCTTAGGCTGCTTTTCATTTTACTGTGCTGCTTCTTGATCATTAAAAAAGCATCATTTAGCCGTACTGTCTTTCCTCCCTAGAAAGCTAAACAATAAAACTGACTCAGATTTGAAAATAGTTGAAATTTTAAAAATTCACAATTCACACTGCAGACAAATAATATTGAGAGTTTTTAAAGAATTAACTAAGCCAGTTAGTCTTAAAAAAATCCTGTACAATCAGACACAGTTGCATACAGGTGGTAGTTTTTCTTCCTGAATTTCTTTTGGTCCTGCCCTAGAGACATTATCCCATTTAACTGATGGTATGTTTTTGAGGTGGTGACAGGAGGGTGACTATGAATGGACTGACTTGGGTGGTTTTCAAATTCCTTCACTAGATGGGAGGGGTGGTATGTGGTGCTGATAAAAGAGGTTCTTTCCCCTCCTTCCAAACCCAGTCTGTGTTCACTTCCTATCACTCAGTCCCGCCTCCCTTAAGAGCTCTGCCTTAGTTGAAGTGAATGCATTAATTACACCACAGTTTGAACTTTATTTCTTCATTATTAAAGCAAAATGGCTAAGCTGTCCATTTTGGTCATCTGCATATAATAAATAAATTAATAAATAAAGTCCTATAAAACATTACCTCATCAGTATTATCTATTTCCAAAGTTATCACCTAGATACAAGCTTTCATTCATTTGTTGTTCCTTCAGGTCTCACTCTTCATGACCCCATTTGGGGTTTTCTTGGCAAAGGTGCTGAAGCCAATGTTTGCCATTTCTTTCTCCAGTTTATTTTAGATCAGGAAACTGAGGCAAAATGGATTAAGTGACTTGCCCAGAGTCACACAGCTAGGTAAATTTCTGAGACCCAATTTGAACCTAAGATGAGTCTTGCCGATTTCAGGCCCAGTGCTTTATCTCTACTGTGTCACCTAGCTACCCATATTTCAATTCAATATTACCTGCCTAGTTCTGACTTTTATTATAGCCTCCCAATAAGTCTTCATGCCTATTCTGTCTTTCTTTTCCAATCAATTATTTACATGGTATGTCAAACTTCTCTTCATTATGCATACGTCATAACCTCTGCCCAGTAGCCTCCACTGGTTCCCTGTCATCTACTGGGTAGAGTTCACATTCCTTAGCCAGACATTTAAGGTCTTCATTATATTTTTTTGACCTTTTCAACCTTAGTCATACTACTTACTCTCCTTGTAATCATCATAGGAACTAACCTGGAAGGAACCTTGGAGATCATCTAGTCTAGCTCCCTTGTATAGGTCAAGAAACTAAAGCTCAAAAATGCCAAATCACTTGATCAATGTCACACAAGATTGGGGGATTTGAACTCAGGTCCCTGGACTCCAATGTCTTTTCCCCACCCAGTACAGCTAAACCAAACCAGACTCAGTCTCATTTGATTTCCAGGTTCTACATCTTTCCCTGCACCCAGAATACCCTTTCTGCCCACCCCCCTTGGAATTCTCACCTATCCAGGTCATATGTCTTCCAGGATACCCCCCACACGTTTTGAGTGTCATATAATATTTTGTTTGTACCTTTCTAATGCACTCAGCATATATTATTTGTTTATCCACAGATGGGGATGAAATGTTTATTTTTTCAAAGTGCTTGTGCTTTGTCTGAGACACTGAGTATGGAGGCCTAGGTTTCCTCTTAACTCTGCTGCTAAGGAACTAGGTTACTTTAAGCAAGTCATTAAACCTGCCTGTTCTCCTGTCACAGTATGTGAAATCTCTTGTAAATCTAACACAGCTCTGTATGTGTGTCAGTTCTCTCCCTCTCCCTCTGCCCCTCTCCCTCATGGGTGAGAGAGCTCGCGCGCGCGCGCACACACACACACACACACGAATGCATGAACTTCAGCACACATACCCTATTGAAGGCCCAAGGCCAGTGTTCAAAATTGTAACTTGTTGCTACTTGTTGAGTGATTTGATCGATTGAAATTGAATTGATTTTGCAACTGTGGACTCTCCCAAGCACAACTGGCTTTATTAAATAAATTTTCAATTGTCAATGAAAAGCTTCTGCTCAATTGACCTCTTCTAGACCGACCTTTTCTTTCACTTCTTTTTTCTAGTTATTTGTATATGGTTGGTGGGTGTGCACTGTGGGTTCCACATAATCTTGCAGATTGGCAACTCATCAAGCATTTAGTAAGCACCTGCTTTGTGGTAGGTCCTATGGATACCAAGAAACAAACTACAGCCCCTGTTCCTGTGAAGCTTGCATTTTCTCTGGGAAGATTGGCCCTTGGACTCACTGATATCTGCAAATGTCAGGTGATTGGGGAGTGGCCTTAGTAGCTGGGGGTATCAGAAGATGCTTCCAACTTCACTTAGAAATTAGGTGCTTAGACTGAATTTTGAAGGAAAAGAGGGATTTACAGAGGCAGAGATGAGGGACTGCATTCTTAGGAAATAAAGTGCAAGGAATTATAAGAAAGCCTAACTGAACTAAGGCTTTTTTGAAAGGGAGGAATAAAAGGGGCTCTAGGTGAGCTCTTTAAATGTCAAACAGAAGAGTTTCTCTTGGATCCAGTTTGAGTAGGGGAGTGCCATGGTCAGACCTATAACTTTAAGAAAAGACCTATACTTTAAGAAAAAATACTGTGTGTGCCTCACATGTGCCCATAACTTTAGGGTCCTCAGGATGTATGCAGCTGCTTTGTCCACCTTTGCTTTGACCCTTTAATACTATGGTTGTAATATATTTTGCTTTTTGGAGGGGAGAAGGCAGGGCAGTTAGGGCTAAGTGACTTGCCCAAGGTCACAGGGCTAGTAAGTGTTAAGTGTCTGAGGTCGGATTTGAACTCAGGTTCTCCTGACTCCAGGGCTGGTACTCTATTCACTGCACCACCTAGCTGCCCCTGTGGTTGTAATTTTAAAAAAAAATTAGCTGGAAATGGAGCTGACTTTTTGCTCTTTAGTTAAAAGTTGAAGTTTATCTTACTTTTCTGCTAGCTTGGTATAAGAAAATGTGCATAAAATTTTTTGTTAGTAATGAAATGCTAGTAAAAAAAATTTAATTTAGCATCACAGATTTAGAGCTAATTTGAGTGCCTAGGGTTTATTCAGTAAAATAAATGCCTCTACCTTTATGTCAGTACACCTTCCCCAACTTTATGAAGATTTGACTCTTGTGAGCGTCAGATTTTTCATGTCAAGGTAATGTTTGATCAGAAGAGACTTTTTAAGGTACTTGAAGTTTGCTGGCTTTTTTGCTGCTACTTTGTGCTCACTATTTGTGACTTCAAGTGGGGGGAGTGGTTGTGAAGTCCCCAGATTGACTTGGGGACCCAGCAGATAAGGAAGGATTCCTGCTTCTGATACACTAATGCCAGCCTTCTCAAGGTTGGATCCCTTGGGATTCTAAAATTAGATTGTATAATAGCTTCAGGTCCACATTCAAAATTTATTTGATCAAGGACTGTCAGTGTCACTTCTTAGTAAATGTAGATTTAGTTCCCTAACAAAGTGTGGTTCTTGTAGATGACAGTGAAAATTTGTATATAGCAATATGGACTTTTTTTTTTAAAGATGGGTTGAGTTGGCAGTTTATCAAATAGAATCATACTTTGAAAGTAATTTGCATCCGGGCTGTGTATTGAGTTGCCTAGTATTAGCACAACTTTCAATTAAAGTGACAAAAAATTACAGACAATTCAAGGGGTTTAAAAATGGAAACATCTACTAACCCTTCATTTATAGTGGTTCTGAAAAGCACTACTATAATTAAGCCTATTTAGTGTGAAAGTTTTAGCAAATGAAACCTTTATTAAGAGGTATTTATAGGGTATTGCCCACAATCTTTAGGATTTTTATAATGACATTATCACATTTGCACAGGAGATTAAAGACCTGACCTCTGTGAGCTTCAGTTTCCTCATCTGCAGAGTGGGGATAATTGCACCTCTCCTAAATACTGCCCAGGGATGCAGTAAGGTTCACAGGAGATCATGGGTGAATTCTGCATGGGTGTTCTTCAAGCCTTAGGGTTAAGTAAATGTCAGACGATAATTTTTAAAAAGCTGTGCTTCTTCCTGTAGCATTCTCCTCCTTGTTTTTTTTGTTACTGTTAATGATTGTCGATGATGCTTACCTGGGGTCAAGATTCCTGCTCAGTATCTACCTCATTCTAGCTAAAACTTGGACATTAGAAGAGCTGTGGTTTGCCAGTTACCAGTGCAGGAACGGATTCCCCTGGACAGCTTTGGATGAGTAACTTACTTCCAGCTATGATCACTTATTTGGCCACACTCCCTCTTTCCAAAAAGCTGCTGCTGTTCAAAAAACCTGTCCTCCAGGCATAGTGGATTTTTGTAGGGCTCTTTTGGGTTAACCACTGTGGGCCACTGGGATGTGGGACTATGGGTTAGATCTCACCCTGGCTTGAACAATATGCTCGGGGGCTGTCAGCCTGACTAAGGCAGTTGAGGCCCTCGCTTCTCAAGGAAGTCAGACCTCTTGGACCAGTAACTTTCGCTGGTGATTTTTTGCAAGATTGTCAAGTCATTTAAGAGTGGTTGATGAGTTTATTGACTGGTTAGAAATGAAGTTGGTAGCTTTCTCTTCTCAGTTGATTCTGCTGCTTTTGGTGTACATTTCCACTGTGGCTGTGGGCTTTTGCTTATAGAAGTGTTGCCGGGGACAGTGGAAAGACACCTGAACTCAAGTAAAAAATGGCCCAGGTTCAGGTATAGATCACTTATTTAACCTTTCTTACCCACAATTTCTCTCTAAAATAGGAATGATAATATTTAGAGTGCTTACCTCACAAACCAGGAAAATCACAAAAAGTAATCTGTGTTAAGGTTTAAAAAACACTTAAAACAATATTGTTAACTATTAATGAACTTTTTAAATTAAAGTAAAATGTAAGCATCAAATCTTGTATTGGCACTTAATCAGTGCTTGTTGAATTGGATCTGAGTGGCCTTCCATAGTTTCTGGGCCTACTGAAATAGGATTATCTACAGCCATTAAAGTAGTCCCTGCCACTCCCCTGTTTGCCTAGAAAGATTGGGTAGAAAGGTTAGGAATAGGTGTGGTTACAGATTCCAGCTGGACACTCCCTCATGAGGAAACTCTCTCTGCAGACCTCTACCACCTTCTCTGCTACTTTGAGTCTTAGTTGAGTGCCTAGAGCACTGAGAGTTAAGTGACTTGCCCAGGGTCACTTGGCCAGTCTGTCAGAGGTAGGATTTGAATTAAAGCCTTCCTAGCTTTAAGGCAGGCACTTGTGTGTCTAATGGCTATTAAAGCTATAGTCAATCAGTAGACACCTATTTACTACTCTCTGCTAAGATATGGGGATGCTAAGGAAGGCAAAGGGCAGTCCCTGCCCTCAAGGAGCTCACAGTTGGACAAGGGAGACCATATGTAGACAGCTATAAACAAGCTGGATAAATTAGAAATAATCAACAGAGAAAGGCACTAGAATCAGGAGAGGCTTCCTGTAGGAGAAGGATTTTAGCTGACTTTCAGAAAGCAGAGATGAAGAGGAAGAGCATGGCAGGCACTAGAGACAGTGAATATGCCAAGAGTCAAGAGATGGAATATTTTTTCTGAAGAACATGTTCTTCAGGGATGTGTCACTGGATGGAAGAGTACATCAGCAAGTGTGGTTTAAAAAGATAGAAGGGCATGGGGAAGGACAGGTCACGAAGCCCTTTGAATGCCAGAGGACTTTCTATTTCATCCTGCAGATTATAGGAAGCCCGAGTTTACTGAGTAAAGGGTGCCTTGGTCTTTGACAGCTGATTGGAAGAGAGACTTGCATTGATCAGGTTATTGCAGTCCTCCAGGTTGTGAGGTGATTGGGGTGGGGGAGGGGGACTAGGGTAGTGGCATTGTTAAAGAAGAAAAGGGGAACATAAAAGAGATGTTAGGAAGCTAAAATCAGTAAGCTTTGGCAGCAGATTGGGGAGTGGAAAAGAGTGAGGAGTTGAGGGTGACATATGGGTTTTAAACACTAGGAAGACCAGTGGGGCCCTTGAAAGTAATAGGGAAGGGGCAGCTAGGTGGCACAGTGACACCCTGGAGTCAGGAGGACCTGAGTTCAAATCCAGCCTCAGACACTTAACACTAGCCATGTGACCTTGGGCAAGTCACTTAACCCCAATTGTCCTGCCTTCCCCCCTCCAAAAAGAAAAAAGAGAAAGTAATAGGGAAGTTAGAAGGAGGGGGGAGGGCTTTTGGGGAAGCAGGTCAGGTGGTAGGATCAAGGAGTGAGCATGAAAATTGGAATGAAATATACCATAGGATAAGATACTAATCCAAGTAGAACTTTTCATCCAAGCCCAGCTATGCTGGCAAGGGTGTGGAAAACATACTTTGGCAGTCAACAGAAATTAAATTCCACAAACATTTATAAGTACTTATGCAAGGAAAGGAGCTTGGATTCCAGTAGCATGATAAAGTAGGTAAGGAAGGCAGGTGCTAACGGGAGAACCCACAGAGGCTACCTATTAGAGGTGAAGCCTGAAATAAGTCTAGAGAGGTAGGTGGGAATACAGTTGGGGAGAGCTCTAAATGCATAACTCTAAGCCTTGCAGAGCTTACTTTTTTACCTTGTGCTCAGTAGTCTGGGGGTAGGGGGGGTGTAGCTGACATTTATACTCCAGTCCTATGGAAGCCTGCCCTTGAGAAATAGGGAAGGAACTTGCATTTGGGACGTTGAGCCCTGGGTTAGCAGGATCCTAGTGGAAAGCTCTTGAGAAGCAAAAGGCAAGACATAAGATCTGATGCCAGATCCCTGGTGCCCAGGATAGGTCAAGAGTAGCTTTCTATTCCCTTCCCAGAGAAACATTGTTAAATCTGAGTAATTCACCTGCTGATCCTGGCTTTTTTAGATCAGGCCTCAGTGGACAGGTGTGTGTTAGGGAATTCCAAAAGAAGCCTCAGGAACTGCTTGCTTTTCTGTCTTTGTGGGGACAATTTATTAGGGGGCAGAGTGTATGAAAGAATTGTAAGTACCTTGAAGAAACCAATCCTTCCCCCAGCCATATATTCCCCTGATATATAATAATATATATAAGAGCCTTTCTGAGGTAAGTTACTGACCACTCTTTGGGTGTCACCTCCTTAAGGAGCCCTTCACACACTGTGGGAAGGAAAATCCCACCAGTGTGCCCCTTCAGGAGATTTGTCCTCTGTCTCAATAAAATTTTTAAGTGTCCAGGCTTCAGAATGGTTAGCAGAAATGGTTACCAGGCTAGCAGAAAGAGGGCCAAATATCACATGGTTAATAACTGAAGTTCTTTCTTAGAGTGTGAGGAGGGGCCCAAGTTTAGAATAAAACCAAAGGTCTGTCATTAAATACAAACTTGAATTTAGTCAGTATCTGAGATTCTTTCTACATTTCTATAATAGTTTCAATTTTGCCACTGCTTTTCAGAAATTCAGAAGGGATTAAACCTAACAATTTTAACTTTAAAGAAAAAATTTATTAATACCTTTTTTTTATTTTAAAGCAATTGGCGTTAAGTAACTTGCTCAAGGTTACACAGCCAGTTAGTTATTTTTTGTGTGGGTGCCAAGTATCTGAGGCCGGAACCGATCCCAGGTCTCCTGACGCCCAGGCCAGCGCTCTTACTCACTGTGCCACTGTAGCAGCAAGCACCCCAAGCGTCCTCAGGGTTTGCCGCCACCACAGGTTCTTGGATCTGCTTTGTTAAAGGAAAGCAACTCAAAATGGGTTAACAAGCTTACTTTAATCAGTCAGACATATATCGTTTACCTTGTTCAGGGGAAAAAGGTCAGCACCCCGAACTTCAAAATACACAGACAGAGTTATCAAGACAGAAACAGATCAAGTGGACAGCTTTCCAAACTGTCCAGCCATTACATCCATACCCAGTCAACATCTGGGTTTTTCAAAGCCTGGGGACTCTCAACAACGGCTTCCCAGAATTCAGATCAAATCACAGAACACTTTTCAAAGTGAGTCCCAAAACAAAGCTACACATCTGGGCTTATATAGCCTTCTCCTGGCTCAGAGAATGTAACAACCTTATTGAGTCACTGGCCAATCAAGAAGTATCTACTGAAAAACAAGCCTTCCCCCACCCCAGGCTTCAGGTGCATTTTAGCCTAGGGGCAGGGAAGATCTTCCAAATTTGCATTCCCATTACAGCCACCTGGCCACCCCACTAACTTTTTTTTTTCTCATCACCTATTTTTCCCACTGTATTTTTCTCCCCCACCCTCTCAGACAACAATCCATTGTAACAAAGTTTGAAAAAAGTAGCAAAGAAATCGTTGTGTTAAAAAAAAAAAAAGTCTGACATATAGAATATCCCACACTCCTGAATCCCTATTTATGCAAGAAAATTGGAGAGGGATATCATCTCATGCTTCTTTGGGGCCAAACTTAATGGTTAAAATTCTGCACAGAATCTAGTTTTGATTGCTTTATTACAGTCATTGTGGATTGTTTTCTTGATTCTTCACTTTTCATCAGTTCATGTAAATCTTAACATGCTTCTTTCTCTGTGTTCATCACATTTCACTGTTTCTTAAAGCATAGTAATATTCCATTACATCCATGAACTATTTGTATAGCCATTCTCAAGTTGCTGGGGATCTACTTTGTCCCTAGTATTTTTGCTACTGCAAAAAGTGCACCCAAAAAAATAATTTGTTGTATTTGAGTCAGGAAGCCTCAAATTTTTTTATCATCGACCTAGTTGGGTATACACTTAGCAGTGAATGGAATCTCTGGTTTAAAAGATAAGAAAATTTTAGCCATAATTTTGTACCATAATTCCACATTAGCTGTATTTACTTTGATAGGCTAGGGCTCATTTCACTATAGACCTTGGGTGTGTCATGTTGTTTAGAGGGATTAGTTACAAAAGTGGTATCATTTAAGGCTGATTTTGGGTAGCTGCTAGTCTAGGCCAAAAAAAAAAAAAACAACTTATTCCCACTGGATACTAGCCGATTTTGATTTTTGCAGTTGATTTTTCAGCCCTACTACCTTTTATACAATTTCCTGGTATCTTCGACTTTTGTTGTTCAGGCATTTCAGTTGTATCCAGCTCCTTGTGAACATTTGGGGTTTTCTAGATACTGGAGTGATTTGCCATTTCCTTCTCTAGCTCATTTTTACAGATTAGGAAACTGAGGCAAACAGGGTTAAGTGAGTTGTACAGGGTCACACAACTACTAAGTGTCTGAAGCCAGATTTGAACTCAGGAAAGTGTTTTCCTGTCCTGCCTCCAGGCTTGGCACTCTACCTAGCTGCCCCTTAGTCTTTGACTTAAGACCCTAAAAATGTTTATAGAGAATTATCTTTAAGCAGATGATTTACAGATCTATTTATCCAGCCCTATCCTTTCTCTTGACCTACAGTCTTAATATCTCCAAGCTGCCTTTTTGGACGTGTATCTCTAACTGGCCGTCTCATAAACTTACCATGTCCAAAACTGAATTCGTTATCTTTCCCCACAAAACCCTGCCCTCTTCTGCACTTTCTTTTTCCTGTGGTACCACCATCCTTCCTAGACACTCTAGCTCCAACTTAGGTATTAGCTTCAGCTTCTTACTCACTTACACTATCCCTATATCCAGTCTCTTGCCAAGTCCTGTCAATTCTGTCTTGGCAACATCTCTCCCACATTCCCCTTTCTTGCCTGACACTGCCACCACTGTGGTCCAGGTCCTCATTACTTCATGCCTACCGGCAATAGCCTTCTGCTTGGGCTTCCTGCCTCAAATCTCCTTCCATTCTCCATTCAGCTATTCAAGCTATCTTCCTAAAGCACAAGTCTGACTGTGTAACCTCTCTTATTCAATAAATTCTAGGGCTTCCCCATCTCCTCCAGGATCATATCCCATTTGGTTTTAAAATCCCTTCATTTTGATGTCTCCAGCCTTCTTAAACCTTATTTCTGAAAAAGTACTCTTTGTTCTAGTGACTTGAGTCCCCATGTTGTTCCTCAAACAAGACCCTCCATGCATTCTGTGCATTTTCACTCATTGTCCGCCATGCCTGAAATTCCCCCTCCCTTTCTCTCTCTCCCTCTCCTCTGTCTCCTGACTTCCCTGGCATCCTTCAAATCTCAACCAAAATCCTGCCTTCTTCAAGAAGCCTTTCCTCTTGCTAAAGCTCCAGTAGATCTATTTGTATCTTATTTGCATGTTGTTTTCCCCATTAGATCATGTGTTCTCTTTGAGGACAGAAGCTGTTTTTGCCTTTCTTTGTTTGTATCCCTGGCACTTAATGTAGTGCTTGGCACATTTTAGATGCTTAATAAATGTTTCTTGACTTCACTTACAAAATCACCCATAAAAGAAGATTGACAACTTCGTATAACTTCCTAATTGTTAAAGTGGGGCCTTTCCAGAAAACTGAATGAAGTCTCAGTCCCCTTTGTTAGATCTTCATCCAGGTCACACCCACTAGCCAAGGATGTCCCACGGGGTTTTATCCTGGGTCCTCTTCAGGTCTCCCTCTGTACTATTTCACTTGGTGATCTTATCATCTCTCTTGGATTTAATTATCATCTCTCCACAAAATTTCAGATCTACCAGATATCTCCCTAATCTCTCTGCTGATCTTCAATTTTTCATCTCCTACTGCTTTTCAGACATCTTTTGCCCTAAATCCTCCCCCAACTCTCCCCACCTTCTCTATTACTGTAGAGGGCACACTGTCTTCTCAATACCTCAGGTTCACATCCTAGGAGTCATCCTGGATTCCTCACTGTCTCTCACACCCCATATCCAAGCTGATGCCAAGTCCTGTCTATTTGACCTTTGCCTAGTGCAGGCACTCATCCCCCAGGCTATTGAAGTAGCCTGCTGTTTGGTCTGTCTGTTTCAAGTCTTCCTACTCCTGAAGCACAGGTCTAACCATGTCTCTCTCCCAGTGCTTTCTCTCCTTTTATTATTATTTCCTATTTATCCTGTGTGTATATAGTCTTTCTGTTTATTTCTTTGCTAGTTGTCTCTCTCTTTAGACTGTGAACTCCTTGAAGACAGGGACTGTTCTTTTGTCTCTTTTTGTGTCCCCAGTGCTTAGTATGGTGCCTGGCCCATACTAGGTGCTTAATAAATGTTTGTTGACTGACTTTAAAAGGTTTGACAGTTTAGTCTGTGGAAGTTGCTAATGAGGACAGAAGGAAAACCTGACTGGTTTAGGGTGTGACCTCACTATATTTACATACCTTACAAAACTGAGTATCTTTAGAATGCCATAGCAGTGGGTGTGGTATCTTTTAACTGGTGTATCTGGGAAAGGTGGAAGTCCAGGTTGATTTATCAGTCCCTTTTTTCTTTCAAACTGTTTTCTCTACCATGTCCTTGATGAAGGAGGAACCCCAACGGATTTAGTGTCTCCTCTTCAAGAGAAAATAAATGAATTGGTGTCTGAAACTAAGATTATAAATCTCACCTTATCAAGGTTTAGGCCTAGTCAAATATTAGCTTCTTAGAACAATACCTTCTCTTTTTCTGAGCTGACCTAGCATGGTATGGTGAGAAAAGTGCCATATCTGGGGTCACCAGACTTAGGTGTGGATCCTGGCTGTGCCAGTCATTGTAACCTCGGGCAAGTCACTTAAACTTCTCCATGCCTTGGTTTCCTTACCTGTTAGGGGAGGAGACAAATTTAGATAATCTCCTAGTCCCTTCCAGTTTATGTCTGATCCTTTGATTCTGATAAGATTTTCAGTTTTCTAAACCCCAACCCAAGACATTAGCCTGACCACCTGCACCTACCATCCTGCCTCTTCCCCACCTGTCTTTGTTTCCCCAAGTTGAGCTATTGTTGCAGCTGAACTCTCCCTGTCTCCTTGATCTTGGTGTCCTTAGGCAGGCCCCTTTTCCCTCTTCCTTCTTTACTACTACCTCTACTCCAGATTTTAAGTGCACTTTCTAGAGTTGAGTTATAAGAGGGAAAAGAATCTACAAATTTAGAAAAAGTACACTGGCATATGGTCATTAGAAGAACTAATAAATAAGATTTCTCTAAGACCAAATGTCCTAAACTTCCTAAAGTATTCTCCTCAATTACTTCCTCATACCTGCCTCTATAAATCATGGTCCTAGACTAGAGATACAGGTTACTTTGCACAGTTACTGGAACATGATAAGCACTTAAATACTTCTTGATTAATTGCTAGAAAACTCCAGTTTTAGAATTCTACCCTCCACTTGGAATTAATCATAGTTCTTGGTTCTGAAATCCCAACCAATTATCAAAGCTTCCTGATGGTTAGGTAGCATAGTTGATTGAATGCTGAACTTGGAGTCAGGAAGACCTCAATTCCACTTAGTCCTCAGACACTTACTAGCCATGTGACCCTGGACAAGTCACTTAACCTCTGCCTGCCTGTTTCCTTATCGGAAAAATGGGAATAACAGCAAAACCTGCCTCCTAGGGTTGTTTCAAGGATCAGATGAGATGAGAATTGTAAATTGCTTAGCACTATGCCTGGTACATAGTAAATGTTTATTATAAGTATCAGCTATTATCATTATTATTATGTCCCAGTGTTGTTGTTTGAATAAAATGAGACAATATATGTAAAGTGCTTTGCAAATTGTAGAAGGATATCAGAAATCTCCCTTTAAGATCCACTTAAAATACAAAGAAGTATTTCTCTATCCTAAAACTTTTTCTAGACTTTTCCCTTTAGGAAAATAATGTGTAAGATCAGAAACAAAAAGCTGTTCCTAAGGAAAATATATCAAAGATGGAAACTGGATTTGGGACTATGACCTACCAAAGGGCAGTGGTCTTCTGTTTAGAAATAATTAAGATATTCATCACAGTGTGTCCTTCTTTGATTTCATCAAGTGACACTTGAGATGAGTGGTCAGAGAAAGAATTGAAGAGTTGCTATGTGACTCTTCTATTTGCTGAAACAATGTTAACTCAAAACTATGTTTTACTACCTTGTGACATTTCCTTGTTCAGGATTCCTCAGATTGTCTTGGTGGGGTTGAGGGAGGCGGGGTTGCAGCACTATGACAGCCCTCTAAGCTAGAAATGCTTGAATTTAGAATAATGTTAAATTAATGAAAGTTGTTCCTTTCAGATACATGCCTAAAACTTAAGAGTATAGTTTTTATATTTTTTCTTCAACAAAACCTTAAAGCACTATATAGATGCTGGCTAATATTATTATTAATTATTCTTGAAAGGCAGGTTATGGGTGTCCAAAGGAAATCCCTTTCATCTTTCTAAGATACAAACAGGTAAATAGGAATATTTCCATCACAGAAATCTATCTAATTCACCCTGACCTAGAGTACTCCCAGAATTAACTGGAGTCTTTTCTTAGTTAATCTTTTCAGAGTACATTTTTTGCATTTCTTTCTGTAAGAAAAAATCTTGACCATAACACCTACCATCTATGTGGTACTTTAAAACTTATTCAGTGCTATTTTCTTACTTACTGAAGCCAGTCACAGCTAGGAAGGAGATGGGTCTCCTTTGTGGGCACTGGCCCATTTTATGGATAAAGACACTGAAGAATAGAGAAGTTAAGTGGTTCATCCACAGTCACACAAGTAACAAGTGACAGTTAATAGGGGTGAAGAGGAAGGAATATTAGATTATGACCTTAATAAACACCAACAAAAACATACAAAATTCTGACCAATTGCTCTGTGTTCCTTTCTGATCCCTTCTGCAGTTCTGCTACCTTTGGTTTGACTTTTTTTTTTTAATAGTATTGTAATATGTGAAGTTCTGAGAACCAGGAATGACTTATGAATAGAGGACCCTAAACTCATATAATTTAGACCTTAGAGATTACTGGATCCAGTTCCACCCACTCTCACTTCACAGATGAGGAAACTGGGGCCCAGAGAAGGGAGGTGACACACCCAGAGTCCCACAGAAAGAAAGAAGGGAAGGTACCTATTATATAGCAGGCACTGTGTAAAACATTTTATAAATAGTATTTCATTTGGTCCTCACAACAACTCTAGGAAATAGATATTATAAATATCCCCATTTTACAGATGAGGAAACTGAACCTGACAGAGGTGATGTGACTGACCCACTGTCATGCAGCTAGTTAAGTGACTGAGGTCCATATTTGAACTCGGGTCTTCCTGACTCTAACCCTTGTGCTCTATCCAGATTAAGGGATCTGAGAGGAGGGAGCTGTCTGAGGTATGCGTTGATCTGCTCTGGGTGCAGCCCTAAATTAGGAATAGTCAGTTTTCAAGCCAAATGGTTTCACAAGGGACAAGGTCCTAGAAGAAAAGAGCTCAATACATTAGTCACACAAAGGCCCTTGTGTCTGGGATCAGAGCACCACATGGCTGACTTGACCACTTTGTGCCATGTAGGATGAGGGTGGGGGGAGGATAGAGTGGGAGCTGGGAGGGTACTCTAGCACCAGACAAGTTTTCTGAGGCCTTTGGGACATGTCAGCCCTGCCTTGAGCCTTTGCTACAACTTTTGAAGCATTGTGGTATATTGGAAAAGGCATTTATTATGGTGGCAGACAACCTGGGTTCAGATCCATCTTTGATTACTTACTACTTGTGTCAATTCTGGCAAATCAGTTAGCCTCTCGGGCCTTAGTTTCTTTGTGTGTAAAATGGTAGGGGGGAGAAGTTGGTGTTGTGAGGTACATTCTAAGGGATTTGCCCTAAATGGCCTCTAAGGCCCTTCATACTCTTGATCTATGATCTTATAGGAGTGGAAAGTATCTTAGCTTTGAAAGTAAAAGGTTGGGGATGTGGATGCTTGTTATTGGTTTAAAATGTCATCATCCAGAATATTTTGAAAGTGGGGATATAGCTGTTCCAAAACATCTGTTTGGAAGATAATCCTGAGCCATTACTCAGTGGGAGGAAACGGTGGGGATGACATCCATTGTCAGCAAACATATTACTAGGCTCCTACTTCCTCCTCTGCAGCCACTTCCTCTTACACAGGCTCTCATCTGAGACACTGACTACAATAGATTCAGGAAAACTCTGTTTGGGCTTCTGAATGTGTGACCTGAAGGGCTTGAACATACATGAGCTTGGTTTCTACCTTGACAGTGCTGTGATCTTGGGATCACAGAATTTGACAGTTGGGAGAAACTTAAGTGACCATCTAGCCCAGTCCCAAAACAAAAGGAGCCCTTGTTACAACACACCCCATAAATGGTAATCCTGCCATCCAGGGAGGGGAGATATATCACTTCTTGAGTCCACCTGTTCCACTTCGGATCACTCTGTTTGTTAGAAGTTTTCTCTGACATCACATTTAAATTGTCTCTTTCCAGCTTCCAACCTTTGTTCTTTCTCTGCCCTCTGGGGCCAGAGAGAATAAGTCTAAGCCCTCTATCTGACAGTTCTTGAGCTAGCATGTCCCCTGGAGTCTTCTCTTTTTCCAGCATGTCCCCTGGAGTCTTCTCTTTTTCCGAGCTAAATATGCCCATTTCTTTTGGTCAGCCTTCATATGACAGGCCTGTCACCATTCTGTATGCCCTCATGCAGATAGAAGCTCTCCAGTTTATCAATCAGTCTTTTTTTAAACAAGTCTGATGAAAGCAGAGTAGAATGGGACTATAACCTGCCTTATTCCTGGAAGCTGTATTCCTATCTGTGAAGCCTGAGATCAAACGAGCTTTTTTGACTACTACATTATTCTGCTGACTCATTGAGCTTAGAGTCCACTAAAACCACCAGATCTTTTTCAGACAAACTGCCCTCTAATCATACCTCCTCTGTCTCATTTGTCAAGTTCATTGTTTTGGGGGGCGGGTATCCAACTGCAAGCATTGAATTTCATCTTAACAGATTTAGCCTAATGCTTGAGCCTGTCAGGGTCCTTTTGGAGAGGGATCCCTGCTGGCCTTCCTCACTGTTCTCCCAGCTCTGCTCCTGACTCTCTGGATTTCTCCATCATGCCTCCAAATAGGTACCTTTTTCCTCCCAAATGCCCAAGTAATTGATAACAGTTCTAAATGCAGATGATCTCCTGGAATATTCCACTGGACACTTCCTGTCACCTTGGCATTGAAATACATCTATTTCTTGAGAATACTTGTTGAATAAGTTCCAAATCCAGTTGCATTATTATCTAGTCCATCCCTCCATCTTCTCCACAAGAATATTGTAGTTCTGTCACCTTAATCTTTAAGATGACTAGAAGAAAAGCAGATTATATCCTCACAACTATGGCTAGGAGATATATTCTTAATTAAACCAAGGATAAAGGCAATTACAAGAGATAAAATTATAACTGATCATGAAACTGAAAAGCCTCTGCACAAACAAAATTAATGTGCTCTGGATAAGAAGGGAAGTGATCAAATACAAAAAACAATCTTTATATCAAATTTCTCTGATAAGAGTTTGCTACCCAAGATACAAACTGTGTGTGTATGTGTATATGTGTATACAAAAACCCATTCCTCAATAGATAAGTGGTAAAAGGATATAAGCAAACAGTTCTCAAAAAAAATTGCAAAATATTAAAATCCACATTAAAAAAATTTCCAAATCACTAATAAGAGAAATGTAAATCAAAACAATCCTGAGATTTCATTTTACACCCTGCAAATTTCCAAAGATGACAAAAGGTGGGAATAATTAATGTTGTAAAGTTTGTGAGAACATAGGCTCACTAGTGAATTCTTTGTGAAGTGAATCAGTGCAACAGTTTTGGAAAGCACTTTGGAATTATGCAAATATAATGACTAAAATATCCATACTCTTTGACCCAGAGATTCTGTTACTGGGTTTTTGCCTTAAGGAGACCATTAATAGGGACAAAGTTCTCACATACACCAAAATATTGAGAGTAGCACTTTTTGTGATAGCAAAGAGTTGGAATCAAAGTAGATGCCCCTTGTTTAGGGAAGGGCCATATTACTATACTCTAAGTAATGATGGCATGCGACAAATACAGAGAAGCATGGAAAGATCTCCATGAATTGATGCAGAGTGACATAAGCGGAACCAAGGACAGAACATACTATAATGACGATAAAGATGTAAACAGAACAGCCACCAAAAAAAAATAAAAAATGAATGTTGCAAAATTATAAAGAACAAGTATATAGGTCACAAGAAGAGGTGCATGTTCCACAAGGGTCTACATTGTATATATCTTAAGATTTTTTTCCAGAGTATTGGTCAATTATACTGATTTTGTTTGTTTTTTCTTTTGTCTTTAAAAAAATAGTATTTGTTATAGGATGGTTCACTGAGAGGGGAAGGAAAGGATACTGAAGGAAGATAGTGATATAAAAAAATGAATCAATAAAAGCTTTTTTTTTTAAAAGAATACTGTGTCATATACTCTTCTAAAATCTAGATAAACTGTATCTACAACATTCTCCTTATCTTATTTGCTTAGTAATTCTGTCAGAAAAGTCAGTGAGGTTAGTCAGGCAGGACCTGTTCTGACTGAAGCCAGCTGGCTCTTTGTAATCACCACTTCCCTCTCTAGATATTTGCCAGCTAGTTCTTTAATAATCTCTTCTAGAGCAAGTTCACTGTTGTACAGTTTGGAAGACTTTCCTTCTGTTCCTTTTTTTTTTTTTTTAACTGGGATAAGATTTTCCCTTCTCCCATCTTGTAACACCTCTCCTGTTTTCAGTCACTGAAAGTGGCTCAGCCCTCACAGCTGCCAGGTCTTTCAGGATCTAAGGATCTTTTATCTGGGCCTGGTAGATTGAATTCACCAAAGGCAGATACTGGTGCCCCTTTAAACATCTCCTTACCTTGGGTATCAGCTCCCTGGGAGTCAAATTTTGTTCTGTGATTTCCAATGTAAAGGTTACTGTCCTTTATACTAAAAAACAGAAACAAATGAGCATTTAAGCTGTTCTGTTTTCATTCTGATCAACTGGCCTCCTTTTTCTCTCTGTATGTAGCTTAAAAAAAAACCCATACCTTTTTGTTTTCCACAACTTCCTTCAGCAGCCTTTTGCATTTCTAGATATTGTTTTTACAGAATTTCATACTCATTCATTTTCTATTACCTGGCTGGTATTCTATCTTTCGTACATCTCTTTTTTTAAATAAGTTTATTTATTTTTGGTTTTCAGCATTCATTTCCACAAGATTTTGAGTTACAATTTTTTTCCCCTTCTTTCCCTTACCCCACCCCAAAATAGCAAGCCTACTGAATACCCCTTCCCCCAATCTGTTCCCTCTTATATCCTCCCCTATTACCCCCCCTAACTTTCTAGTAGGGCAAGATGGGTTACTATACCCCAGTACCTGTATATCTTATTTCACAGTTGCATGTAAAAAACAAATTTTTAAACATTTATTTTTAAAACTTTTGAGTTCCAGATTTTTACCCTTCTTCCCTCCTCACCCACTCCCACAGGGAATTTAAGCAATTCAATATGGGTTGTGCATGTGTAGTTACGCAAAACATTTCCATGCTGGATATATTGTGAAAAACTGACTATATTTCCCTCCATCCTATCCTACCCCCTCCCTTATTCTATTTTTTCCTTTGACCCTGTGCCTTTTCAAAAATGTTTGCTTCTAACTACCCTCTCCCCCAATCTGCCCTCCCTTCTATCATCCCCCCTCTTATCCCCTACCCTTTTTTCCTGTAGGGTAAGATACCTAATTGAGTGTGTATGTACTCCTTAAGCCAAATTCAATGAGAATTAGCTTGTCCCATTCCCTTTCACTTTCCTGCTCTTCCCCTCCATTGTAACAGTTCTTTCTTGCCTCTTTTATATGAGATAATTTACCCTGATCTGTCTCTCCCTTTCTCCTTCTCCCAATAAATTCCCTCTCACCTCTTAATTTTATTTTTTTAGGTATCATCCCTTCATATTCAACTCATCCTGTGCCCTATCTATGTATACATGCATATACATATGCCCACACTCACATATTTATATACACATAAACCCTCCTATACATACATATATATGTATACATATATATTCCCTTTAACTATCCTCATACTGAGAACAGTCTTATGAGTTACAGTTATAGTTTTTCCATGTAGGAATGTAAATAGTTCAACTTTAATAAGTTTCTTATGATTTCTTTTTCCTGTTTACTTTCTCATGCTTCTCTTGCTTCTTATATTTGAAAGTCAAATTTTCTGTTCAGCTCTGGTTTTTTCATCAAGAATGCTTGAGGGGGCGGCTAGGTGGCACAGTACATAGAGTGCCAACCCTGGAATCAGGAGGACCTGAGTTCAAATCTGGCCTCAAACACAACACTTACTAGCCGTGTGACCTTGGGCAAATCACTTAACCCCAATTGCCCCTCCAAAAAGCCAAAAAAAAAAAAGGAATGCTTGAAAATCTTCTATTTCATTGAATAACCATATTTTCCCCTGAAGCATTATACTCAGTTTTTCTGGGTAGGTGATTCTTGGTTTTAGTCCTAGCTCCTTTGACCTCTGGAATATCATATTCCAAGCCCTTTGATCCCTTAATGTAGAAGCTGCTAGATCTTGTGTTATCCTGATTGTATTTCCACAATACTCAAATTGTTTCTTCTTGGCTGCTTGTAATATTTTCTCTTTGATCTGGGAATTCTGGAACCTGGCTATAATATTCCTAGGAGTTTTCTTTTTGGAATCTTTTTCAGGAGGTGATCTGTGGATTCTTTCAACCTCTATTTTGCCCTCTGGTTCTAAAACATCAGGGCAGTTTTCCTTGAGAATTTCTTGAAGGATGATTTCTGGATTGTTTTTTTTATCATGGCTTTCAGGTAGTCCAATAATTTTTAAATTATCTCTCCTGGATCTATTTTCCAGGTCAGTGGTTTTACCAGTGAGATATTTCCCATTGCCTTCTATTTTTTCATTTGTTTGGATCTGCTTAATAGTATCTTGATTTCTCATAAAGTCATTAGCTTCCATTTGCTCCAATCTAATTCTGAAGGAATTATTCTCTTCAGTGAGCTTTTAAATTCTTTTTCTATCATGGAAAATTCAGCTTTTTAAGGCATTTTTCTCCTCATTGGCTTTTTAGGCTTCTTTTGCCATTTGAGTTAATCTATTTTTTAAGGTGTTATTTTCTTCAGTCAGGTTGTTGACTCGCTTTTCATGATTTTCTTGCATGAGTCTCATTTCTCTTCCCAATTTTTCCTCTACTTCTCTTACTTGATTTTCAAAATCCGTCTTGAGCTCTTCCATGGCCTGTAACCAATTCATATTTTTCTTGGAAGCTTTTGGTGCAGGAGTTCTGACTTCACTGTCTTCCCCCTGCTCCATGCTTTGATCCTTTTTGTCCCCAAAAAAGGAATCTAAAGTCAGATTGTTGTGCTTGCTTTGCTTGCTCTCCTTCCTTTGCTTGCTCATGTTGCCACTCAATTACTTGACTTTTGAGATCTTTGCCACAGTAGAACTCTGCTTTTCAGAGGGGAGAGCTTTGTCCCAAATTGCTGGGGTTTTCGCAGCTACTGGAGCTATTCGGAGGGCGCTGTCTCTCCAGCCCCCACAAACTCTGGCTCACTGGTCACACACCTCAGGACCACCATACAGATTCAGACAGGTTACATCAAAAGCAATTACCCTCTGAATATTCGCTTGGCCCCCCTATGATCTACAGGTCAGGAGCTCTGAAGTAGCCACATGGAGGCAGTTGCAGGGCCTCCACCACTTCCAGCTCTGGGGGTAGGGGCCAGCCCCACTCCTACATCCCCCCTAGTTCCAATAACATTCTACACTGACCTCTCACTTTTTCTTGGCATTTATTGAGTTGATAATTCTGGAAACTGCCACTGCTGCTGGGCCGCTGGTCAGGGCCACCCTGTGGCTAAAACCTCAGGCTCACACAGGGCTGGGCTCAGCTCCCAGTGCACTGCAATGAAGCCTTCCTGTCTGCCTGCGGGGCTGCCTTCTGCAGGAGATTTGTTTCTTTCTGTCACTTTGTGGATTCTGTAACTCTAAAATTTGTTTAGAGTCATATTTTATAGGTATTTGAGGTGGTTATGGGGGAGCTCACAGAGTTTTCCTGCTTCTACACGGCCATCTTGGCTCTGCCTACCCCCATCTCTTTTTAAAATCTAAGTTGATGGTGGCCTTCTCTAGTGTGGGTTAGGGAGGGAGGAGGGAGACAGTTCAGAATTTAAAATGTAACCCCAAAAAAACCCTGAGTTAACAAGTATATCCACATTGACCTCTTTGGACAAATCCTATTTTTCTTCCTCATTGAAATTGTTTCATGTCTTCAGAATTTAATTCTTGAGTATCTCTCATCCCTCCTGGGCTCCCTTTGGCTTTACAAGCTAAAGCATTTTATTTTATTGGTTTCCTGTCTGTCTTTCCTCTGATACTTGTGAAGTCTATTTTCCCTAAAGCTCTCATTCATGTCAGACTATGTCCAGATGTTTACTCCTCTTATCAAACTTGAGAATGGAATGGTCATCTACCCTCAGGGTTCCCATCATTCCCACCCCAGCAACCAGTTTCTCTCTGTTAATAAGAAAGAATTAGATTCAGAATAGAATTTCCCTTTGGTGGTTCCTCTTACTGTTTGAAGGATGACTTTATATCTAAGGCAAGTCAGAAAGTTGTTAACTTTTTTTTTTTTGGCAGAAACTGAGTTTCAGCAGATGTCTGGAGCTTGGCATCACAGTGGATAAAGTGCTGGACAAGCTTTATCAAGAAGACTTCAGTTCAAATCCAGCCTTAAGATTTCACTAGCTGTGTGACCCTGAACAAGTCATTTAACCTCTGTTGACCCGTTCACTCATTTGTAATATGGGGGTAATGATAGCACGTACCTCCCAGTGAGATAATATCTGTAAAGTGCAGCACAAACCTTAAAGCACTGTGTAAGCTGGCTTTTATAATTATTATGTCTGAATAATTGAAATTCCCCATTGCTTATATATCATACTTTTGTGACAGGCTTGTGATCTGTTTCTCAAACTTGCCTGGTTTATTTCCTCTTTCTCCTAGCTTCTGTGTCTTCTTTCTTTGACTTTCACCCAAATATTCTCCATCATACTTCTCCCCTCCAGTTCCTGGATTTCCTCACATGATTCTACCTTCCTAATATACAATGCTTCTCCCTCCCCACATTCCCATTTTACTTATCCTGTTTGTCTTAAATAAAGTATATCCATTCAGGGTCATGGTCAGGTCATAAGTTTCATTCCACCAAGTCTCAGTGATTCCCAAGATGTTAAATTTGCCTCCTTATGCTATTTTCTCTTGTTGTCTAAATTTAGGGTTTTCTGTGTAGTTATGCTAGTTTCTCAGTACTAACTTTTTGGGGAAATTTTGTCTTCTGTGAATTTTTGGGCAACTCTTTGTCTTCCTTCTTTGTGGCTTCTCTTCTGTCCTAGAGTTAGTATACATAGGCAGTCTTTTCTTTCTCCCATCCTTTTTAGCTTAAAGCCCTCTTTATTTGGTTTGTACGACATTTGGCAAATCCATTCTTACCAGTCTTTGTTAGATGTACTTCATCTCTGACTAGGGAGCTGTCATCCTCATCTTATAGGCTCTGATCTAGAAATCCAATCCCACTCCCAGATACCACCCTATTAGCCAGCTGTTAACATCCCAAATTAGTTTACACAATCAGTGCCTCCATGACTTTGTTAGTGTTGGCAGCACTTATTTGTGCCCATGTGAATCCTCAGAAGTGGATAGTTGTCATCTCTTTGATAAATATTGGGAAGTTCTCCTTGTGTCCTAGAGATGTGCTCCAGGAAGACAATAGATTTCCTCTGTTGTTATTATCAGGTTATCAGGTATGTCTGTGCCCTGAGTTTACTACTCTCCTGTTCCCCCTCTGACCATTACTGCTGATAACTTCTGTGGCTCTGCTGCATTATTCTTTGAAGGACAAGTTACTTCTTCCTCAGAGCATCCAGCACTTTCCTTAAGGAGAAGCATCAGTGTGTTTGTGTTTAGCTTTTAGAAAAGGGGACTGACTTACTGAGATGATCTAGAGATTACAGTAGTTTTAAAAATTCCCCTCACCCCAAGGGCACACTTCCCCCTCAGCATACTTGGGCTCAGACTTAGAGTAGAATGGGAGTGAGGCACATGTGTCAAAGATACTTGTGTCCACAAGGACCCTCCTCCCCCAAACCTTACCCCAGGAGTCCTTTTCTTCCTTTGTGGAATCTTCTTACACTTCCCCTTCAGGATTGCTTTCAGAGTCATGCTGATTGAAGGCTCCTGAAGCTTCTGCTGTCCTCAGGCTGTTCTCTGTAATGGCCACTACCACGCTACTGGTCTTGATAGCCATCCTGCTCCAGAAGTAGCCATGTTAGTTACCTTATGATACTCATTAACCTAAAATCAAGAATGAACCAACCCAAAAAAGAAACAGGCAAAGTGAACTCAGACCTGTGGTGACCATGCTTGATATAAGCAGCTGCCCTTTCACCCTCAATCACTCACAGCATTCTTGCCACTGAAGAGCTGACAGGGAAGAGCCCTCAAATAGAGCTAAAGTTCTGACTGTGCAACTTCCCTTCTTTTCCCCTTTCTCTTCTGTGGAATGTTCTTCCATTATGCATCATCCCGAGAAGGGTCATCTCCCCTCCACTTTTTCCCATTAAAATACTCCCTTTTGGGGCTGCCAGGTGGTAAAGTGAATAAATAGAGCGCCGGCCTTGGAGTCAGGAGGACCTAAGTTCAAATCCAGCCTCAGACACTTAACACAAAAACTAGCAGTGTGACCTTGGGCAAGTCACTTAACCCCAATTGCCCTCCAAAAAATTTAAATAAAACTAAAATACTCCCTTTTTCCCATTAAAACCTTCTGTTTCTTTTGTTGTTGAATTGTTTTTGGTCTGTCTGACTTTCCATGATCCCATTTTTTAGTTTTCTTAGCAGAAATACTGGAGTGATTTGCCATCTCCTCATTTTATGAAGCAAACAGGGTTAAGTGACTTAGCCAGGGTCATACAACTAGTAAGTACCTGAGGCTGGATTTGAACTAATGAAGATGAATCTTCTTAATTCTAAGCCCAGTGCTCTATCCACTGCACCAACAAGTTGCCCCTTCTTTTTCCTTTTACGAATACTTTATTCTCCCTTACATCCTGAAGTGTGGAAAAGTGGTCTTTGACTCTCTGCAACTTTTTCAGGAGGGAGCTCAGCCTATACTTGGAACACAAATAAGAGTCACTCAGCCAGGGCCTAAGTACAAATATTCGAACACTCAATACACAGCACCATAAAATTTCCCCTACTCTCAGACTGGTTGTGATTTTTAGACTACTTGTGGGCGTATATGCCCCAGCCCTGCCGGGTCATCTCCAGTTATTCTGATCTCTATCTTGCCACTAGACCCAGATAGCTCTGGAGAAGAAAGTGAGGCAGGTGACTTTGCATAGCCCTCCTTCACTTAAATTCACTTCCCTTGCAAGTCATGGCTTCACCTTGCTGATTTCATGGTCCTCTTAGAGAATGAAAGATAAACAACAACCACCCCAACCCTAATTACCTGGCTAAAACTTTTACTGCCAATTAACAATATCTTTATAACTTGACAATTGCACTCATTCCTTTCTTTTTTTCTCAACAGTGCCATAGCCATAGTCAACTCCCCTTCAGCCTTTTCACAACCTCCCATTTCATCAGTTTGCCCCACTTAGGAAAACACTGTATTAATTTGTTCAACTCTCTAGCTGTTCTCTTACCTTGCCTTTTCTTACCAACTGCCTTCTCTTTGATTCTAATACTTTGTATCTGAACCAATAGTGTTCTTCAAATTTTCCTTAATTTCTCCCAAATACTACCAATTTTTTCCTCTCCAAATTCAACCTCTTATCTATTTCATTAATCATTCAATTTATTGGCAAAATTTCCTTCTTATTCTGCTGAAGTTGTCTTCTACCTCCTCCCACAGATGCTCAGAGTGGAATCAGTCAGTTTTAGGGAGATATTTTTACAAAGTAAGGAAATAGCTATTAGGTAGATTTAGAACATCAGAATCAAGGTCAGTGGATTACTGTCAGTTTGGAGGGAAAAGGAGTTTAGGAGAAAGGGAAGGAGAAGAGTGGAAGGGTAGTTCAAGGGAGACTTGAGTCTCATATGGGAATTTGTTTTGCATAACCACCTATTTCTGATGAGTTTTGTTTTTCTCATTGGGTAGAGAAGGGGAAGGAAGAAGGGAGAGAATTAAGAACTGAAATTAAATTTGAATTTTTAAAATGACAACATGGGTTCAAGAAATGAACTATAAAAGTACAGGATGGTTGGAAACATATCAAAAAAGTTGATGGTGAAAAAAACCTTAAGGTTTTAGTGGACTCTGAATTCAGTACAAAATCCATTAGTATGACTTCTCCAGCTCTTCAGTGTAAATACTCTCTCCCACAAAAGAGATCTTTATCCATCCTGTTTGACTCCTGTCTGTGTTTCACTTTCAGTCTGCCAAAAGAGGGTCCATCCAACATGCTGGTGAACCTTCCTCCAAACATCTTGACATTTTGTGAAACATATGAGTCTGTCCATTTTCACTCTTGCTACATGATTGATCTTTTTTCCCAGTTACCCATCTGTGATGACACATATTGCCCTGCTTTTCCTGAGCAATTCAATATCTGTAATGTGCTGAAGCTAGCTCTTATCTACCATGTGTGCCTCCCCATTGCCCTTGGGGTGACCATTAACTTTAATTCTTTGGAGACTGTGGTTTTCCATGCCTAGGAACTATAGCATCACCAGTACTTGTTTAAAACATGTAACATGATACAACCAGCAAAAAATGAGTGCTACTAAAGGCTTCATTAATAGTAACATACTGGTCAGGACTAGGGAAACAATAGTTTCTGATATGTTTCACCATGGCCAGTCCACATCAGAGTATTCAGTTCTGGGCAGCACATTTTAAGAAGGATATCAAACAAAAATATGTGCAGGGAAAAAAGGCTAGGATGCTGAGGAAATAATAACTTGTTTTAACCTAGAGAAGAAGGGTAGGGGGTAGTACATAATAGCTGTGTTAAAGAATTAGAAAGATTCTCACATATAAGAGGAAATCAACCTTCCTGCTTGGGCTCCAGAGGAGCAGTGGTTAATAGTTAGGGGTAAATTTTGGAAATATGATTGTACTCCTACCCTCAAAGAAACTAACTTGCTAATTGTCAAGATGTGAATGTACACATGAAATGAAAACACGTGGCTCCTTGAATTCAGTGTAAAATGATAGAACAGACTGAGTACTCTAGGAGTTCAGAAAGAAAGTGGTGTGGGCCGAGGTGGTCACAAAGGAAGAAGGATGTTTGAATTCGGCCTGTAATACCCCCTACTGGGGAAGCAAAAACTGGAGGACCTCTTGAGCTTTGATTCTCTCAGCTACAGTGGGGCTAAAACTGATCAGTACTAAGCCTAGTACTAATATGATGAGGGCCCCCCTCCCCTAAGTAGGAGTCAGAACAGAGCAGGTCATAGCTCCAGTTCCACCAGTAGTGGGATAGAGCTGGTGATCTGGTGATTATGTGCTGTACTTCCAGCCTGGGCAAGATGGGAAGACCCAATCCCCCCCCCCCCCCCCCCCCAAAAAAAAAAAAAAGTTTGTTTCCTTTAGCAAGACATTTCACCTCTTTGGGCCTAAATTTTTCATGTAAAATGAGGAAGGGGGTTGGTTCATTCCAGCCTTAAATTATGTAATTTTGCTTAGAGATGAGAAAACTAGGGTCCTACACCCAGCTCTCTCTGACCCTGTGTGACCTTAGGCAAGTCAGTAATCCAGTCTGTGGCTCTGTTCTCCTCTTCTCTTCTGTCCTCCCAAATGAGAGTGTTGCATCAGGTGATGATGCCTGAAATCCTGTGCCTTTGGAGATTATCCCCTCTCTGTACTACTTGTGTTTGACCTTAGGCAAGTCACTCCTCTCTCTGCTTCAGTTTCCTCATCTGCAAAATGAGAAAGGACTAGATGATTTCAGGTCCCTTCCAGCTCCAAGAGCCTAGACTCTCCTATAACATCCATTCTTAACAATCTCTACAGTTCTGGTCTCCCTGTGTATAATAAAATAAAATAAATCCTTTATTCAACCCTGTATCCCTCCAAGCTATCATCTAATCTCTTCCTGTTTACATAAAAACTTAAAAGTCATAGTCCACACTCTTCCTGCTGCTTCTATTTCATCACCCACCCATTCCTTAAGCCCAGGTAGTCTTGACTTCATCCCCAACACTACTGAAACTGTTTTTTCTTAGGTCATAAATGATCCTTTTCTTGAACTTCATTCTTCTTCACCTTTGTGCTTCATTTGATACTGTTAACCATCCCATCCTTCTAGTTCTCCACCTTCCTCACCGTCTTTCAGTCTTTTAACCCCCTAAGTGTAGCATCCTGTAAGACTTATGTCTTTAGAGTTCTCTTCTCTCTACATTCAGGATGACCTCACTTCTTTGGCTTCCCTTGACCTTTCTTCTGAACTCCAGTTGTGTGTGTCCAATTTCCTGCTTATAGACATCTACCTTGATTTACTACCAATACCTCAAACTTAATACATCTAAAACTGAATTCATTTCTGTTGTCTCATTTTTCACTCTGTTGATGACGTAACCATCCTTTGTCACCCAGGCTTGAAATTCTTGATCCATACATCTTTTTCTCTTCCCCTACAATTTGACATTTAACCAGGTGTCAAGTGCTATTCCCTACCCTAAACTCTCCTATCCTCTCTCCTCTTTATACACTCTTAGTAGCCTCTTAGCTGGTTTCTCTATCTCCATTCTCATCAGTCCATCCATTAGAAAGTATTTATAAATCTGGTCTTGTCACTACTGCTTCAGAAATCTTTAATCAGCTGCTCATTGCTTACTTATGTAGAAACTTGGTGAGATCTTGTTAAAGGTGTCTAGAAGAAGTTTCCTCTTCAGATATGAGTAACTCCAAAATCTCAAACCTGCCTAGGTTAACAAACCTGCAAGGTTAACAAACACCACATAAGACACACAAACCTTCTCGCACTAGATCTGCAATTCTGCAATAGATCTTAGGGTAGGACCCATTTTTTGGCATCACCAATAACCTACAAATTCTAAGTTCTCCTCCAAGACAGCCTCGGTGCTGTCCTGGCTGGGCAGAAATGAGACAACTGACCAACTTCTCAAGAAGTATCATGATCATGATAAAAGAAACCATTTGTTGCCGTACAGTTTGGTAAAGAGGGTTGTTCCTCCGGGCCTGGGTGTGTGCCTGTGTGTAAGGCTGAGTCATTCTCTAGCATAAACTTTATTGGCCACAGTATCTATTTGCTTTTTCTTCCCAAAGAATTTTTCCCTCATTTTTATTTCTTCTCCTATGATTCAATAAAATATTTTGCCCTTTTGAGAATTGAAACCAAACAGCTTTCTTTAGTTTGTTAAACTACAGGAAATAGATAATTCCTTGGTAGGGTTGCAGTATCAGGATGTGGATCAGGACTTTGGCCAGTGATGTCAATGTTTTCTTTTTTTATTTTGAACTTAAACATTCAAAAAGAGTATTTACACACACAAAGCAGAGTATTGTAAGAGAAATCTGCATTAAATCATGAATATCCACTTCATATCTTTCAGATTTTTAAAAATATATGACAAATTCTACATATTACTTTCAAAACTGTCCTACTTATCTGTGCTCCCTTTCAAACTTCTTTCTGTTCTCTTCTGTGAATTTTTAAAAATGATAGGATGGCTTTTTTTTTTTTCACCAGTGATATCAGTTCTCTAAGCATGACCTCTTCCCTGGATGTACTTGTATTTCTCTGGCTGCTTTGAAGTTGACCAATTAATCATTTTTCTGTTCTGCTTATGTGCATGTATTTCAAACTTCTTGAAAATGTAGACACTTATGGAAGGTATCAATTCTATCAAGTTACTTACTTCCCCTTGGTTCTCTGGTATCCTGGCTACAGGTAAATCCTAAGCTCCAGGAGTTTGTTCAGAATAAATGAGGTACATATATTTAGAAATAGTTCTGTTGACATTTATTTTCAGGCCTGGAAATGTGCTTTTGGATAACTCAGATACAGTACTTTTTTTCCCCCTCCTATTTATGAAGTAAACCACATAGTTAAAAAGACATCCTAGTGCATAGTAGCTCAAGCAAAAACACAGTAACTAGACCTTTTCTGGCTTCCCCTTTCTCACAGGAAATATATGTGATTTTAGCTCCTTTACCAAGAGTACTGATTCTTTTTTTTTTTTTTGTAAATTTTTAAAAACTTAAATAAAAGAAAAAAAACATACTAAAACTATAATAATACAGAATAAGAAAAAAAGCATTGCCACGTGCACAGTATAATGTGAGAAAGGTTTCAAAATATACAGCAATAAATTTCCATTTCAAGAAAGCCTATATAATAAACACTATGGGTTGTATTGAGAGCTGTTCATATTTTCTTTGCTTCCTTGTAAGTTTTCTTTTGTTCTCTGTTGTATACTTTTTACTTTGTTTTTCCCCCCCTTCCTCCCTCTGCCACCCAGGCTACAATTAAGTGTAGGTGTGTGTGTACATGTGTGTACATACACATTTATGCATATATATGTAGACATATACACCTGTACATATATGCACTTACTTAGACATACATATTCTTAGATATCAATAATCAGTAATATATAAGCATATACATTCATACGTATCTGTGTACTATGCTTGTTTGTCCTCTGTTTCTCTGAGTGGATAACTTCTTCCTTCATAAGTCCAGGTCTTTCCATTTTTTTCCAATTTCACCAACTTACCATTTCCTACACCAAAACAATATTGCCACCTTATACTGTCTAGTTGTTTTAAATAGTTTAAAACAAAGTTGATAAATATGACTGACACATAGTATAGTTTCCCTGTTTTTCCTTTTGATTAAATCTATTTTAGTCTTAACTTTGTCAGAGATAATGATTACCACCCCTGCTCCTTTTTCCCTAACATTCTAATCCTGATATTTAATTTTTAGGCCTATCTCTTATTCCCTATCCTTCCTGACTCCTCTACTTCTGCCTGCTACCTTACCCATCTGTTATTTAACCTCCCCCCCAGGATCCCTCCCTTATTCCCCCAGTCCCACTAATTTAAACACCCTTCTGTACCTTCCTTTAGCTTATTCCCTCACTCTCCCCTCTAAAGATCCCTCTATTATCTTCCCCCCATCCCCTTAGCGTTTTATTTCTTTCTGAATTTAGAAGACTTTTATTATATATATAATTCCTTCTTGAACCCATTCCCAAAGAAAGCAGGTTTCTAGAACTAACAGCCCTCCTCCCCCATCTGATTCCTCTGTGTCGGTTCTTCCTCTCACATCTCTGATTTGTATAAGATAATTATTCTTTTTATCTTTTCCTAAGAGTACTGATTCTTTATTGTCCCATTTGGCAAAGTAGGTAATCCCATACAGTGTTTTTCTAGTTTCATACCTGTGGTCACTTTTGATTCCTCTCAGCAACCCTATGAGGTAGATAGAAGGAGTGTTATCACTGTTTTATAGACATGAGTAAAGGACTGACCCCTGTCCCTAAACAAGTATGCTGATCAGTGCCTACCCAGAACTGGTATAGCCTTAGTCACTCTCGTGGAAAATGGATGCACCACAGAATGGTATATACACTGTCAGATGAAATTGCTTTTTTTGTTCTTTGTTTTAAGGGACGATCTGATTGGAGTGGGATTGAAAATTGATTGTAATGGAATGATTGTAATGTCAAAAATATGGGAGTTGGGTAGTAGATGTGTTTAACGTGATGTGGTCAGACCTTGCCTCCTATGTTTGATCAAATAGAATGCTGTTGGAGCACAATACACAAGGCAGTATTCTTCTGAAGCTCCTTATCTATTTCCTAGTCTTTAAAACGTCCTGTAGAACTGCTCAGAATGGGTGGGGGTGCTTTTGTTGTTTTTAGCAGACTTTTCTTGGAACTTGGGAAATTGTTTGGATGCCCAGTGGCCTTGTCTGAATAGATCAGAGAAAATGCTTCCCTTTTTTAATAAACATCTAAAGTGATTTCCTTCCCTTTCTGGAAGACCAACAAAGATTGACTTTTTACTAAAGATTGCATCACTGGTAACCCCTGCTCATGGGGTGTAATGCATGCTCTTGCTCACCTTGTTGAGCCACTTACACTCTTTTAAAAAAAAATTCATGGGTGGGGAGGGGGAAGGCGAGGCAATTGGGGTTGACTTCCCCAAGGTCACGCAGCTAGTAATGTGTAAACTGTCTGAGGTCACATTTGAACTCAGGCCCTCCTGACTCCAGGGCCAGTGCTCTCTTCACTGCACCACCTAGCTGCCTCACCACTTATAATCTTAAAACTTTTTGTGTGTGATGAGAGATAGCTTGCCAATCAGAAATTGTTCATCTGTAGTGACTCCTTAATTTAAAAAGGGGGGGCAGGGGTTACTAAATTGACTAGCATTTTGACCTTCAGTGCTTGATTTAATATCTGGACTGGTTTTCTGTGGTGCCTGCACTGGGTGGTGTTGGCTCAGAAGTCAGCACACTGAAAAGGACATCACCATCACCATCATCATCATCATCACCAAAGAGAAGTACAGGAACCTCCTCTGGTCTCAGCACTTGTTTCCTTGAACATAACATTCCTCACCTGTAGTGTATGTGTTCCTGTCAGCCAGATGGACTCAGTTGGAAAGCAAGACTGGGGCCAAAATGAGGGAGACACAGATCTGGGAGGCTGGTATAGGTGTTACTCCCTTTTAGCTGTTGAGCCTGAGGGAAGAGTTGAGAATGTGAAGAGTATTCTCTGCCGTTGCTTACTTATCATGCCTTTTCTGTAAAAGAGTATGTCACTAGCTATTCTGTGGAACTAGATTGGAATTGGAATGTATACAGCCTCATTCTTTTGGGGGGGGTGCTTTTTGGAAGGGGGAAGGCAGGGCAGTTGGGATTAAGTGATTTGCCCAAGGTCACATGGCTAGTAAGTGTTAAGTGTCTGAGATCCCGGATTTGAACTCAGGTCCTCCTGACTCCAGGGCCAGTGCTCTATTCACTGCGCCACCCAGCCGCCCCCAAGCCTCATTCTTTAAGCTTAGAATGGGTGATGTCCGACCTTTTTTGGTATGACTGACCTCAGTTGTTCTGCTTGCTGAAGCTCTTTTCTGGTGGAGCTGCCCATATACTCATTCTGCTTAGTTGGATAAGGACCTCTTTAGATTGTTCTGTGAGAGAAACAGTGTGGAGTTCACTGGGGCTTGTTCTTTCTGTAACCAAGTCATATACTAGGTCCTAAATTACTCATAGGAACCACCTTCATGGGTTAATTCCACCAACCAAAGAGGAATTCATGTACTGTCAGTAGCCAAGTCTGGTTGCCCTACCTTCAGTGGTGTTTTATGGCTCCTCTTAAGGCCAAAGCCTTCACAGGTTTTTTTTCCCCAGAACTAATCCTTCCCCAGCTGGGGTTGACATTCTTGTTGAAATTTCTTTAAGTTTCAGAGACTGTCTGCATAAATTGACGTCAAACATCCTGCAGCAGGAGCTGGATGTGTGAGTAATTCTCTTCATTTCAACTTTTACAGGGATTTCCTTCCTCGTGGATCAGGAATCGTCACCAGACGTCCCCTTATCCTTCAACTCATTTTCTCAAAAACAGGTATGTTGGGACTGCCTAAAGAACAGTTTGAGAGGAGACAGTAAGAGGAAGGACAGATGCTTATTTGTATTCAAAGGAAATCTTTTATCCCACTTGTCTTAGAGAAAATGGAAGGTGCAATTTAAATTTTGAATTGAGTTATAGTAATTTTTTTCTTTGTTTATATATTTCTCATTTCTGCTTTTCAAATGAAATTTTGGCTTATATTCCCTTCTTCTGAACTTCCCTACTTCTGCTGAGACCACCATCCTTCAAATCACCTCCTCATGACTCCTCATTTTCCATCATCCCACATACATAGTTGCTAGATTTTGTTTCTCCTTTTACAGCACTTCTTTCCTCTACCCACTTCTTTTTACCCATATATCTACCACCTTCATTCAGGTCCTGATCACCTCTTGCTTGGACTTTTGCAGTCAGATCCTAATTGTTCTCCATACCTTAAAGCTCCCTCAACTCCAAAACATCCTCCACACTGCTGACAAAATGATTTTTCCTAAAGCACAGATCTCACCACATCATTCCTTTTCAGTAAGATCCAGTGGATATGTTGCATCTAGTTTCAAATAGGGCTTTTAAAGCCCTTCACAACAACCTTCTTTCAGACAACCTTTCCAAACTTACTATGCATTAATTCCCTTAATGTATTCTACAATCTGGCCAATTTCACCTAACATGTTATCTCTTTTCTCTATACCTTTGCACTATCTCTCACACGTAGAATAACCTCTCTCCCCACTTTGCGTTTCTTAGAATCCTCTATCCTTCAAAATTCTGCTGTAGTACCACCTCCTCCATGAAGCTTTTCTGGATCCCTCCTATCCTCAGGGGCCTTCCTCTTCCTCCTCCTCCCCCAAACTTACTTTATTTTTATTTGGTACATGTTTGTGTATACATACCACTGTAAGAGTTATCTCTCTATATAGAATGGAAGGTTCTCGAAGGCAGAGACCAGTTTCTATGTTTGCCTTTCTCTCCATCACCCCACACAGTACCTGGCACACGGCATAGGTGCTTAGTAAATGATCGTAGATTGCCCCATTTTATGAGAGAGCTGTCTAGGGAACCACATTGTCATAGAAGCCCAGAATGTTATCATTGGAGGGACCTGAGCAGTTATCTCTGCCCACCCTTTTATTTTATAAACTAGGAAATAGACCCAAAGAAGGGAACTGCATTGCCCAAAGTTATACACTGAAGGCAAGACCGTAGCTTCTGGCTCCAAGCCCATCCATACCATGCTTCCTTCCATTGGTCAGTGCTTTTAAATTTTGGATATGTGCCTATAACCCATGTAAACTGTAATATAGTTATAGTAAAATAGTAAAAGGGAATAGTAAAAGATTCAAGGTCCACTTGTGTTTGGTGAAAGACCAGTCTATACCCTCTTCTCTCTGGTAGTGCAAGAAAAGCAAGCAAGTTGTATACTGATTGTTGCATCTTGCCATTCCTCTGGCAAGAGGCATGCAACTTTTGCATGTCGTTCTAGGGAAAAACACATTTGGAACATTTGTCATCTACTCCTTAATTTTCTAATTTCATGACAGTAGAATTAAGTTGAATGAATTCCCACCTACCGTATCATTAGTACATTATAAAGTCATGAAACCCATGCATTTATAATATATCCAGTGGACCCAACTGCCCCGTATAAATGCTATCTTGCCTAACATTATACTTTGCTGAAATCTACTGACATTGTGAAATGGGGCCTACCTGAAATAGGGGTACCCAAGATATATAATACCTGCTAGAAAGTGGCCTTTCCACAGTTTGGAAGTGTGCCCCCAAAATAATAAACTGTTCACATCCTTTGAACCAGCTGTACCACAATTAGGCCTGTACCCCAAAGATATCAAAGAAAGAGAGAAAGAACCTATGTGTGCAAAAAGTATTTATAGCAGCTCTTTTTGCAGTAGCCCAAAACTGGAAATGGCCAGACCAGTTGGGGAATGAATAAAGAAATTATGGCACATGAATGTAATGGAATATAATTGTGTCATTAAAAAAAAGAACAGTTTCAGAGAAAAGTAGGAACTTCTTGGAAGTGACGCAGAGTGAAGTCAGTAAAAACTAGAAAAACATTTATACAGTGATAGCAGCATTATAGAGAAGAATGACTTTGAAAGATTTGGGTACTCACACCATTACAGTGATAGATAAACTTTGAATCTAGAAGAATGGAGGTAAAACACAATACCCACCTCCTGCCAGAGATGGAATTTAAAGGCAGTTTAAGACATATTTTGGATATGGCCAGTGGGGGAATTTGTTTTGCTTGATAATGCGGATTTGTTACCAGGGCTTCATTTTTAGTGGTTTTTTACTGTTCATTGCTGTGATGGGGGAGTGGGGAGGACAGAATGGGAGGACAATGCTTTTTTTTAATAAGTGACCTTGCCTAATTCCCTCAATTTAATGCCTTTCTCTTTTTTTAATTAACATTTTTATTTAAAGTTTTGAGTTCCAAATTCCAACTCTCCTTTTGTTCCCTCCCCTCTCCCTGAGATAATAAGTAATCAGATACAGGTCATACATGTGCAGTTATGTAAAACATTTCCATATTATTCATTTTGTACAAGAAGACTCAAATAAAATTTTAAAAAGAAAGTGAAAAATAGGATGCTTCAGTCTGTATTCAGTCAATATCAGTTCTTTCTCTGGAGGTAGATAGTATGCTTCATCCTTTGGGGTTGTCTTAGATCATTATATTGCTGAGAATAGCTAAGTCATTCACAGTTCTTCAAACAATATTACTATTATTGTATATATTATTGTCCTGGTTCTATTCACTTCACTGTGCATCAGTTCATGTAAGTCCAGTTTTTTATGAAATCATCTTGCTTGTCATTTCTTATGGAACAATAATATTCCACAATTTGTTTAGCCATTCCCCAATTAATGGATGTTCTTTCGATTTCTAAATCTTAAGCCACCACAAAAAAAAGAGCTGCTATAAATATTTTTGTGCAAATACATCCTTTTCCCTTTTTTTGGATGCCTTTGAGATATAGACCTAGAAGTGGTATTGCTGCATCAAAGGGTATGCACAGTTTTATACCTCTTTGGGCATAAAATCAAAATGACCTATTTTACATTTTGTGATACTCTCTGTGTCTTCTTGGGTCCTAAATTCTTTCCTTATCCATGAATCTGACAGATGAACCATTCCATGCTCTCTTAATTTGCTCATGGTATCACCCTTTAGTTGTAAATCATGTATCCAGTTTGACCTTATCTAGGTATATCGTGTGAGATGTTGGACTATAACTAGTTTCTGCCACATTGTTTTCCAGTTTTCCCAGCATTGTTTGTCAGGTAATGAGTTTTTGTTCCAAAAGCCTGGGTCTTTGGGTTTCTCATATACTAGATTACTATGATCATTTGTTATCATATAATTTGTACCTAATCTTTATAATTATCACTTTATAATACAGTTTGAGATCTGGCATTATTAGACAACTGTCACATTTTTTCTGTTGTTTCCCTTGATATCCTTGAGTTTTTGTTCTTCCAGACGAAATTGTTATTTTTTTAGCTCTATAAAATAATTTTTTGATAATTTGAGTGGTATGGCACTGAATAAATACATTCATTTAGGTAGAATTGTCATTTTTATTGTATTAGCTTGGTCTACTCATGGCAGTTGGTTTTCCCAGTTTAGATCTGACTTTATTTGTGTAAAAAGTGTTTTGTAGTTGTATTCACATAGTTCCTGGGTTTGCCTTGGCAGGTAGACTCCCAAGTATTTTAATATTGTCCACAGTTATTTTAAATGGAATTTCTCTGTCTCTTGCTGCTGGACTTTGTTGATAATTCTCTTCTTCTTAAAAACTTATGTTTGTTTTGTATATTAATCTGTGAACGAATTATATCCCCCTAGTCTAATATAAGCTCCTTGAGGGCATGGGCTATCTTCCTTTTTATCTCTAGCACCTAGGACAGTACCTGGCCCATAGTAAGCACTAATAAATGTTTGATTATATTCAGTAAGCAGTGACTTAGCCTCTGACATTTGTACTTTTGAGAGAGAGGTTCAGACAGCTCAATATGTGTCTATTCCACAGTAAGCTTGACTTGGAAGGGCCTAATGCCTAGGAGTGTTTTACCTATTGGCTCCCTGAGAACTTTGACTGTTAAATGAAATGCAGGCTCTTCACAGTGGTTAAAGCTACTCCCTGTCAATTTCAAGATGGGAATTTGAGTGTGTGGTACTCCTGAGAACCACTCTGGATATGATGAATCACAAATGTGTTTTCTGAATATGTGTTTGTTTGGGATGACTTCCAAATGTTGTTTGAGCTTTGCTTCTTTAAAGAATATTTTCTTGTTCTTCCAACCAACCCTGGTAATTACTAATTTCAACCATCTTTATTTAAAAGTTACCCAAAATCCTTACTGTAAAGAAAGTGAGCTGGTCTAGCTGAAATTCCTTCCTCTTAGGGATCAGAGAGTTTGCAGTGCAAGCTCTGAAACCTGTTGGCTAAACTAGTCAGGAAGGCTGTGCATAATAACTCATTGATTGAAAGAAAAGCAAATGCAATCCATCCACAAACATTTATTTCCTTGGCTTTAAAAGACTCTAAATAGGATTTTATCACTTTGGGAGAAACCCCGGCTCACCTGATTCCTCTCAGGATCTAATTAACCAGATCCTTGGTGCCTTCTGTTTCCCTCATGGAAAATAGGAAATCAATATGGGGCTTTATTGGGCTGAAAAGTGTGGGGAAGAGGGTGTTTTATTTTCGGTATCTTATTTTTATAGCAGTTACTTCCAAGTGAATACCCTCCCCCCAAAAACCCTCCCTCATGATAAAAACAGTTAATTAAAACAATGCTATAGTGACTGTGACAGCTGTGCAACATACCATACCCATGGTCTCCTGAGAAAAGGGAAGGAAGTTTCATCATCAGTTTCTTGAAACCAAGGTTGGTCATTACATTGATTCTGATTTCGAATACATTTTAATGTTTTTATTTAAATTAATTATTAGTGTTACTATGTATAATATTCTCCTGTTTTGCTTTATTTGTTGTGCATCAGTTGATACAAGTCTTCCCATATTCCTCCAAATATCTTCCCTTTAAAAAAAATTTCATTACATTGAATCAGTCAACAAGTAGTTAGTAAATAATGCCTGTTAATGTGCCACGCACTGTGCTGAGTGTTGGAGATACAAAAAAAGACAAAAACAAACTTTGCCCTTATGGAGTTTTCAGTGTAATGGAGGAGGCAGCATGCAAACAACTAGGGACAGACAAGCTTGTATAGAGGATAAATGGGGGCAGGGGAATAATCCACAGAGGAAGGGCACTAGTATTACAAGGGTTCATGAAAGGCTTCTTGTAGAAGATGACATTTTAGCCAGATTTGAAGGAATCCAGGGAGGGCAGGAGGTAGAGATAAGGAGGAAGAAAATTTTAGGCATGGAGGACAGCCAGTGAAAACACCGCAGGGTTGAGCAATGGAGTGTCTTGTTTGAGGAAGAGCAAGAAGGCCATTGTCACTGGATTGCATAATATTTGGAGGGGATCAGGGGAGAAGTGGAGTGTAAGAAGACTGAAAAGAGAAAAAGAAGGCCAGGTTATGAAGGACTTTGAACACCAAACAAGATTGTATTTGTAATAGTAGAGGTGATAGGGAGCCACATTGAATGACCATGATTTATTTAGCCATTCCCTAATCAATGAGAAATCTTTTGAGTCCAATTCTTTCTATCACAGAAGTGCTATTATGAATATTTTGTTATATATGGAGTCATTCTTTATATCTTTGACTTCCTTGAGGTTACGCTGCTCAGGAATAGTATCACTAGATCAAAAGGTATGATTTAACTGATTTCTTCTTAATTCCAAATTCTTTTCCCAAACAGGGAGCAATTCCCAGCCCCAACAAGACATTAATATTCATATCTTCCAACCTTGACCTTTTCTTTCCTTTATCATTCTTGCCAGTGTAATGGATATAAGGTGAATCAGAAATGGTTAACCTAGAAAAGAAAAGTCTTAGGAGGGACATGATCGCTATTTAAGTATTTACAGGAACCTCATGTGAAAAAGAGTTTAGATTTGGCATTTTTCTTGGCCTCAGAAGGCAGGGCAGAAATTAAAAGACCTCCAGTTACTTTATTCATATACTTAATCAAGTGCTAAGAAGAAGTATGTGTGGGAGGGGAGATACAAATACAATAAATATAGGTCCTCTCTTCAAGAACCTTACAATATAGTTAAGAAAATGGTATAATAATAGGAAAATGTAATAACAGTATGAGAGTTGAATACAGTAACATATTTAAAATTAAATATTTATTGACTACTCTGTTCAAGGCAGTAATACACAAATAATTTTCAAATGAATGGGAAAGATTAACTGTGGTGCCAGCCTTCTGAGGAAGCTTTGTGGAAAAAGGGGAATTTGAATAGGATCATCTGAGATAAGGTGCTAATAGTCTTGCTGGGGAATGATGAATACTTAAAAGAAATGACCCAACAGTAATAATAAATTGACATGACATTTTAAGGTTTTCCAAGAACTATGTAGCTGTCTCATTGGATCCTCACACTAACTGAAGTAGTAGGTACTCTGCCATGTGAATTTTGACAGAAGAATACACTGAAGCCCAGAGAAGCTTAAGTGACTTGCCTGTAGTCATTGTAATGCCAAGCAAAGGCAACTTCCCAAGGTTCAAAACACCAGTTTAGCTGCTCTCCATTTTATTCAGTGACAAATTAAGAACAGAGAAAATCAAAATATAGCATAATTCAAAATACAACATTCACCAAGTGTAATTCAATCAAGTACTACTCCACCCCTGGACATTACATCCATTTATTCAATCACAAGCCCCTCTTCTCAAATGGAGATCAGTTTCCAATCATAAGTAAAGTACATTCATTTGTTCAACCACAGAGCACACAAAAAAAGTCCCACCCTTGGATTACAACTGAATAGGCCATCTACCCCAGAGTTACAACAAGCTTAAGCACAGCATTTAATACCCAAAGAGAGGTCTTTTCTTCATCTTGACCTGGGGCAAGTTCTCAGCAATCTTTGTTCCTGGGGAGACAAAGCTTAGCAAGGCAACAAGATACATTGCCAGTGTCCTCATTAATTCATCCTCTGTCTGCAGAACAGTCCTAGGACCCCTGAAAACATTAGCAAAACTCTCTTCCAGGATTTCTGTAAACATACAAGAAAGTCCTTCTTCAGGACCCCTGAACCAGCAGCAAGTTTCCAGGACCTTTGCAACAACAGCATTGGCCGTCACACAATTCACTCTCTGTCTGCAGAACAGTCTCAGGAGCTCTGAACCAACAGCAAGGTTCCAGAACCTCTGCAGCAACAGCATTGTCCTTCACCAGTGAACAAATCTGGCAAAACAACATCAAAACAGACAGACAAAGTACCAGCATAACAGCCATGTCTCCTCAATCCTTGGCAGCTCTGGGTGGCAGCTCTCAAAAGGCCTGGGCAATTCAAACTGGCCCTCAGCAGTCCTCTCCTATCCCTCTCTGCCTCCAAGATGCTGCTTCCAAAAAGTTCTTCTGCCTCTCTCTTTTCTTGTGTCTCTCTAAATTCACGTCACCAGCTCCTCCCAGTTCAGCACTCTCTTTTCACATCGACAAGTCCATCCCACAAGTGGGATTCACAAGCGCTGGGTTTTAACACAATCAATCCGAAAATCAAGCCAATACAGGGGGATCTTTAAATTCCATTACTATTACAGTCATGCAGCCTAAGGAGTCAAGTCTAGCATGCCAGCATATATACTGATTGCCCTGCCTCTAAAAATAAAACAAGAAAGTTGTCCACCATAGGATATGCCCAAAGTCCCAGAGGGCCACAGTCTTACCAAAATTAGGGAGAGGAGGAAGACAACTGATGGGTTTGCCATGTGGAAAACCCAACATTGGGGTGTCAGCTGGAGTGGAAAAAGAGAAATGGTGTCAGGGCAGATGGCAGAACAGTCAGAGCTCAAACGTACAGCAGGAACATCACTAAGGGTCTTTTCTGGCAGTGAGTTATAATCTATGTCTGGGCATTCCCAGGCCAATAACATAAAATCCACTTTGATTTTTTAACCTAAAGGGTTAAAAAAAAAACAAGTTGTCACACAACAACATTTTCTAACCCTCACTTAGTAGGTAATATGTATATGTAGGTGTGTATGTGCCTCTGTGTTAAGGTTATTGTTGTTTATTTGTTCTCAAAGAGGACCATGACATCAGGCAGGTGATGCCTGACATGCAATTGAATTGGACTCAAGTGAAGGAGGGCTGTGTCAAGTGAGTAGCCTCACTTTCTCCTCCAAAGCCTCCTGGGTCCAGTGGTGACACATAGATCAGGATGGCAAGATGACCCGGATTCGATGCAGTGGAAGATCTTAGCCTAAAAGCTAAGGCCTTTAACATGTCACATTTTGACTGAGGCAACTCCCATTCAGTGATTCAGCTAAAGACTAAAGAAAAAGGTCATTTCGAGGACATTTTAGTAAATGAATGAATTGTTCTTATCTCTAAAATTATCTCAATCCATACTTGTTTGGAGCCTTTTCCCCCACCCCATATCTTGGTGGCTCATAAAAGTAACTTGAGCCTGGTTCTTGGTGAAACTTCAGAATGACCTGCTCAGGATAGTCCTTCAGCTTTGAAAATGTCAAAATCAGTAGAATTAGAGTTCGGGTAGGGTCTTTTTCCTCCTTTTCTGCTGCACATGCAGTTTTTGAATAGTCTGTTAGATCAGAAAGAGCTCTGGAGCTAGAGTTAGCTTGACTGGGTCTGCAAGCTGGGTGACCTTGGAGAAAGGTACTTGGAGCCTCAGTTTCCTTACCTATACAATATGGGGTGATTTTCCTTACCTAACTCACAGGATCATCAAATGAGATAATTTATGTGAAAATACTTTTTAAACTGTAAAGACACGGGTATCTCCTTAAGGCAATTTGGCAAGATTACAAGACAGTGTCTGATTTTCATTTCTTAAAACATAAGGTTTGAAAGTTGGAGGGCAATCTCAAAATTTTGACAGTTTTGTAATTCTCACATACTTATAAAATTAACTCCTACCTTCTAGCTTAGAATGGTTAGTGCCTTTGGGGTGGGAAAGGGAGCTATCAGGGCCTATCTCAGAGACAAAAAGTTGGCCAGGAAAGTTTCATTTTCTCACAAAAGAGCAGCTTTGGTCATGGAGCACTCTAGCCCAAGAGTGCTTAATCGGGGTCTAAGAACTTGTGTGGGGTTTTTTGTTTGTTTTTTTAATAACATTTCAATATTTTTACATTTATATTTCAGAACAATTAGTTTCCTTTGTAATCTTCTGTACTTTAAAAAGGAGAAGGAATCCATAGATTTCACCAGATTGCCAAAGGGGTCCAGGACACACAAAAGATTCAAAACCCTTTCTCTAGGCAAATGCAGGTGGAAAGGCAGCATGGCACAGTGAGAAGGCTTAGGATACTGAGTCAAGAACACCTGAATTCGCTACTCAGCACACATGCCCTCCCCCTTCCCGTGTCATATTAGGCAAGTTCCTTCAGCTCTAAAATAAAACCGTTGGAATAGTTGGTCTCCAGTGCCTTCCACTTCCCAAGCCGACATCTTCTCTGGTCGTGCCAGCACAGCATGCCTCTACTCCTAGTATTCATTTCATCAGATTCAACAAATGCTGAACACCTTCGTGCTTGCTGGTCTGGAAAGAGGACCCAAAGGACTATAAAAGCCAGCGATGGCCACTTGTATTTATGGGAAGTTTGTTTTATCTAGTCCTCACCATAATTCCATGAGGTTAGTGCTATGTTTAATAAGAGCAATGATAATAATAATAGCTAGCATTTAGAGAATGCTTTAAGGTTTGCAAAGTTCGTATCTTGTATGATCCTCACCGTAATCCTGTAAGGTAGGTGGTGTAATTATCCCCATTTTACACAGAAGGAAATTGTAGCACAGAGATCCGAGTGCCAAGGATTACCCAGCTAGTAAGTGTCAAAGGCCAGACTTGAACTTGGTCTTCCTAATTCCAAGCCCAGTACTCTATCCACTGTATCCCCTAAGTGGTAGTATTCCTAAAATATACTTCAGCTGAATAAGAAGCACTTCATTCATTATATTTATGTATATTCCTATCATCTAGTACACAAACTACTAGGCAGCCATAGAACAGGCACTTAATTTAATAAATACTGATTGATTGATCAATTGATTGATCACAGAGATTATAATTTGTCCAGATTAGTAAATGAACTTGAACCTAGGTGTTCTGACTCATTTGTGATAAGAGCCGTGACAGTCACAAACAAAATACCACCTGGCTTCGAGAAGGTAGAGAATGAAGCCCCTCTGGTGGGAGACAAAAGGAAATTTAGGTGGAGACATGGCACTAGGTCTTGAAGAATGGGAGTGAGATTTGGATGGGTACAACATTGTTTGCTATAAGGGTCTGAAAAACCACATGATGCCTGAATCTAGTTGTTTGGGATAGGGTTCTTTCTCTTTCTTTCTTTCTTTCTTTCTTTCTTTCTTTCTTTCTTTCTTTCTTTCTTTCTTTCTTTCTCTCTTTCTCTCTTTCTCTCTTTCTCTCTTTCATGAAAAGCAAATCCTCCCTGGTAACTTAAGGCCTTATCCAACTAAATGGAATGAAATGAAAAAGCATTTATTGAGTTCTTTGTTATATGCTAATCATGGGGAATGAGAATAAAAAACTAAGACATCAGAGGCGGAGTCAAGATGGCAGAGTAGAAACAGGACTAATGAGCAGTTCCCACTTCTACCTCCTCCAATTCATGTAAAAAATGACTCTAGAAAAACTTTGGAGCTACAGAACCCACAAAATGACAGAGAGAAGCTAACTTCCTGCTGAGGACAGCCCAGCAGGAAGCCGCCAGAGCAGTGCTCTGGGAGCCAAGCCAAGCCCACCCCTGCTCCAGCCCAAGGTTTTAGCCTCAGGGCGACCTGACCAGCTGCTTGCTGGAGGGACTTTAGATCACCAGCAGCTGTGGTGGTTTCCAGAATTATCAACCCATAGATGCTAAGGACAAAGTGAGAGGTCAGTGCAGTTTGAACTTTGGCACCTGGGAATTCGGGAGTATGGTCTGGCCTTTGCCCCTGGGGCAAAGAGAAGCAGCTGAGGCTGTGCAGCCATCCCCCTTGTGGCTGCTTCAGAGCTCCTGGTCTGCAGATTGTAGGGGACCTAACAACCAGTCTGAGGGGTAATCCCTCTTGCTTTAACCTGCTTGGATCTAGATTGCTGTCTAGGGTGGAGGTTGTGGGGTGTGTGAAGTCTGCCAGAGTGTGTGGAGGCTTCAGAGAGGGTACCCAACTAATAGCTTCAGCAGCTGAGAAAACCCCAGCATTTGGGATAAAACTCTGCTTTCTGGTAGTAGAGTTCTTCTGTGGCAAAAGGCTCAAAAGTCAAGTAATTGAATGGCAACATGAGCAAGCAAAGGAAGCAAAGCAAACAGATCTGACGTTAGACTTCTATTTGCGGGACAAAAAGGATCAAAGCATGGAACAAGGAAGAAGACAGCAAAGTCAGAACTCCTGCACCAAAAGCTTCAAGAAAAATATGAACTGGTTACAGGTCATAGAGGAGCTTAAAAAGGATTTTGAAAAGCAAATAAGAGAAGTGGAGGAAAAATTGGTAAGAGAAATGAGAATGATGCAAGAAAATCATGAAAAGAGAGTAAACAACCTGACTGAAGAAAATAACACCTTAAAAAATAGACTTAACTCAAATGACAAAAGAGGCTCAAAAAGGCAATGAAGAGAAGAATGCCTTAAAAAGCCGAATTTGCCAGAAAATGAGATCCAGAAAAAGGATCTTAAAAGCACACTGAAGAGAATCATTCCTTCAGAATTAGATTGGAGCAAATGGAAGCTAGTGACTTTATGAGAAATCAAGATACTATTAAACAGATCCAAACAAATGAAAAAATGGAATTCAATGTGAAATATCTCATTGGAAAAACCATTGACCTGGAAAATAGATCCAGGAGAGATAATTTAAAAATTATTGGACTACCTGAAAGCCATGTTCAAAAAAAGAACCTAGAAATCATCCTTCAAGAAATTCTCAAGGAAAATTGCCCTGATGTTTTAGAACAAGAGTGCAAAATAGAGGTTGAAAGAATCCACAGATCACCTCCTGAAAAAGATCCCAAAAAGAAAACTCCTAGGAATATTATAGCCAGGTTTCAAAGTTCCCAGATCAAGGACAAAATATTACAAGCAGCCAGGAAGAAACAATTTCAATATTGTGGAAACACAATCAGGATAACTCAGGATCTGGCAGCTTCCACACTGAGGGATCAAAGGGCTTGGAATATGATATTCTAGAGGTCAAAGGAGCTGGGATTAAAACTCAAGAATCACCTACCCAGCAAAACTGAGTGTCATGTTTCAGGGGAAAATATTGTCATTCAATGGAATAGAGGACTTTCAAGCATTCTTGAGGAAAAAAACCAGAGTTGAATAGAAAATCTGACATTCAGATACAAGAAGCAAGAAAAGCATGAGAAGGTAAACGAAAAAGAAATCATAAGGAACTTATCAAAGTTGAACTACTTATATTCCTGCATGGAAAAACGATAATTGTAACTTATGAAACTTTTCTCAGTATGAGAATAGTTGAAGGGAATAGAAGTGTGTGTGTGTCTATATACATATATATATATATATATATATACACATACATATGTCTGTATAGGAGGGTATATGGATGTATGAATACATATGTGAGTGATGATACTTAAAAGGTGAAATTAAGAGGTGAGAGAGGAATGTAATGAGAGGAGATGGGGAGAGATAGAATGGGGTAAAACTATCTCACATAGAAGAGGCAAGGGAAAACAGTGGAGGGGAAGAACAGGAAGGCAAAAGGGAATGAGTCAACCTTACTCTCCTTCAATTTGGCTTAGGGAGGGAATGACATACACACTAAATAGGGTATCTCGCCCTACAGGAGAGTAGAGGGGAAGGGGAAGAGAAGGGGGCTAATGGAAGGGAGGGCAGGCTGGGGTGAGGGGGTGGGGGCGGCAGTGTTTAGTAAGTAAGCTTTTGAATTAGGTGGCTACTGGTTAAACCACAACCAAAGCTTCTTCAGTCATCTCCAGACAGTGAAGTGCAATATTTGGAAACTTTTGATTTCTTTTGTATCTCATGTTACACCTAGGCAAGTTTTTCAGCTTCTTCGGTAAGGGGGTGGAGAGGGTAAAGAAGAAATGGGAGCCTGACCCAGGCTCTACAAGGTTAATAAAAGTTCAGGGTTTCTGGACTGGTACTAAATCAGGTGAAGATCCATTCACTGCCCTGTGAGGCAGACACAGTGCTCCATCTTATCCTCAGCCTAGGTCCTATGAAAGGGCTGTCTTAAGGAGACTGAATGTTTGTTTGCCTGTATGAGATGGGGTTCTGCTCTGTTCATGTCAGTGACTAGACCTTTCATGTACCTTTGTTTTTCTTTGCTTCCAACTGAAAAGAGCTCTTAAGCAATTACACTGGGCTCCTTCTATTTGGAACCCCCTGACATCCTGCTGGGCATCAGTTTACTCAAATGGTTGTCCCTGATGCTGTGTAAGGCTTGCATGCCTCTATACTGTCAATGTGGACTGCAGTGTTTATCATCTCTAGCCATTAGGACAAAGCACTTGTCACTGAGCTAGTACAAATTAACCCTTATTGAGCACAATGGGCTGTACTAGGAAATCTCATGCCATCTACTCCATACCCAGCCTTATGCCAGGTTATGTTGTTGGGAATATAGTCAGAGAGTCAAGTAGAGAATATTACAAGACAGTGCCTCTGTGTGTGTATATAAGAGTAGAGAATATTACAATATTCCCGTATCTGGTACATGTATAAACACATTGTCTTTGTAATATTCTCTATTTGAATATAGTCTTTAGTATTCCAGTGCTTGTGTTTACCTTGCTCTGGGTAGGCACAGGCATTTTCAGAGGCAGGATGTTGCCCAGTGTTATGTTATAATGCCCCTTTGTAAAGGAGCAGTAGCTTTCAGATAGTGGCGCATCACTGTCATTATTCTGTTCAGCAAACACGGCCGACGTACAGAGGACAGTTTACTGATGGGAGGAACAGCCCTGGAACTTGGGGCTCTGGGTCATCACACAGTTGTACAGGGTGTCCCTAAAGTCTGGACACATAGGAAATCTCATTAACTCTGCATATTTTCAAGAAATGAAATGAATGAAATTTTCAACATTTTATTTAATTAGAATAAATTTTAGCCATGAAAATTTCATATGGAATAAAATCTCTCATTAGCTGTTGGGAACTATTTTCCATATTAATGAGATTAATTTAATTAATGAGATTTCCTATGTGTCTCCTATGTCTTCCTATGAAATCTCACTTATGCTAATTAAATAAAATGTTGTTGAAAATTTCATTCATTTCTTGAAAATATGCATAGTTAATGAGATTTCCTATGTATCCAGACTTTAGGGACACCCTGTAGATCAGCTATAATGGACTGAATTTGGAAAAACAAAAACAAAAAATTAATTTGAAGACACATCACCTGCCAGATGAGGGCCTTTAGTGGTCTCACTGTAGGAAATATGGGCTCCTCAGAATCTTTGTGGGGGATCCATACAACATTGCCCTTTGGATTTTAGTTATTTTTTCCTTTTCAGCTTGAAAATTGAAACCCTATGAAAAGGTTACATATTTGATGGATACTTAATTTTTTCATCTTTTCTCCCAAAGCATGGCAGCCACACCATACATAATCCATATCCAGAGATTTGGAAGCTCTCTTCTGGGTTGTTAGAAATGTCTCAAAGTATTTCTAAGTGAAAAATTACCCTGGCCATTGCCTAAATCTGGCATTTCTTCCAGGTGTGTCTATTTGTAGGATTAGGGCTGCTTTGAAAAAGTCAAGGCAGAGGAAAGCAAATGTTAACTCCTACACTTACAAGTCCATTGTGATCCCTGAACATAGATATTCTCATAATCCCATCTTCCAATGCTTCAATCAATTCTCTTTCTCAATACCAAGTTCTTTCTTCAGTCATTTGGTTTCTACTTCTAAAAAGTGCTTATACCTCTGCTTATGGAGGTGCTGTTGAGGATTTGGCAACAGGAATAATACAGGTTTGTAAAAGGTTTTCTCCAATGGTTCTTGGAGGAAATGAAGCCCAAATATTTCCTCATATTCCCCTGGAAAGGGGAAGAGAGATCACTTTGGAACAATTGAAGCCAGTGTTGCTAGAAGCAAATGATTGGTGCTTCGGGGTCCTGAACAGGGTCCCCTGTCTGATCCTGAGATGTCTATGTGATGATACCTAATGGTTGGTGAGGCTTCTGGTTTTCAAAAGCAGTTGTTGAGGTGTTCACATGTAAAAGGCTTGTCGTCTTTGTAGTTGAATTTGAATTCTTCCCAATACAAATTTATTCAAATTCAATAAAGTTACTAAGTTACCATTGTGTGTAAGACACTATACTTGCAGTACAAAGATGTCAAAAAATACTGTCTTTGCCATCATGAAGGTTACGTACTAGGGGATGTGGCATGTATACAACTACCGTAGGTAAATGTTAAGTGCAGTAGGGGGCAAAGGAGAAATCCTTATAAAATGCTCTAGGAAAAAGTGATAACAAGGTGACTTCCTAGTTGGGAGAATGCAGAGTAGCCTCTGAACTGAGCCTTGAAGGAAAGTAAAGACTTCTGCCCTCAGGGGACATTTCAGGAATAGGGAACGCCCTGCTTCAAGACTTAGAGGGAAGGAAGCACTTGAAGAGAGTTGGTGGATACTTAAGGGGAACAGTTAGGGATCCAGTTGGGCTGGAATGTATCATGTGTACATATGCTTGTTGTTGCTAGATTATGCTTGAGTTTTTCAAGGGAACTGGAGAGTTCTGTCCCAGAAGATCTGTAGACCTAGAGGATTAAACACTCCAACAACGTTAGATACCATCTGATTAAATGCCCTTATTTTACATGTGAGGAAACTGAGGCTCAGAGAGGAAAGGATATATGTCAGCCCAAGAGGAAGTAGCAGAGCAAAGATTTGAAACTATGCCCTTCTCTTCCTACAAATCAGTCCTGTTTTCACTGCCTCGTGCTGCCTGTAATATTACTTGAAGGCAAAGGGAGCTAATAGTGTCCCCCACAAGAGACAACAACCCATGTAGAGTGTGTTTATATGCCTGACATTGTAGAGAACAGGTAGCTAATGAGGCAGAGTTAACTGCTATGTGATTGTGAGTAATCAAGTTATCTCTGGACCTGAATTTCCTTATCTATAAAAGGGGAGGTGGTACCCGCCTTTCTTACGACCCAGGATTGCTATAGGAGCCAAATGAAATAATTCAGGAGCACTTTATGACCAAGCCTAGTGTCTGGCCTAGTCTTTGTCTAACATTATAAGTGTTTACAGGCCAGTGGGTTTGATGCTTTAATTATGAGGTTGGCCTCTTGCACAAAATTTTTTTCCCATGCCTCCTTGCCCATCACTGCTGGTGATAAACTGAAATTGGCTTGGGGGTTGGGATATTGGCTTTCTAGGCTTTCGCCTAAAGAAACAGGTCAGAAATAGACATTGCTGCTGCTGCTCTCTAAACTGGTGACACTCATTTCCTCCTCCAGAGTATGCAGAGTTTTTGCACTGTAAGTCGAAGAAGTTTACGGACTTTGATGAAGTTCGCCAAGAGATTGAAGCAGAGACCGACAGGGTCACGGGGACCAATAAAGGCATTTCTCCTATCCCCATTAACTTGCGAGTCTATTCACCGCATGGTAAGAGACATATGACATAATTATTTGTTCATTGTGAATATTAGAAGTTGTCATTTTGATCTTTTATTCAAATTACATTAATATTTTTAGGGTGATAAGTCTTGAAGACACCAAGACCAGATAGCAGTGACCTTTAGCATCTCTCTTCAGCTGCCCCCTTTTTTTTCTTTAACCCTTATTCTTTTGGGACATATAGCACAATAAGCATTTTTAAAATCAGATTAATTGATTGATACAATGAGAGTGTAAATGGATAGTTGGTAAGATCCTGAGGGCAAGGAACCTCTCCTGGAACATTTTCTGGTGTAAGCCTCATTCCAGGAATTGTGAGCAGTGTACAGATATCATCAGACAAGTCACCAGGTGAATTGTTGGTGAGCTGTTGATTTTATCTTTCCCAGGCTTTGAGGCTAACTTTCCTTCCACTTTGGTTTTTCCTTCTAGTGTTGAATTTAACGTTAATTGATCTTCCCGGCATCACCAAGGTACCTGTTGGTGATCAGCCTATGGATATTGAGTACCAGATCAGGGACATGATTCTGCAATTCATTAGCAAAGAGAGCAGCTTGATTCTTGCAGTCACACCAGCCAACATGGATCTAGCAAATTCAGATGCCCTCAAGATGGCCAAGGAAGTGGATCCTCAGGGTAAGTCCTAGAACTCCCAGGTACCAGCCAGAAATAGCTGTGAACTTAGAAGGGAAAGGGGAAAGGAACAGACATTGATATAGGGCCTGTTAGGTGCCCGGCATAGTGCTTGAGTGATTTACAAATATTCTCTCATTGGATGAAATTGGTTCTAAATACCTGGATTTCCTGTCATTCTCTGAAATAGCTAGGGAAGGATTATTGGGCCAGGCTGAACTTCTAGAAAAAAGACTTGAAATTTGGATTTTAACCTAATCGATACAAAGACCCTCTCCAGGAATAAGCCTGTACAGTAATTTGAAGCACACACTCAGCTTAACAGCTTAACTGCTATTTCTATACCTGTGCCTTGGTGAATCTTTCAGCATCTGTTCTCCATTAACTTAATAGCTATCCAGCAGATGACTGAGTACAATGGGTAATTAGCAGGTGAAATACTTTGTTACTGGAGGATTTCCTTGTTTCATTATGAGGTTAACACCAAGGCTTCGGGAGGGAGAAAGAGGTGAGATTCTGACTAATGCATAGTCATGAATTGAGCACAGTGAGGCTGGTAACAGTGATGTGTCTCCTACAGAGTTGGGTTGGGGTTTTTTTTGCTTTTTGGAGAGCAATTGGGGTTAAGTGACACAGCTAGTAAGTGTGTCAAGTGTCTGAGGCTGGATTTGAACTCAGGTCCTCCTGACTCCAGGGCTGGTACTCTATTCACTGTGTCACCTAGCCGCCCCACTACAGAGTATTTTAGATTAAGGCCTCTGCCAGTAGGCTTAGAATCATGACATTAAAGTCACAGGTTATGTTCCTGCTTTGCAGATCCTTGCTAGGTAGGGTAGGCATTCTGCAAGTTTCTCCATATTGTCCCAGTGGAGACTCTTCCTGGTGATTCCCTTAAGACATTCCTTTATGTGTCTACCTTGTGACTTTTTCAGGCTTACGGACAATTGGTGTTATAACCAAGCTTGACCTAATGGATGAAGGCACAGATGCCAGAGATGTGCTTGAGAACAAGTTGCTTCCATTGAGAAGAGGTATGACTGTAATCCAGATCCTTTCAGAGCTCTAGTGATGAACAGCTTCCTTAGTGTGTTTGGGAGCCAAGATGGAGAGAAAATGCTGGGCAATGAGCAGCACCTTCCTGGGTTTTTGTCAATGCTTTCTTCCTCTACCCACATGTGTTGGCCATAGACATGCTGTTCCCCTCTGCATCCTTCCAGCCACCAGACAAATGGAGATAGCATGGTGGTGTGGGAAGAGCAATGAACTAGAATCTGAGTCCCCTCGAGGGGAGTCATTGATGCAGAGGTCAGGGAAGGGAGTCCAGAGTCCCTGGAAAGCAGTCAGGAATGACTTCATGCACTCAAGCATGCTCTAAGTCAAGGTGGCAAAGATCTATTGTTAATGCTGTAGAGCGGGCAAGAGTTCTTAGGGGACCTCCAACCTTAAAGGGGTACAATTAGAGTTTATATAGGATAAAATTATAGTGAAACCTGTGCCAAATATGCTAACTAAGTGAGTCATGGTGGGATTAGGGAGTTAAGGAGTGGTCAGGTATTAAAGGAACATGCACTTTTAATATCTACTACATAGGCATATTGCCCAGAATTCACCGGGAAATAGCCCAAAGGGGGGCTGCATGGAAGTGTGGTTTTAGGCTTGAAACGTCACTGAGTCAGTTAGTGGTCAGGGATGACCAAGCTGTCACCCATCAAGCTGTCACCCATCAATGTCGTGTTTGACAAGATGAATGTTGGCAGTATATGTATATCCCAAGCTAGGAGGGATTCAGGATGTGTATAATGAGCTAGGGAGTATACATATGACTGAATCTAGGATACATATTATAGGTATGATCCAGTGCACAGCTGCTTCAGCCAGTACACAGTTGGGTCAAACTACTAAATTCTACAGGTGCAGCTAGCCATTGTAACAGGAAGAGAGATAAGTGTTTTTCTAGGGCATGCTGCCCTTGAGCTAAAGAGAAAGTGCCTGAGACAGTGTTTTGAGGCTAGGGAGAAATGTGATTTTGGAACTGGATGTGATTTTACAAACTGGGGTTCAAGCATAGGCACCGAAGTGCCCCATCATCATGATTCATGTTCTCATTGTCTTTTATATCTTTTCCAGAGTCTAGCACAGTATCTACATATAGAAAATATTGGGGGGTGGAGGGGGAGCGGTGTTTGAATGAATGAAGAAGACCTCATTTCTAGGTCCTAGATTTTCCATTGACTTACTGGATGATCTTAAACAAGTCATTTCTCTTCTCTGAGCTCCAATTTCCATGTCTATTAGACGATACTTGATCACTTCTAAATTCTAAAGTTATAGTCATGTAGTCATGTGATTCAGTCTTAAGATTATTTTTTTAAAGTTCCTCCAGAAATCTCAGAAGTTGAATCATATGCAGTAAGTAGGATTTACTTGACATCCTTCTGCAGAGGCTTCTCCTAACTTCAAGTAGCACCTTCTTAGCATCAGAATGAAAGGTTTGAGTCTCTTCTGAATTACCTTATTGGTTAAAAATTGCCACAGACTCAAGTAAGTAATCTCTCTGCAGGTTATATTGGTGTGGTAAATAGGAGCCAAAAGGACATTGATGGGAAGAAGGATATCCGTGCAGCCCTTGGGGCTGAGAGGAAGTTTTTCCTCTCTCACCCAGCATATCGACACATAGCAGACCGAATGGGCACCCCCCACTTACAGAAGACCCTGAACCAGGTATATGATAACTCTTATGTATAAGAGTTTTAGGTTTTTCCCCACCCCTTTGCAGTGTAGGGTAGGACTTCCTGAGAGCTTATTAGAGGGAATGTTGACCTCTTCTCCCTTAGAGTTGGACTTTTGTTAGTGTTGGTGTTCTGTGATCTCCTGAATATCAGTCTACCAGTATTTGGAGAGTCAAGGACATTGCTGGTTCCACAGCTCTGGAAACCCTGAGTTCCTCCTGTTTATGTGTGTGACTGGGTAGGTGGGTATGCTCTTGCACCTTCAAGTGGTCATGTTGTGGGTTATGGAGAGGGCAGCAGGTTTTAGGACTGGCACAAGCTAGAATTAGAACAGAAACAGTCCTGCTTCTCAGAGAAGACAGGAGAGGAAGAGAACAAAGATTCAATGGAATTGGCTTCCAGCTCAGGAAAAGAACAGAAGTGAAAAGGGGGATGAAAGGTTTCAGAAAGAGTTAGCAAGATTACATGATTTCAGAGACTTTTTGGTTGCCATGAAGTCCTAGAAGGGTTGTTAGGTCTAAGAAGTGCCTGTCCCTTGAGTTGCTGCAGCAAGAGCTGTCCAGGAATTTGGGAGCCCTAGGGCATTGGGAATTCCAGAACCCTACTAAGTCTTAAGGCTTTAAATGGCTCCTCTTGCCATCCAAAGTAGCACATCTTTTGCTCTTTCTTCATTGGAATGTGCTCTGGCTTGGCTCTCTAACTGGCATGCCTGGGGCAGGAATTCAAACATTGTGCAGTCTTTGTAACCTTTAGGAAAAGCCTCTAATCCTGTTGGTAATTGATGCTGGTCTTACCTCTGACCCTTTCAATGTAGCAACTGACCAATCACATCCGAGAGTCTCTGCCTGCCCTACGCAGCAAGCTCCAGAGTCAGCTATTGTCCTTGGAGAAGGAGGTAGAAGAATACAAGAACTTCCGACCTGATGATCCCACCCGGAAAACCAAAGCCCTGCTGCAGTAAGTGGATTTACTCACTGACCTGATGCATGACCTGATGTCTCAGGATTGAGTCCTTCTCTTTGTCTACAGAACTTTCTTCCATTTTTTTCCCTGACTAAAGACAACTTGGGCGTCTAGGTGACACAGTGAATAGTGCCAGGCCTGAAGTCAGGAAGACACATCTTCAAGTTCGGATCAGGCCTCAGATACTAACTAGCTATGTGACCCTGGGCAAATCACTTAACATTGTTTGTCTCAATCTCCTTATTTGTAAAAGTGATCTGAAAAAGGAAATGGCAAACCACTCCATTTTCTTTGCCAGGGAAACCCCAAATGGGGTCACAAAGAATCAGACACGACTGAAACCACTGAACGACAGATTACTTGCTTTCCTTCTGTGTAGATGCTAGGCTAGCTACTGGCTTCTTGAGCCTGGGAAAGAGGATGGGGCACATAATAAAAAAATATTACTTGGCCCCTACAGGAGGTTGACCTAAGTTTTCCAGCCAGGGAGAAAGCTTTGGGGGGTGGTGACAAAGAATTGCTCTGAGCATTTAAAAGGAGAATGTCATGTGGAAGGCCTCTGAATCCCAGTTGTGTGGTGACTGCTTCACCTTTTCCAGTTTGGAGAATTTTGGAGTGGTAGCTGAAATTATGTGGTTAGCCATCATTTGGCACTTAAATTTTTGTGCCTCTAGGGAAAAGTAAAATGAGAACCTTTTAAGACAAGTCCTCAGGTTTTCCTGTAAACTTGGAATTTGTTTCAAGAAGCAGGCAGACGACTGTGAATCTCTTCTAATTGTTAGTCCCAAGGAAGTGGTTTTTCATCTTGATAATGTTATTGCAAACAGTGGAAAATAGGTCTGGGCTTTGTAATTGATGGGAGGTACTAGTTAAGCTTTAGTCTTTCTGGTAGGCCTGGGAGAACTGGTCTTGTGTGTGTTGACTATTCACATTATTTGAATCATCCCCATTTTCTATTTGGTTTCTAAACATAATTATATCACAGGGATATGCTTTTCAATGACATCCTTCCTTGTGTCTTTTGTTTCTGTATATATAGATTCTTATTCCTCTAAATTAAAACTGTTTTGAGAACTCTGTTCAGAGTGCTGGATTAATATTAGCTTTTGTGTTTTTCTTGAAAGAAAAATTGTGTGCATCATCAATTGCTTTATTGAGGGAATAGTTTGCCTTAACTTTAGGCAGCTTATTTGCTAACCTGTAGTTGCAGAACCAATGTTAAGATATTGAAACACCTTCTTTGGTCTTGCCATTTTAGGATGGTCCAGCAGTTTGGTGTGGACTTTGAAAAGAGAATTGAAGGCTCAGGAGACCAGGTGGACACATTGGAACTTTCTGGTGGTGCAAGGATTAACCGCATCTTTCACGAGAGGTTTCCATTTGAACTTGTGAAGGTGACATATTCTATGCTTCTCCTCATCTTCTATCAAACCATAGTTAGCCTTCCTCTCTAAGAGTCTATGTAGGACAGGCACTTTGCTTTTTGAACTGATAAAGACAGTGAGGCATGCCTTCATACTCATAAATTAGCTCATACATTGACTCTGCTTGTCTTTGAAGAGAATTAAATATTATGGCTTGGGAGCTGAAGCAAGTATAGATAGTTATTCTTCAGAGCTAATAGGATTCAGATAGCCAACTACCAACTTGAGGCTTTCTTATAAAGATACATATTATCAGGGAGATACTCAGTTATAACTCACTTCCTTAATTTGTTGAACTGCTCTGATTTTATATAGATACCTACCTCTGTATATTTTGTTTTTTTAGATGGAATTTGACGAGAAAGACTTGAGACGAGAAATTAGCTATGCAATTAAAAACATCCATGGAGTCAGGCAAGTATTAGGGGTGGGGGAGGAGGGTTCACTTCCTTCTGTCAACATGTTATTGTCTCAGCCAGGCCTTTGGAATGCCTGTGCTCCCAGCCTTTGATATCTAGGTTGGGAGGAGACCATGTTGACCAGGGACTGACAGTCTCAGGGAGAGAGCCCAGTGCCTTGGATGGTAGGGTGAAAAGAAGCAGTCAATCTGGTGTGTTCTTCCCTAGTGTTTCCCAGGACAAGTCATTTGCCCTTCAATATTTTGACACTTGAGGGCAAAAATTTACATCTATCTAATCTGAGGCCTGTAAGTAGGACATGATATACATTGTTACACTATTCGTAGTTGTGACCACAAATGCCACCCCTACCTCCCACCCCAGTCTTGTTACAGTCAACATGTAAATAGAGGCTATGTGTCAGCTACCTGCCCTGGTACCTTTAAAAAGAAGTATATGAGGGGATGGATTGTCTGAAGGGGTAAGAAGGAGCCCAGATCTCATGCAAACCAGCATGGATGAATTTCATGCTGGTCACACTAAATGTTGCTAAGAAAGAGTAGACTTCTGTTGCAAAAATGAGCCTTGTTGACGCTTGGAATTCCTAATTAATGGGAGTGGGCCCATGACTCAGATGTGTGATTATTGCTATTTCTTCAGTTAACCAAATAGTTGCCATTAATATTGTTGATTGTTTTTTTGTTTTTCTTTGATTATTTCCCTCACCCTTGCTCTTGTGGTTGGACGTGCATAGGACGGGGCTCTTCACCCCAGACTTGGCATTCGAGGCCATTGTGAAAAAGCAGGTGGTGAAGCTGAAAGAGCCTTGTCTGAAATGTGTCGACCTGGTTATTCAGGAGTTAATCAATACAGTTAGGCAGTGTACCAGTAAGGTATTGAGCCCTCCCTGAGGGTTGTGGAAAAGGGAGCCATGGGGGGATGGGTGGCATCAGGATCTCAGGGCCCTGCCTTCTCTGGCTGGTCATTTTCCCCACATTGTTTTTCTTTCCAAAAGGATGTTTTCTTCCTAACCAGAGGCCAGATAAGGGACTCTGGACTATGGAATGTAAGACTGTATTGAAATTGTTTATATCATCTTCCCCCCACTCTTCAGTGAAGTCACCAGTGTCTTTCTAGAGACTCTTAAGTGAGTGTGGGAAGCAGGAGGTAGAATGGGAAGAATGCCCAGCAGGCCTCGGGCATTGGCCAGCCAAGTAGGCAGCTTACTCTGGGATCCTGATGCCCAACATAGCATGTGTCTTGACTGATTTAAAATGCTACTTTGCTACACCCTGGGAAGCAGAAAATTTAAATGTGCCCCCTTTTTGAGTCTGGGACCCCCAGTCCTCCATTCATCATGGTTTTTTCTTTAAAAAAAATAACCCCACCGTCCTATGTTTTGCATGAATTTGCTGCTGCAAAGCCAGTGTACTTCCTTTGCTGCACATTGCAGGTGCCAAGAAGCCCCATGAACAACAGAATGGTGGGTAACTAGCCTGTCAGATCTGGCATGGCCACACCTAGCCCAGGGCAGCTTTGCCAGTGATCCCCTGTCTGCAGCATGCCTCCTGCTGTTGTCCTTCAGGCAGGGGCAGCACTCTGCAGAGGGAACTTGGCTCCCCTAACAGGGGGAAGTTGAAGTATATCACCAGCAGTCAGTGTGATTGGCACAGTCAGTTCCTACACTTGGCAGGAAGTGCCTCGCTCCCCCACCCTGACAGTGCCTGCTTCCCAGAGTGACCTGCTTCAGCTGAGCCTTGTAAAATGCTTTCCCAGGGTTGCATGTGTGCGTGTGTGTGAGAGAAAGTGAGAGTATGTGTGCGTGCGTGTGTGCGTGTGTGTGTGTGTGTGTGTGTGTGTGTGGATAGGAGTCTGGGGCTGTCTTTAAGAGTCAGGAGATTTTTGCTTATGCTGCAGTTCCTGATCTGTGTCATTTTTAAAAAGCCTGCATTTGCTTTCCAAGCTTCTTCAGTCAAACCCTGCAGGGTTGGAAGTAGATTTCCAGAGGCTACAACATGTCTTTGAAAATTCAGGACACCAAATGCATTGGGTGTAAGGTGACTAAAGCCTGACCTTGCACTATTGACAAGTCTAGCCAAAAGCCCCTTGAAATGGCTCTCCTTCCGAAGCAGCTTCCCAGGGCAAATGCCAAGGCTTTTACTATGCCTCTTACTAACTGGTTGCCTCTCTCCTTTTCTTCCCTCTCTCTGTCTTTTTGTTACTGTGTGTGTTTGGTCTGCAATGCCTTTTGGGGTCTCGTCTTTCTGCCTCCCTCTCGTGCTCTGCATGACGCAGGACGGGCCTCTTCACCCCCGACATGGCCTTTGAAGCCATTGTGAAAAAACAGATTGTAAAGCTCAAAGAGCCGAGTTTGAAGTGTGTTGATCTGGTGGTCTCAGAGCTGGCCACCGTCATTAAAAAGTGTGCTGAGAAGGTAATGGGCTAAATTTTTTTTCCATCTGTTAGTCTACCCTGAGCATCTGGAAAATACTGGCTCCACAGGACCTGCCTAAATTAATACGTTGGGTTTATTAATTCATGTTTTTCCCAAAAATGAAAACAAGTTTGGTGGCATTATTTCTGACCCATGCCACAACTGTTAATCTGTCATCCATGGACAGTCCCCAAAAATAAATTTGGAGGTCCTGCTGAGACATAACATAGGTGCTATCTTGAACCACTGCCCAGGAGACCAAAATGCCCATGAAATGGCTTTGACCCCAGAGCTTCAGGGCACGGGGAAGGCTGTTCATCTCATTGGCCTTATTGCTGCTTAATATATTAGTTCATGCTGTAATCCAGCTGTGGGGGTGGAGGTGGGAGAGGGGACATCCGTGACATTTGACTGGTAAACACACTTCACCTGCTTTGAATGAAATCTTTTCATCTTTGATTCTCTTTTAAAAATTTTTTTTAATCTCTTTAATTCTCTTGCCAACTCAAGCTGCCCATATTTGTCTATTTAATGAGTGTTTGTGGTGACAAAATTGGGGATCAATGAAGTCCTTTCATGTCTTCTTGGCTCTCCCTGGCTTTCTGCTTTCTTCATGTAAATTGTTGTGGGTTTTGTGCTATGTAGAGCCATCTGACATGTCCCTTTCCTCCCCCACAGCTTGGCTCCTATCCTAGGTTACGAGAAGAAACAGAAAGAATTGTCACCACTTACATCAGGGAGAGAGAAGGGAGAACAAAGGACCAGGTGTGTTTGAAGGGTCTTTGACAATGTGTTCGTTCTGCAAACACTTACTGGGTACTGCTAACTTAAGGACCCAGCTACCTTAATGGCTGAACTTCGTGAGATTGATTCTTTCTGTGAAATTCTAACATGCAAGGACAGTTTCTAGCTCTGGGGTGCCCCTTATCATGTGTATTCAGTGACATAGAGATGTGCTGAGAGCCTGGAGGTACCAGGCAGATGAAGCCTGCCCTGCTGGCCCTTTGCCTGAGTTGGAAGATAGTTATAGATCCCCCTCTACTGGTTGACTTGGGCAGTATGCTCAAGTGCAGTAAATGTGTGTTTGGACTTCTGGTGGGTAGACCAAATAGTAGGGCTTGATCTTTTTTTTTTTTTTTAGGAGCAAACATACTCTTTATCTTTTCAGATCCTTCTTCTGATCGATATTGAGCTGTCATACATCAACACAAATCATGAGGACTTCATTGGCTTTGCAAAGTATGTATATTCTGCCTGCAGCTTCTTGGATTTAGGAGCCCTGCCACCGGATAGGGCTTTTGGTCTTAGCGCTGGCCCTCCTAGAGGGCAGCAAGGCTCCAGGTGATGCTGGCTCAGAAGGAGGATGGGGGTGGGGATAATTTCTGGGAGAAGACATGTTCTGAGTTTTGAGGTATTCTTTTATTAGAGATGCTTTGAAAGGAGCAAATGACGTTTCTCTGCATATCTTGCTTTAAATAGATTGTTACCCAAAAATTAGGCAAATTTTCTAATGACAATGGATTAAGACAGTGACATGTTTCAGCTGAATGTAGCAATGAATGATAATACCTCAAAATTCATCACTTCTCTCCCCTTTCCCCTAATTGAAGTGACATAGGCATTCCCTCTTAGCACAGAAAAAATTACCTTAGCCATGTGTGTATTGTAAGACCCAGATTGATAGTGAGGACTGTCACATACAAGGAATCAGAAGAAATTGAGAGTAGATCTCCTTGTATATCATTGGGCCTTCGTCAGCCCCTCCCTATTAAATGGGCCGAAGCAGCCCATGCTTAGTTTCCTAAGAAAGTTTGGTTCCTTTTAATTTAAGAAAACCCTGCCTTAGGTTGGCTATGAGGTTGCCTTACTGCTAAGGAGCAGTCAGTTTCCTCTGCACAGCCTCATCTTTTCTCAAACTTCAAAAGGAGATGGCCTTAGGAAAAGTCTTTGTGGTCTGCCCAAGTCTTCTCAGTAGGTGGTAAGGAGCAGAGAGCAACGGCTTCCCCAGACCTTCTCTGCCTTGGGCCCCGGCAGTGAGCCATGACTGCTCTGGCTCACAGGGAACTCAGTCCCCTGCTGTGCACAGTCACTTAGGATGAGAGTGACCTTGGGACTCTCAGCTTGGATTAGCAAGCCACTGTGGAGGCTCCCTGAGTCTCTGTCATGGTGTCCCTGTTGTGGCATCGAAAGCCCTGGGTCTTTCCCGTCTTGATTGCTGCTCCTTTCCTCACTTTGTTTCTGCTTTTCACACTTCATTCACAGTTCCTCCTTCTCACCATCTCTCCTGTTTTTCCTTTGATCACTTCATTCTTTCCTCTGGATTCCTTGGCCTTCTTCCCAATAACCCCAGCTGTTACTATACTGAGCAGCTTGTGACAGGGTGGGTATCTGCCTGCTGTGTATGCTGTTTCAGTAGTGTGTTAAGAGGGACCGTGGGCTAGAGTTGTTTGTGACAGAGGTGGTAGTAAGTCCCAGAGCAGTAGGACTTGGTTAGGGAACCGGTCCAATCCTGACGCTGATTTTCAGACTGAAGAAATAATAAAAAATGTTCCCCAGGCCCTGCTGTTGTGAAGCCTGATCATGAGTACTGTGGTATAGGTTTGCACTCTGTGATCCAAGAATTCTATTTATCAGGCTACCTCAGGTGTGATGATGTGTGAGTTCTGTCCATTGTGGTTACATCAACATGGCCCCTCCCCTCTAAGAGTTTGCCATTTGAAACGGCCGGCCCCTACATAGAGACAGGCATTCAGACAGAGCCCTGTGCTGAGCTCTCTTCCCCTCTTGATTTGAGTCTGAAAACAAAGCTGGTGACTTTTCTTCCTTTACCTTGAAATAGCTATTACTCTCCTATTTCAGGTAAATGGAGCTTTTATTGGTAATAATCACTCTCTCACCATCCTGGTCCGGCATCTGAAATTTCACATCAAGGTGTCCTGTCATCTCAAAAGGGACGGCCTGGGGCTTGTGCTCCTCAGGCACTGGGCTTGGCAGCTCAAGCCATCAAGAGGAAGGCATCTGCAAAGATGCTCGGCCTATGGCTGAAGCTAGGGGCTGGTCTGCTCATGCTTCCAGTGATGCAGAATCAGACTTGCACAAGCTTTTTTTGAGCACTTTAGGGAGTAAATGACTGTCTAGGAGTGGCGTTAAAGCAGGCTTCCTTACTTTTGGTGTGTCCTGGCACCCTCTGACAGGTCATTTGAGGAAAAAGCCTTAGAATCGCTTCTCAAAATCACATTTCTAAACAAATGAAATAAAATACATGACATTGCAAGGAAAACCAATTACATTGAAATACAGTTTTTAAAATGTATATTTTTATAATGTCATGGACCCCAGGTTAAGAATCCCTTGGTTTTAAAGTAGGCTTTTACATTCGTCTAAATCGGCCACAGTCTTCAGAATGCTAGAGCTGCTTCAGTGCATTTGTCTGTAGCCTTCTGTGGCTCTCCTGGGAGGAGGAGCTACTCTCCAGAAGGAAAGCCTTCATGCTAGTGTCTCCAGTTCTGATAACTGCTTTTTTCTCTTTTTGACCCATTTCCATTCAGCCAATGTTGATTTACCTTCTCTCTGTGCAGCTGGTCACTGGCTTCCTCCCTCACTGCCCAGCTGCATAAGCCTTGTGTTATGCTTTGGTTTCAGTGCCCAGCAGAGAAGCACTCAGCTGAACAAGAAAAGGGCCGTTCCAAACCAGGTACACATGCATGCCTGTGTCTCTTTGGCATTTGTTTCTGGGGCAGAAAGAGGATGGGGAAAGCTGCCTTAGGTGCCCAGGGGGAGGTTGTACCAACTTTGGTGTGAATGGTTTCCTCAACCCTTACTGTTTCACCTGCCTTTATCAGGAGCTGCTGTCTAATTATGATTCTCCACCCTTTTGATCCTAAGTTCTACATATGTTTTGACATTATTCAAACATTTTCAAGTGATTGAATCTAAATCTGACAGTAGTCGCTACAAGGCTGTCTTACCACAGCCACTTTCTCTTTGCCTTGGAAGGCACATTCTCTGTGAGATGAATCAACTATCCTGAGAATAAAGAAAGCAATGCTATACTAGTATTCCAGCCCAGCCTTTGGGAAATGGAAGGAAAGCATTCCCCGGGGAAATTAGACCTAGAGGCCTGATGTTTTTTAGGAAAAAACCCTGCCTTCACATAGTCTTTACAGAGGTCCCATCTCTCATGGGTGAGGCCAAGGGGACTGCTCTCTATTTAGCTTGCATGACCAAGCCCCGGATTGGAAAATGTAACCTTTGCATGAATTTTATGCTTGCTTTAGGTAATACATATGTTATTGCTTTTTTGTTTGAAAGATTATAATGAATTAAACATTAACACTGTGAATATAATTAATAGCATGTAATTTTTTTTTCTTTTGCTGTTTTTCTGCTCTTCCTTTTCTACCATTTTTTTTGTGCTTCCTGCCCTTTCTCTATTACCTTGCTTCCCTCTTTCTGCTTTTCCTTTATTTACCCTACAACCCTAACTATGTGATCCTAAAGGGTGAGATCCTGGTAAGTACCTACATAGTGTATTAGTAAACTTTAGACAGATCTAGTGATGGAGACCTACTCTGAAAATGTGACCCCGAAGAAACTGGGTTTTCATTGACTTGGGGCTGAGTACACTTAGTACATTGAAGGTAGGAGCCTGTCCTGCCCTAGGCCAGGTACAAGTTCATCCAACAGATTTATGGAGCCCAGTGATAGCATGGGGCATGCAAAGTTGTATCAAGCTTGGCTCTGTCCTCAAGGTGCTTATAGTCTCTATAGAAGAAAGGAAGTGACTCAGGTGAGTGAGTTTGGAAAAGCTATGGAAGACTGTAAAAATGCAAGGCTGTGTTTGATACCCAAACCTGCCTTGTTTATCCCAGTAGTATGACTGGCATAGCTTCTTGGCTTCGTTTGGGATGGTACCTACCATGCACTTCATACACTTTAGAAAAGCCAACTCCCTGGTGAGACTCATCTTAGTTAGATGGTCATTGCCTCCAAGCAGCCTCCTAGACTCATTCTTGGAATCCCTCCCAAAGCCTTGAAGATGAGCTTTTGTGTTCATATAAGCAGAAAAAGCAATGGAACATGTAATTGAAACAGAATCAAGTCTCTAAGGAGGCTTCCTGTTGATCACGTCCATAGCTCAGTTTGTTTCATCTTGCTGTAACTCATGTGCTCCTACATCTTCGGTTTTCCCTGCCCCTTCGATAGGATGACAGTGTAATTCTGACCTGCGAGCCTCTTTGTGCAGGGCCCCACAGACCTTCTGCTAAATATACTCAGTTCTGAAAACCCTAGGTACCAGTTTCTCTCTTAATAATGGATGGGGTGAGCTCTGGAAATAGTGTTTTATCTTCCCAATGGGGAGGCTAACAAGTGTGCAGAAACAAGGGTGAGAAGTCTTCTTTGACTGAGCAAGACAATGGAAACAGCTAAAGTATAATCCTAGAAGAAGGGGCAAGGCAGGAAAAACCACTCTCCTTAATGGATTCTGGTCCTGGTTTGCCTGCTTTACACTACCAGTCCCTTCTCCCTTCTTGCCCTGTCTCTCCTTAAGCGGCAAAAAGTCAGGCCACTGTTGGTACAACTTTTTCTCCCCTTTAAAGCACCAGTTCCTAGTTTCCCTTTTATACCACAAGATTTTAGGTGATTTCCATTTTCTTGTCAGTTTAAATAGGCTTCCTTCCACTCCCCAAGACCCTGTGTCTTTGGGGGAGAAGGAAATACTTCTCATCTCTGTTTCCCAGAGTATCTTGGCTTTGCTTGAGCAAGGTCTCCATCACTGCTTGGAGGCTTAGGATGTGGAAGTGCTGCTTTGCGGTGATGGGAAGCTGCTGAGCCCTGACAGTTGTACTAGGATTGGTATGAGCTGGGCTACTCCAGGCCAGGAAGAACAAAATCAGCATTCAGGAAGAGTGTTCCAAGATTTAGGCCCCTTTCCTTGATTCCCCTGTCCCTACCAGTTGACCAGCTTTCCCCTGAAGGAACCTTTTTGCAGGTAAGGCAAAAAAAAAAAATCAAAATTTTTTGCTTCTATGCCATGTCTCATTCCCTTGAAAAATATCACATTGCCATTCTTTCCTTTATGAACATGGCTTTGGGGCCTCCGCACTAGCCAAATGGACCCATGGCAACTCTCTTAGTCTCCTAGCTGCACAACAGACTCTTTCAGCTTTCAGTCATTGGGTTGAGTAAGCTACAACCTTGGACCTGAATTTCCAGAGGATCCTGTCATGCCTGTCTCCTCTGTACCTAGACCCTGGGACACTTATACAGCTGCATTCTGGTTTTGCTGCTATTCCTGTCCTATCTCCAGCTTCCTACTTCCCCTTGTCAAGATCGAATTATCTGCAGAATTCTCATATATTAATTTGGCTTTAAAATGAACTGAACTAAAGAGCCACTGTACGCTCTCAAATTGCATATCCAACCTCAAAGAAAATGACTCACTCAGTTCTTGATTGGCCTTTTGCCGTCTGATTGGTCAGGGCTCCTTGCTTCTCTCCAGCAGGTGCACTATAAGAGTTAAGATCTTCTAAATGTAACAGCCTGCAGTCACCCATAGCTTGTACAGCCAAGTGATTTTTGTTTCTAACTCAGTGTTGTCTCCTACGTGGGCAGCTGCCTGGATAGCTTGAAAATTCCTGGGTGGGATGGGAAGCTCTGGTCTGTGATTGGTAAGAAGGAGTACGTCTGGCTGTGGTCCTGGCCCAGCATCCTCAAGTCCTGTGGGCACAGTTGCTGTGTGGGCAAAAATATGGTATTCCAGCCTGTCACTTAGATGTTAGATTTGGGGTAGAATGAGTAAACCTGCAGTATTTGGTTGTTCCCACCAGAACAGAGTATTAAATTATTCTAAGTCCTGGGCCTATCTGATTTTACCAGAGGCTGAGCCAGCATTTCTCATATCCTTAGCTCCCAGGCATCCACATTTCTCACCAGGACTACCCACCTTCTTGAAGACCATGAGTCCATCCCAGCCTGGATGTTGAGAAATGTGCCATTTGCTGTCCTGTTGACTCCTGTGTTTTACTAACCTGTGTCTTGAGAGCAGTGGCCACAGGGCACTTATATAGGGTGACTGTGGGTGCTCTTCTCAATTCTTATATATGTTTCTGAAGCCCAAGTATATGAGTCCATAAATGTGTTGGAATTTCTTATTTGGGGGGCATAACTGCCTATTTGAAAATTTCCAAATTATTCCTCCACATGAATGGATATACAGAAATCAGAGAGAATAGGTTCAGAGGTCTCTTCTTCCCCAGGCAAAGCTGTCTGTGACCACTGGGAGGGGAATAAGAGATAGGTACAGTTGATACCTTATGTATGCACGTTTCTGACTGGGCCACACACTGTGGAGCTCCTGGCTGGGACTGATGTCTAACCAAAGACTAGTTTGCTTCCTCCTCATTTGCCTTCCTTCCTCTTGCCTCCAGGGAATGAAGGGAATGTAATTCAGAGGTTTACTATCTCTAGGCTGGGATCCCTTGCTGTAAGCAACTTCTCATTCTGAACCTGATCTGGCCCTCCCTCTCCCAGGCTTTTGCAGGAAATAGTGTCAGTATATTGATTATCTCCTGCCTTACTTCTAACAGTCCCTGGGGAAGGAGGAAGTTAGCACAGGCTCCCATGGGACCTATGAAGTTTGACTCATGCTGTAGGAGTGGATGGCCAAAGCACTGACCTCATTCAAGGACCAATAGGGCTAACAAGAAAGAACACAGCCACGGGGCTTCTGTGCTGTTGCTTATAATGAAATGCTAGCAAAGCATCAGATGATTTTGTCCTAAAGTACTTCATGCCTCTGAAGCAGTATTGCTACCAGCAGGGGGAGGTCTGGTAGTTGTCTCTTACACCCACTTCCCCCTGAATTCCCAACAGAAATGAGGACTCTGGCTCCTGGCTGGGAGTCTTGGCTTCTTTAAGGTCCGTTATGGCATGGCTAACGGAGCTTTGTTTCCCCTTGTGTGCCAGGACATTAAAACCTGGGCTCAGGTCCTAGGGAAGTCACCAAAGCAGTTGACTCTATGTTATGTTGATTGACCCCTTGGTACAGAGAGAGAAGAATGTATGTCTCTCTCAGTTTCCCTAGGAGCCAGGCTAGTGATTCCTTCCATCTGCTACTTGGTTGGAGGGGTATGGGAAGGCCAGGCCAGTCTGTAAGGGAGATGAATGAGATCATGCCCACTGGTTTGGTGATGTCTGGGTGAAAGCATTTTGACAAGATGGTGAAATGGTTGATTAGCTTGGCCTAGGATTTGGTTCTTTGGCAAAAAAGAGAAAGATCCCTGTGGAAAGTCCCTGTTGCTGGACCTGAAATCCAAAGGGATCTCTACTGTTTTCCCTGGCTTCCAGTACCCGCAGCTCTGCCCCATAAGTGCCTTGGCAGGGTCAGCACTTACTTGTGTCCTGCTGTCCTTGCTGGTGACAGCCTATACTTAGCAGTAAGCTTCAGTCTGTCACTGTCTCCAGATCTATTCAAGTCCTGTTCTAGTCTCTGTTTGCTTCATGTTGCCCCCCCCCCTTGTGTCCCCAGCTTGGAATGTTAAGGTGCTTTCCCCCAGGCCCTGGACTCCCATGCATGTCTCCTTTCTTCTTGTCTCCTCCCTTCTTACCTCCCAGGGGGTACAGCCTAGTACCTCCATGGAGGCTGACTTGGCTGCCAGGTGAGTGCCACAAGCAGGCACAGTGACATTGTCAAGGTGGGAACTGGGGAGGGCTGCCAGTCACCTAGGGGAGCCAGAGAGAGGCCCATGCCACTCTTCTAAAAGAAACTGCTATTCTTCTATTATCATTGTAAACATAACTGGCAGGAAAGCTTGGTGGCTGGCGGTTTTCCTGTCAACTGTTTGACAGAAGTATATCTTAGATTTTGAGTGAGTTTTGCTAGTTGTCCTGGAACAATGAATGTCGAACTAAGCAGTTTCAGAACTTTCCAACTCATTGTTCTGTCCTTAATGACTTGTACAAGCTCAGGACAGGATTTCATTGTGCTATGTACTTCACCAAGTGGTCCCTCTAGGGTTGGCCATGCAGAGGAGGATCAGCATAGCCCATTAGTCAGACTGGATTGGATTTCTTCCCTTGGTGGCTGTCCTGGAGCAGGTTAAGCCATGGGCTGAATCACTGGCTTTCCTTTACGCCTACCTGATAGGTAGCGTTTGACCTTAGTGAACTCCGATGTGCGTCCTAAAGCCCTGGAGCCGCCCACTTCCCTCTATTTCCATTTTAGCTTGGATAAGGAACATGGTTTGGATTTCTGAGAAGGTTCTGGAGGTGTGAGGTTTTGGCCCAGCCTTTGAAGGGGCTAGATTGCTGCTCTGCTGGGAGTTTGCCAATCATTTTAAAAATCTGCTCTGTCTGGGTTTGGTCTTTCTTAACTTCTTGGTGTGTCCTAGTAGGTTAATTGGCCAGGTTACACCCCTTTATCAAGACCCAGATTTCATACTGACCCCACATGCTTTCTCCTCCAGGTGATTCGAAAGGGCTGGTTGACCATCAATAATATCAGCCTGATGAAAGGTGGTTCCAAGGAGTATTGGTTTGTGCTCACTGCAGAGTCCTTGTCATGGTACAAGGATGAGGAGGTGAGTATCCAGGAAACCTGACTGCTTAATCTGGAAAAAGACACTACCCTGATGTGAACTAATTAAAAGGAGACAAACTGGGCTGGCCAACTGATTTGCCATCCATTTCATTTTGGGAAGCAGGTAATGTGTAAGTCATACATCTCAGTGGAAATTATGGCCATGACCTGTTGTCAGGGATGATAAGAACATTGAGGATACAAAGGCTCAAGCTATGCACAGTAAGCATCACATTTTAGTTGTTGTCAGAGACTAAAACGCATCAGGCAAGTAGGAACCAACCTGGTGAAGACCATTTGGATTATTTGGCCTATATGTGGCCTGGAAGCTATGTCAGATTATCCCCAGACACCAGCCATCATGTTAACACCTTTAGATGGCCACCCCAGTGTATAATATTTATCCATTCCCTTCCTTTAGGCTCTCTTTTCTACCCCAGTGAGTATGTATAGAATGAAGACTTGGGAGACCAGGGTTGGCTAAGATTCATAAAGCAGATTAGGGATCCTCATAAACATTTGTTATTACTACAGAATTGTGAATGTCTTTGGGCCTATGATGACTTCCCTTTTTCCCCCCCACAAATTGGCCTTATGGCTCCAGACCCAGTGCTTTCAGCATTGTACCACCAGCTGCCTCAGGGACAAATTTTTATTCACATGTAAACTTTGTGTACATGTTATATCTTCTCAGTAGCAGGTAGATTCCTTGTGGGCAAAGCCCATTTTGTTTTTTTTTATCCCTACTACCAAGCATGGTTACTGCCTTATACAGAGTAAGCACTAGATCAATGATTATTTCATTGAATTGAGTCTTGGTTTCCCATCCTTGTGACCCTGAGTACTTTAGGTTGTAATAGAAGAATACTAGAGAATTCATTTCTGCTTTTTCTTGGAACCAAGCCTAGAGAACATAGGAGAAGCAGCTGTGATAGAGTGAGTGGGAAACCCTGAATTTGGAGTAAGTTGGACCTGGATTGGATTCCAAGTTCTGCTCTTCACTCTCTCTATGTGACTTTGGGCAAATTAATTAGCCTCTCTGAGTCTGTTTGCTCCTATAAAATTTGGGGCAGGCTAATGACCTCTGTTACTTCCAATATTTGATCCTGTAATCTTGGCTTTACTAGGTGAGCAGTGAGGTCAGAGTCAAGTCATCCTGAAGCACTTTGAACTTCTTAAATGAGGAAACTGACAGACCTCCCTCCCCACCAGTAAGTCAAGAGATCCAGAAAAAGCTGCTCAGGCACTATTTACAGAATTTTTAGAAACAGTCCTTTAAAATTACCTGTACAGCTTGCTTAGTAACAATGCAAGTTCAGATATAACCTTGATTGTCTCTGCAAGGTCTCCCCACTGACACACTTGTCTCTCTTGTGCCAGAGGGATGACTTCTACCATCTCTAAGAGCCCCCAGGGACCAAGCCCTTCCCTCTTTCTCTGTTCCATCCTCATAGCTAGTTTTAGACTTCTGGTTGTGATTGGTATTCCATCTTCACATTCCTCAGTGTCTTAAACTTTGGTCCCAAATGCTTTGTAGGATCAGAGCCTTCCAGGTTCCTTGGAAATATAAGGTAGCCCTAACTGGTTTCTCCATAGTCCTGCAAAAGAGAAACTTTATGAGGATGGTGATCTAGAAAGAAGTTCTATGCAGTGACCTTTGGAGATGTATACATTAGTTGTGGGCCCTGGCCTGACCTGAATCCTTCATTTGAAAAAAGAAAGCCTTGACTACTGGCTTCCCACAGTTTCCCTGTGATACCTCCTGGCCCAGGCCACACTAAGCTTGGCCTCTGTCTACACTGAGAGACAGAGCCCTTTCAACCTCCCTTTGACCCTGGAGTTCCCTCCTCCCCCCAGTTCCTTACCTCCAGTTTTTATCTTTTGTTGATCTTCAGGGATCAGGGGACTGGGTATGGCATCCCAAGGGACCCTTTATTTATGAGCAGGAAAGTGTTGTCTTTTGTTATACCTCTCCCCTAAAGGAAATCCTTTTCTGCCTAAGTTGGAGAAAGAGCTGCAAAACCTCATGGTGTATGTCCATGTATCTGTTGCATAGACTGAAATTAGTTCCTGCTCAAATGCAGTTGTATGTACTTGCCTCACGAATGGTGGGCTGTGGGTATGTATGTGTGTTTAGTGAGGCAGAGTAGAAGCATCTAAGGGAGATGGAATATAGGGCTAAAGCTGCCTGGAAATAGGGAAGGAGCAGCTTCCTGATTGGCCAGACCTAGATATCTTCGAATGGATCCTCTTTTCAGTCTCCTTTGTCAGGCTTCTATCATAGCGCCTCTGAATTGATTTTAGAGCAAAATGGGTAGCAAAGGGGCATTCTCTCCTAGACCAAGTAATGCAGAGGAAGGATTTAGGCAGACACCAAGCTGCTTCCTTTCAGATGCCTGCTCCCTTCATCTTTTCCAAGCTGCAGACTCCTCAGGGACACATTATGGCTCTGAACCACTCCTCCAAGTGCCTTGGAAAATGCTTTTGCCTTTTTTTTTTTTTTTAAACTTTCCACCCCCACAGTCTAGAGAAGCTGGTCTGCTTTGTGGTGCGTCAGCTCTTGAGCAAGTACATTCTGATGGTTTCCAAGCTTCCATCTTGGTGAGAACACAGACATATCAGCAAATTCATTGAGGTTAGATGGGCTCTAGTACAAATAGCATTATTGGATTCCCTTTGCAAACTTGGACTGGCCAGTCAAGTAGGATAGGAATGTACAGTAGATGGTAGTTTGATCTTGAATTAAGGGTTATACAATTTTTTTAGTTCTTTTCACCCTTCTCTTAGTAAAGCTAGAAATGAGGTCTTTTTCCTAACTGGAGAGGGGAGACAAACTAATCTTGCCAGCTTTGGCATTCCAGTTATACTAAGATGAGAGCTAGGGAACAACATTCCCCAGCTCGCCCCATAAACCTTGCCTGTCCCCCGCCAGCAGTTTCCTGTTGGCAGGGCTCTCAGTGGGAGCACTGTCTGGCCCTTTGCTGTTGAGTAATGAGAACCAGCAGGCACTGTGAATAAGGCTCTGTGTTCTACAGACACAAAGCCAGCAGGAATCCTAGAGGTGAGGAGGGGGAAATAAAATATTGTTTCTCAAAAAGCAGGTCTGCTCTGCAAATGTAGAGCCTTTCTCTTAACATATGTCCGTTAGACATGGCAGACCTCCATTGCCTTCTTACCCATGTCCCTCAGAACTAGTTATAAACCTGGTTATAAATCTTTCTGGAAAGAAGGAAAAGAAGGAACAAAGAACAGTTGAGATAGATTTATTTTGTTAACTTAATAAAGAGGAATACAAATATTTCTTTAAAAATAAAAATTTTAAATAACACAAAAGGCATGTTCAGGACTGAAGGGAAGAGTCGCTGAGGGAGCCTCTCAGGCTGTTGGGCTTTTTCCTCTCTAACTCAGCTCCTGGCCCTCTTTCCCTTGCACAAAGCCTATTTTACTCCTAAGCCTTTCCCTTTACTCCATGGCCTATATGGACTGGGTAATTTCATTTCAACAAACATTCATTAGGCCTGTACTTTGTGTATGGCATATAGGGAGGAAAATACAAATCTTGAAAAACTTACCTGGGGGTGATATTGCCTTGGCCTCCTCTTTGTTGTGAGGCAGGGGTCCTGGCTCCTGAATCGATGCTTTTCCAAGCCCAGCCTAACCAATGTGCAGACTACTGTACACATTTGCAATCTCCTGGACAGGTAGTCTGAACACTGGGCTGGTGGGGCTGGAATTTGAGGGGATTCTTCTACTCCTCCCCTTCGAAGCCATTCCTTTTGAGAAGGGATGTGTTCTATTTTACAAGGAGAGGAAAACTGCTGTTCCCTCAAAGAATCTGCTTTGTCTCTTCTGACGTGGCAAGTCTTCAGCAGGACCCAGTCTGGAGAAAGTTGTGGTTTTTCAGGAAATCCTAAGGCAGGCGGGTGGGGGTGGGAGAGGGAGGGTTTAGGTTCATGGCCTCTGTACAAAGGAGGACGTCACTTTTGGGACATGGGGTGGGGGTGTGGGGGTGAGTGTGTGCCTGTAGCATCTGGAGATATTTTCTGGGTGGAACATAGTTATAAACAATTCCAGATGTTGCGTTTCACTGTGACTGCTACAGCCCATGACTCAGGAGGGTGGCCCCTCCAAAAGCAGCAGACTTGTGCTCATCCACACCAGCCACAGAGCTTTCTGCTGCTTTGGGGGAGGCAGGCAGACGGGCAGTACTAAGAATAGGGGAGCCCTGTCTGTACTTTCCTGAAGTGAAAAGCTGTCAGAGCCTTCCAGTGGGCTTGCCTAGGAACCCTGCAAGATCTTCCAAGAGCCATCTTTAGCCTTGCCCATTCATCCATCTGCCCATGACAGAAAACCTGGGCTAGAAAATGGTGCACGGTAGAACAGCTCTGCTAGGCCTATCACACATATTGTTGCCCTCCAGTTCTCCTCATCTGTCAGTATTCAAACTGGCCAACTGGCATGACTAAACCCTTGGCTCACCAAAAGACCACATGTCTTTTCCACCTCAATTTCTTTGGGGTTCCCTTTTCCCCACCATTCTTAAAGTTTGTTTTGGGAGGCACACATGATCCATTCTGCTCTCTGGCTTCCTTCTTCCTTGCACATATCTGTCAGCAGGAGCTCTAGCAAACTCAAGGCCTGCTTAAGTGTGGATCTGGAAGCTAGAGAATTGGCCTCTTACTTTTCCTGTCATCTGTACAACAGTTATTGAGCACCTTCTGTGTGCCAGGTCTTCTGCTCTACACAGGAGTCCAGACCCCATAGAATCTTTTGCTTCTGAGTTGTCTTATTTGTGGTCCAGAAACTGCCAACCAGCTAATTGAATTGGTGTTTCCTGCAGGTATCAGAGAAGCTGGCAATTCAGCAACCAGCTCTTAATAAACACTTGTGACAGGCACTGTGGGTAGGACGTGAGGATACAAAAATAGAACTGTCCCTGCTTTGATGGAACCTAGACAAGCTCCTGGACCCTAGGTTCACAAGGCTTGAGGCACAGTAGGGCTCAGGGTCTTTCTCTTACATTAACATGCAGTATTGTTGGTGGCAGCATTAGGCAAGTCATGTAACCTAAATGAAAATGGCAACATTTTCTACAGATGTAGATGTGTGACCCTGCTTGATGGAGTTATTGGCATTATTTTTTTTACCTCCTGTACATTTCAGGAAAAAGAGAAGAAGTACATGCTGCCATTAGATAACCTCAAAATTCGAGATGTGGAGAAGGGCTTCATGTCAACCAAGCATATCTTTGCTATCTTCAACACAGAGCAGAGGTGAGGACATCCTTGTTGTGCGCCCCCCTCCCCCCCCAACACTAGTACCCATTTGAGTGACTTGAGGCCAAAGTGTGGCTTGGCCAGTCTGACTGTACTCACCTGAGCTCAGACAGAGCTCTGCACTGTACCATGGATGGCCTCCTCTAAGATTCTTGAGCCCTTTTCAGGGGGACCGAAGTTCAGAACTTTGGGCACTGAAGTTTCCTTTTGTTGTGCCTCTTGTGTGGCATTTGTGTCTTAACCAACCTCAAAACATGCTAATTTCTTTTTTCGGGTTTTTTTTTTTTTTTTTGCTTTTTTGGAGGGCAATTGGGGTTAAGTAACTTGCCCAAGGTTACAGGCTAGTTTTTTTGTGTGGGTGTTAAGTGTCTGAGGCCAGAATGGAATTCGGGTTCTCCCTACTCTGGGGCCAGCACTTTACTCACTTCGTCACCTAGCAGCCCCAAAACATGCTAATTTCTAAATTATAAATTTAAATTAAGCACTACCATTTTACTAGGTTGGGTTTTTTTACTACTCATAGAATGACACAATTTAGAGCAAGATTTTGAAAATACATTTTCATACCTTGGTAACAGCTGAAAACTAGTGAACATTGTGTTTCTTTCTCCACCCCTCCCCAGGGGACTGAATCTTGGCTTGTTCAGAAGATTTAAGGCAGGCCCTTTCTCATACAGTGACATAGTAATGGTGTTGGCGAAGGCAACTTCTTCCCCGTGCCCCCCACCCCCCCAAAAACTTTCTGAGGTGTGAAAAAGAAAACAGATGAGTACTGAACTTTGCCCTTTCCAGTTCCTTGTGCTTCCTCAGCCTAGGAAGATGTCATGGGTTTTAATATGGAAGCTCTAAGATAGTCCTTTTTTCCCCATCAGAAGTTTTACAGTTATTTTTTATTAATTTGCTCTAGGTTGATCCCATTATCAAAGGCTTTAACAGGCTTCTAGCAAGCCAAAGATTATTCTTTTATTTTTTTATGCTGCATTTTGATTCAAGTTGACAAATGCAGGTATTCCTATGTATGAACAGCATATTAAAAAATAGGAACAAACAGACCAGCAACAGATTAGAATTGACTACAGCAGTGTCTGGCTGTCATCATTTACCATTCTTTGACTCCACCCCTGCAAGCTGGATTTCTTTAGTTTTACATCTCCTTTTGATTTTTACTGTGTATATGATATAAATGTGTTACTATTGTTATCTTTAACTACATGGTTGTAGTCACAGTGTATAATGTTCTCCTGGTTCTGTTTTCTTCACTGACTGCCTTTTTTTTAAAGGAACAGTTTTACACACACACCTTTTTTAATCCCCCCAGAATAGCAATAAAGATATTTCTTTTCATATAGGGTGAGGTTGTGGGGTCAATTTCTGGTGTCCGTTAGGGAACAGGTCTTAGGGACCCCGTACATTATCACTTGCCACAATCGCTGGAACCTGGACCACCTTGCCAGGTGCCATAAGTGAGGTGGAAGGACAAGGCTATGAATGGGCCAGCATCTCAGCAAACCTCTTATTTGTGCTTTACTTCCTACAGGAATGTCTATAAGGACCTACGGCAGATTGAGCTAGCCTGTGACTCCCAGGAGGATGTAGATAGTTGGAAAGCTTCTTTCCTCCGAGCTGGGGTCTATCCTGAGAAAGACCAGGTTGGTACTTGTCTAAGTATCTGGGGCTGTGTGAGGAAAAGGAGCAGGATGAATTTTGGAGTAGACTAGGCAAGAGGCACTGCCATGTGAGAAGAGGTTCATGGTGGAAGTAGAGCAGAACGAGTCCTACAGAATCAGTTTTCTTGTTCGTAATTTAAGTTCCTCTCATCTTGTGAGAGGGTGGAGTTGGCTTTGAGAAGCACTCACAGCTTTCTTTTGACCCTGGACCAGACTGAGAATGAGGATGGGGCCCAGGAAAACACCTTCTCCATGGACCCTCAACTGGAACGCCAAGTGGAAACCATCCGAAACCTTGTTGATTCCTACGTGAGGATTATCAATAAGTCTATCCGTGACCTCATGCCAAAGACAATCATGCATCTCATGATCAACAATGTGCGTATTCCAAGGGCCCAGAATGTGGAGTGACTCAAACTTGGATCCCAGGACCAAGGGGAGACCCCCCCCAATGTGGTTATCGCCCCCCACCCCTTCAAAATCCTTAAGGACCTGGGAAATCTGGGATGTGAATATTTACCCGTCTTTTTTTTTTCTTTTTGAAGGGGGGAAAGTAGGGCAATTGGGGTTAAGTGACTTGCCCAAGGTCACATGGCTAGTTTTGTGTTAAGTGTCTGAGGCTCAATTTGAACTCAGATCCTCCTGACTTCAGGGCCAGTGCTCTATTCACTGCACCACCTAGCCGCCTTGACCCCAATGTCTTATATTTTTAATAGGTCACCTTTGAGATCTTTGTCCATGTCCCTCCCTAGGAGAGAAAGGGCAAAGTCTGGTGGGAAAGTTCTAAGGAACTAGGCTTAAGTTCAACATGAAGGGCTTCCTGTGGGTCTAGTCAGGTCTACATGTTTTATACTGTGTATACAAGAGGAAGAGCCTCCTGGACAGTGGAAAAGAGGCATAACCCCCTTCCCCAACAATTTGATCTCTGGTCTTTTCTCCTTATACCACAGACCAAGGCCTTCATCCACTCAGAGCTACTGGCCTATCTCTACTCTTCTGCGGACCAGAGTAGCCTGATGGAGGAATCTGCGGACCAGGCCCAACGTCGAGAAGACATGCTGCGCATGTACCATGCCCTGAAGGAGGCACTTAACATCATTGGGGACATTAGCACGAGCACTGTGTCCACTCCTGTGCCCCCACCTGTGGATGACACATGGCTCCAGAGTTCTAGCAGTAGGCACAGGTCTGGCCAGGCGTCTGCAAGTCTGCCTGGGGAAAGGGGTCTAAACCTGGAGCTAAGGCAGCGAGTGCAGCTTTAAGGGGGGGGAGGAGGCCTTGTACCTTTTTTTTCTTTTCACTTCTGCTTGATCCCAGATGCAGAACTAGGACCAGTGGGTAGAAATAGGGGCAGGGGCAGTTCAGCATAAGGGAATATATAATATTATGTCATATCATTATGTATATAATATGTTTTCTTATCAGGCTTGTTTCAGAAAGCTTGACTAAAGGTATTCCAATAGAGGCTGGCTGACCACTTTTTGGGGAGGTTGTAAAAGGCTGGACTAGATGACCTCTGTATTTCCTTCTGAGGCTTCAATTTTATGATTCTAGTGAGGACCCGATATAACTTATGAAGGCTGAGGAGGGGAATCAATTTGAATTGCCAGTGTGCCTCCCCCAGGAAGACCCCCTGCAGTCAGGGGCCCTTCCCCAGGCCGCCTCTGATCCCTGTGCCTGTAGGAGTTGCTGCCTCTTTTGTGGCTCCCCCTATTCCCTGATACTTAGCCCTGAGGGACTTGAGGGCAGACAGCTTTTGTCCAACAGTTAAGCTGCCTCAACCCCATGAGCTGAAAGGAAACTGTAATTGGCAGGTGGATCTAGCTCCAGAGTCCAAGAAACAGATTTCCTTTCAGTGAGGCTGAGTTGGGTCCTCATCCTATTTCATCCTACTGCTTCCTGCCTGACCCTTGGTCTCTCCACATGAGGTCCTAGCCTCTGTTCTCTTGTGTTTTCTTGCAGTCCCACACCTCAGCATCGGCCTCCTGCCAGTGTGCCTCCCCCAGGAAGACCCCCTGCAGTCAGGGGCCCTACCCCGGGGCCGCCTCTGATCCCTGTGCCTGTAGGAGTTGCTGCCTCCTTTGTGGCTCCCCCTATTCCCTCTCGGCCTGGACCTCAGAATGTCTTCACTAACAACGATCCCTTTTCAGCCCCACCTCAGATCCCATCTCGGCCAGCACGTATTCCGCCTGGCATCCCCCCTGGTGTGCCCAGGTAAGATTTCATCCTAAACCCTTTCTTGTTTCCTTTCCCTCTTCTCCCTGTCAGGGACAGCACTGAATCTGTCAGCAGCCTTGCCATCTTTAGTGGTTTTTTGAGGTAGAAGGTCCCTCACTCATCCAGCACTAAAGTTGAGAAATTCAACCCTGGGAAGACTCAGCTCCATCTCAGCAGAACCCTTGGCCATGGCTGCCAGCCTCCATGACCCCATCCCTTCAGGACCTACTGTATACAGACATTTAACTCTGTGCTCTCAGCAGGGGACTTGTTGGCCATGGGAGCTAACATTCTTCTTTCAGTCAATTAGTTGCTATTCCTTAAGGAAGAATCCTCATCCAACTCCCAGGATCAGAGTAGAGAGGGTCTGACTTAGAGGTGGCTTAGAGGATGAGCTTCAGACCCTCCCCATTGACCCAGCTTCCATTGGCATTTGGATTCTACCATGGTCTGAGGGGGTTGAAGGGAGGCTAAAGAATCTGGGCTAGGCCAAGAGCCCTATAGCCATGCTACTCTTCCCCATCTTAGCTTGCCTTCCCCATCCTCACTGGGTTCTCTTCCCATCTGTTTCTATTTTCTTTACAGCAGAAGACCCCCTGCCGCACCGAACCGGCCAACCATAATCCGCCCGGCCGAACCGTCATTGCTAGATTAACCCTGGGTTCTAGAAAAAGCCCATGTACTCAATGGGGTGTGGCAACCAGACCATCAGGGTACCGTTGTGGGTGGGGTTTCTATACACTGTTGGCTCTGAGGAACACCCAAGGTTGTAGAAAGCAAATGTGACTCTGGGCCCTGAGGCCTCCTTCCCTTCCCCCTTTTCTCCCTTAGTCCCTGATAGCCAGGCCTGAGGCCATGTTTGTCAGGCAGGGATCATCCAAACTTGTAACCAGTGGGCCTGGTGGCATGCCTGCCCTCCTTGCCCATCCCAACACAGATGTAGGCAGCACCCAGGAATGCGTTGACAGGCCAGGGAGGCAGCTCTGCAGGCTCCCAAGGCACTTGCACTTACCCCTGAACTGAGCAGTCCTGGGGAGCCTGGAAATGGGGTCGGGTTCTTGCACTTTGTGAATGAGGTCTGGGACCTGAATTAGGGCAGAGGGATGGGACTGATGTAGTGGCCTGTCAGCTCAGCCCATCAACCCTAGGCACTGTTTCTGTATAAATGATATACGTATGGGGGAGGGGGGAACCGATGAGTCTTGGGCTTAGGGCACAGCAAGAGCCTGTGTGTGTCTGTGGCCCTTTGAGTGACTTGTGATTAAACCAAATGGAAACTGGAGACCAGATGAGCTGCCACATCCTTTTGTACTCAGGTTAAAGGATGGGCTTCTACTAAATGAGCCAGTGGGGCTAGGGCTTCTCTTCCCTACATCACCTTGTTTGGGGAGAGAGTCCTCTTGGCCAGTTAGTACTAAGGCTTGGCCCACTGTCCCCACCCCCAGGCCAGAATGGGGATTACTGCTCTTCTCACCATGGGTCTCACTTATGTTCCTCACCCTAGGAGCCTCAGAGTGACAGTGAATCAGGATATGGCATGGACAGGGGTGAAATAGCAAGCACCAGGGCCTGGCCTGGGGTTATCTGACATACCCAGTCAGAAAGTAGCTAGCCGGGGAGGGGGAGGGGGGTTATGCTGGCCAGTTTTGGTGGCCTTCCTGATCTCTCCACTGCCATGGACTGCTCCTTTATACTCCCAGCCACCTCCAGCTGTACATACTCCTTCTGGAAGTCAGGCTTAACTAAAATGTCAAGCCCAAGCCCAACACTGCTGCATTGGAGCCTCTATGTTAAGCTTCCAGAGATGTATCTATCTCCAGCCTTTAAACTCACCCTAAACCCCAGAGCTGCCTTAAGCCCCTGCTGTGGGGATGGGGACCCATTGGGGTGCAGAACTGACTCTTGGGAAAGTGGTCTTCCCTTCACCCCCAATCCCAAGCCAGGGAGCACTTGGATCAGGGACCATGTCTGCCTGAGGGACTGCCCAGGGCTCAGAGCTGATGTTGGCCTGGCTGGCAGACGTCTGCCAGACCTAGAATGTCTAGGACTCTTTGTGGGAAATGGGCTCCAGCTCTGGTCATGCTGGCACCTCTGTGGGACTTCACTTGTTCCTTCATTCAATTTGACCAGTGTAAGTGCCTCTGCTGTGTACCCTATTAATAAACTAAAATAAAGCTACTGGTGGCTGGTGTCTGTCTCCTCCTGTCTTTGCTTGGGAGTAAAGGGGATGAGAATCTGTTTCTTGGGGGTCCCCTTGCTATCCCAGAACCCTACTCAACCCTGTCTGCTGCCCCTGCGCCTCATTGAGAGCCCTAGGCCTGAGTTCTGTAGAGATACTGGGAACATCAAAATTAGCTACCTACCCCATCCATCTTTTAGGTGCCTACTGTTCCCCTCAAGACAGCTAGCCAAGCAGTTACTGAGCTTCTAGTCCCCAGAACCACCTCTATCCATCCCTGTCCTAAGATCTTGCCCAGCCCTATCAAGTCTCTAGGTGTGAGCATCCCCCTGTTCCAGGATGTGGAGCTCTTCAAATAGAGTCTGATCAGAGTTAAAATACAGAGAAACTACCGATGGGGGTGGGGGGAGGGGGGGAACCTCTTCAGCTATAATTTCCCACCCACCAAAAAACTTAAGAATAGGATGGCAAAATGTTCTTAGTGTCTTCCATTTGCTTCCTCTTGCCTTAGTTTGGCCTATAGTAATAGCACTCATCCTTTAGGTCCAAAACCAAGCAAATAAACCAGAGCTAGGGGAAGTTTGCCTTGGAGAGAGATTAGGTCCTGCTGCCTGTGGAATTTCTACCCTGTTACCAAGACCAGGTAGAGTCTTGGGTCCCAGAGTTTTAGAGATAGTAATCCCGGAGATTCAGTCTGGCAGAAGCCCAAGCTTTTCAGCTGGTCATAACTGTTTAGCCCTCTGCCTGGAGGCATCTTCCCAGGTCACCCCAATATCTGACTCCTTGGGAGTGGTAGAGTTGTCCCACTACCTACCTATCCCATACTTGTTGACCTCGTGGGGGAGGGTCACCACTCCATGGCCCTCTCTCTACATTAAAACTTATTGTTTCTATTTCTCTCTTGTGCTCAGGCGACCACCTCCTTCTGCTCCTTTCCGGCCCTTCTTCTGAGTTTCGTCTGGTTGAGAGACATCCATCTCTATAGGTGCCAGCCTGCTGCCTTTGCCCAGGGCATTGCTCTTTGGGCCTTGGGAGTTGAGGGGGCATTTTCCCATTCAGGCTAGGCCTGAGCTCCCTATTGCGGCACCATGGAGAGCTGGCTTTCATTCCTGCTGGTCATGTTGCTCTAGGCCCAAACTTGATAACCTGGCTTCCAGATAGCCTGGTTTTCAGGGGCACTGGCCCTAGGTGCCATCAACTTATGCCTCTAGCCTACACCCCAGTTACCACACACTCCACGATTCCAAAAGTAATTTATTGAACCAGAGCTGGTACTTTGTTCCATGTGGCTCAGGCCCTTTCTACCCTTGACTAACAGCTCTCTGCCCAGTAAGGCTACTGCCCTTATTCCATTGGCCAGCTGGTTCCCAAGGGCCTTCATTTGGTTTGAAGATAATCTCAGTGAACACAGACTGAATGGGTCAAGTCCTCCAGTTGGGGATGCAGCCACACTGGTGCTGTTTAGAACTTTGCTAGGCCTGGAGCCAAAGCCTCCCCCTGCCCCATCCTGCATGCAGTGCCAGGCTGGAGAACAACCCATCCTGTCTCCAATAAACTGACAGTCCTGGGCAAGCACATGACAGCGTCTGAGTTTCATTAAAAATTCTTGGTGAGGCACAAGGGGGTGGTTCAACCTGTTCCCCCTCCATCTCTTAGTTTGTTTCTGCTGGGGACTGGGCACCTGCCCCACACAAGGCTAATTTTGTCTCTGAGCAGCTGGCATTTGGGGGACTGAAATAACGGAGAAGAGAAAGATCATGTGGTCATTCTGGGAGTAGACTCAGCCTGGAGTCTAAAGAATGAGGCCACAGCCTGAGCTAGGGGACACCTAGACTGGCGAGAGAGGGAACAGGGTGAGATGGGGAGGGGAGTTCTTCCCAGGATAGATAATATTTAAGGCACCTGGGGGGGTGGGGGATAACCATTAGTCTCTGGGCAGCTTTGGAACAAAATTCTTTACCCCATCTCTCCCTCCTTGCTTCTTTATTTATAGGGCCTGCAGCCCCTTATCTGCACCTCTGATAAGGCACAACTTTTCCCAGGACCGCAAGTCCCATATAATGTGTCCCCACACCATCCCAGCTGTTCACTGCTCAGGCCATTGTTTTTGTTTTAACTTAGGTCTGGGGAATCCTGAGGATACCCTGGGCTCCAGAGGATATGACCTCCTAAGAATCCTCTGACTTAAGAATCCGCCCCATTTTTCTGTGCAGGAAAAAAAATCGAGACTTTCTACCTTATGTCCTTGACAAAGGGGAGGGGTCAGCACCCCAGGCTTCTCCTGACCCTTTCTTGGTCAGTTTTAAACTGCTTCCCCTAAGGAAGTGCAGTTGTTCCTAAACACAGGGCTATAAATAGGCCCCGGGCAGGAGAGAGACTCCCTCTGCCCACCCCCCATTTCCCTCCCAAAGTTACCCCTCTCCAGGGAAGGCTATGTGCGCACTGCCCGCTTGTCATGGAAAAGGCCTTTCAGTGTGCATACTTGGAGCACTGCCACTAAGAGCAGCAGCCCCACGTTAACAGCAGACCAGAAGTTAACCCTTTCCAGGTTACCCTCCTGCAGGTTTCGGTCTCGAGCCTCAAAAGCCCTCAACAGAGTCAGCACTTGGATACTTCGCTCCAGCCTCGTCTTCATCATCTCAATGGACTCCTGTGGAGAAGGGAAGAGGCAGAGTCCTCAGATAAGCCCTGGAGATAATGGTTCCTGAAACTGAGATGGGCCCCATCCCCTTAGCCTGAAGTACAGGCCACCCACATTTAATATATATGCCTCATAGGCTGGGCAGAGAATTCATCCCACTACTCTAAAGGAAGACCCAGTAATATGGCCAGGTAAAGGTGTTCTCTTAACCCAGTAGACTCAGATTTCTCCATGAAACCAAAGCAGTCCTAGGCATTGAGGACCGAGTATCTAGTGGTGCACTGGAAACCAAGTAGGTGAAAATTTAAATCTGACTTACTAGCTGAATGACCTTGGGCAAGTTGCTGTATGTACCTCTTAGTCTTATTTTTTCTCACTTAAAAATATGCTAATATTTGTACTACACATTTAAATGAGTTGCAAGGGAAGTGCTTTGTAAACTTCAAACTACTATGTAAATATAAACCCATAGCATTTCCCTTTTACTAGACAACTGCTCCTCAGGGGCTGAAAGAGATCTTAGAAGCCAGGTCAGGGACAACAGATGCTGGGGGAGGGGAGGGGGGTAGAAATCCAGTTCCCACCTTAATGTCCTCAATCTTAATGTCAAGCATTTCTTCAGGCTCCACCACATCAGCCCAACCATCACCATCACTATCCTCCTCATCTTGTAGACTGTCAAATATGAGCTCAAAGAACACTAGCTTCTCTGAAATGGTGCTGAAGGAGTTGTCAAAACACAGCTTGTAGTCTCCCAATTCTGTGGGCTCCACCCTGGACAAGAGAGAAAAGAATGAGCAGGTCCTCAAGCTGGACAGGATAACCTGCCCAATCACCCCATTCTGCCAAGGAGATGCCCCTGCAACCCTGGCAGACAGCAATGGGTAACCTGAGGCCAGGTCGGGCTTAGCAGATGTAACCAAACTCTTTGAAAGTAGGGCAGCCAGGCTGGGAGGCAAAAGGGGCGGGGGGGCCACTGGGAGACAGCGTGGGGCCAGGAGAAGGTATACTCACGTGTGCACCCCATCGGACTTGCGGTACTCACTAACCAGCAGCACACCCCGAGGGCTCTCCAGGGAGAAGTCCACATCTAGCCCCGCACCTCCGATGACCTGGAGGCAGAGGCAAAAAAGGGGCCTCCCGTGAATGCAGGTACGAGGGTTACCCCCACCAGCCTCGGGGGATGTTTGACAGGAAAGCCGAAGGGGTCCCCGCCACCCAGCAGCCAGGGGCCCACAGTGCTGGCAGGGTAAAGTCAGGATACCATCCTTGCTCCCATTCCCCAAGTAGTCTCCTCGCCCCCTCCCCCCCCCTCCCCCTAGCCTCAGGGCTCTGGCCCCGCCCCTCCAAGGCACTTTTTCCAGCTCCGCCTACCTTCTGATATAGCCCCGCCCCTTCTCGACATGCCTGATTCTGGCCCCGCCCCCTTACTGATCAGGGCCCCAAGCTATAGAACCGCCCCTAGCAGACCTAAGACTGGCCCCGCCCACACAGAGTACCCAGTATGGCTCGGGCTCCCCTTCCCCTCAGCTTCCCCACCCCCACCCTCACCCCCGCCCCCACCTGGTACTCGGCCTCCAGGCTAGCGTTAGCCGGTGAGGGCTGGTAGAAACACTGCCTACGGCCAGCGGGCAGCAAAAATGTGAACTCGCCATCCTGAGGTGGGGGAGCCCGGGAGCCAGTCTCGGCCGCTATCCCGGCCGCCAGCGGCGACAGCCATCCCGCCAGGACCAGGGCCAGGGCCGCCCTTGCCGCCATCATCCGGGTCATCCGGCAGTGTGAGGAAGGGACGCGGCCCCTTTAAGCCTTGGCTCCGCTCCCAGGCTACCTCTCCACACGGTTGGCTACCACGCCTGCCTGTCGAGCGAGGAGTCCCGCCCCTTTTGCCCATCGCTGAGATTGGAGGGAGGCCCTGCTCTCCCCTTCGTTTTCTTCTTTTCTGGGAGCAACCCCTCTGCGGCGACTCGGCGGGAGGAAACCAGCGCTCCGGCTGGGCCGTCCACCGCAGGCAGTCTTCGAGACAGCTAAGCCAAAGCCAGAAGGAGGGGTTGGGGGTCCTTACGAAGGAGCTTCCCGCGACCATTTCCCAGAATGCCCCAGCGGAGAACCGTTGGTCGTTACTAGGCTTCCGGGCGGTGTCGGGGTCTCGCGGCCCGCCCTGTCCGGGGAGGGACCTGGCCGCACCCTTTGCTCGTGACCTCTGTTCTTTTCTACAGCCTCGAGTTTCTGGGTGTCCCCCCCCCCCCCACACACACACCCTTCCACTATTCCGGAAACTGGGAGGTCAGATGACTTGCTTTAGGCCACGGCGGGGAGGCTGGAGGGAGAAGAATTGGATTTATCTTTTCAGTCCCAAATTCTTTTCTTCCCGCTCCTCCCCAACCCATTGAGAAAACGAGAAAAATAAACTCAGATTTGTGACTTCAATCTACTTCAATTGGTCCTCTATCTAGAAGTGTATAGCATCATGAAACCCTTGTGCTGATCAGTTTCTAGGTCTTTCAAAGCGGATTATCTTTAAAATATTGTGTTACTGTGGAGATCCTTCTGGTTCTGTTCTCTTTGCCATCAGTTCGTACAGGTCTTTCCAGGTTTCTCTGAATTCGAGGGGCGGGGGGGAGAACATTTGAGTCCAGGGCTTGTTTTCTTTCCACTTCCAGAAGCATAACTTAGTGAAAAGCACTCGGAGACCTGTTTTGAATCTTGCATCAAAGGCTTAATATCTGGGGGATGATGGTTAGTTAGTTACTTCACCTCAGTTTCTTCATCTATAAAATGGACTTAATGATTGCACTAGCTGTCTAACCGGGTGGTTGTAATAAAAGTACTTTGCACCTGATAAAACACCTGAATGGCATTTATTTATTCAAGGCCTCCAAAATCTAAGAGGGAGTGACTATCCACATTAGCGTAAAACAAAGTAGTATGTAAAGAGAGAAGTTCAGACAAATAATAGGTGACACATTGAGGACCCTGGAAAATTTTGCAGAGGGAGAAATCACCTTCAGATGGTGAAATCTGGGAAGATTTATTTGAGGAAATAGCTCCAGAGATGGGACTTGAAGAGAAGAGGGTTTCAGCAGGTTGAGATGAGACAGGAGTGAATTACAGGCATGGAAGAATAGTTTACTAGTCTGTTCATTTCTTGATATGGCAAGAGATGAAAAACAATTGTGTGTAAGGGGAGTAATAATCGCTCATACTTCAATATTGATTTAAGGTTTATAAAACAAATTTTTGAAATAACCCGGTGATTAAGTAGTACAAAGAGTATCCCTGTCTTAGAAATAAGGAAACAAAATCACAGAAGTTGTTACACAGTAAACATTGGAAACAGGATTCAAACTCAAATCTCCTGACACTTAAAATCCAGTGTGTTCTTCCTACCATATATCACTTAGAATAAAGTGGAAAGGAGAGGTTTGGACCGGATTAACAAGGGCCTTAATTGCCAGGTTAAACACAGGACACCCACTTTCTTGCCCCTCAGCCTTGGAAAATTCTAGTGTGTTGAAGGTGAGGACCAGATCCATAAACCCAACTTCACTGAGTGCCTGTATTCCCAGCCCTATGCTGTGAGATACAGAATATCAAATGCCCCTTTGACTTAAGGAGTTTGCAACCTAGTTTGGGAAATGAACTAATGCCTAATAAACAATTAGAAAAAGGATTAGAGTTAGAGTGTCTGACACAGACTACAATTAGCAATAGTAATTTATAGAAGTATTGAAGGAAAGTGGTGGGACTTGATCCAGGACTGAAGGGATTTAATTAAATAGAAGGGAGAAAAGAGGGTGTTCAGGCTAGGAGAACAATTTGTATAACGGCCTGGAACTGACAAATGGTGTCTAAAGTCATCTTCTAAAGTATTCCCAGTCAACTAGCTATTATAGTATAATATAAATAATATAAATAACTATTTATTAAATACCTTTGGGCTAGTCATTGTGCTAAGGGATATGGATACAAGGGGGAAGTTGGAGGGAGGGAAAAAAAAAGCTCTCATTTAGAAGAAGGTTAAAAAGTCATCTCTGCATATAGACAAAACAGAAGCAGGTGTCAGAAAAAGGGCTATATATTATAAATCACCTGAATATCTTGGTCCTGCAGTCTAAGGGCAACTGAAACTATCAATGTAAATGATTATTTTAAAAGGGCTACTCAGGTCAATTTCCACCCTGAGGAACACTACCAGTAACCTTATATGAGTAAATGATGCTCTTAGTAGTAATTCACACTTTCTTTGTTGTTAATTGTGTCCATTGCTTCACCCACCCAAAGTAGCTTTGAGAACTAAATAGCTATTATCCCTCCTCCAGCATTATGCTCACATGGGCAGGCTGGATCCCTCAGTTTCTCCTTTACCTAAACAACCCCATTTTTTTACTCTCAGCATAAGTCATATTTTACTAGAGCAGAAGGTCCTTGAAAGCAGGGCTGGTGTGTTTTGTTTTTGAGAGCAGAGTCCCACAGTCCTTGATACAGTAGCTACTTATATTTGATGCATGTATGAAAAAAAGAATGTATGAATGGGGGAGGGAGGAGGTACTTTATACTTGTCACTCTTCCTGTATGCATTCTCATTGATACATCCATCCACATTTTCCCCGAAATGTGATCCCAAACCAGACTTATGGATTCAAGAAGAGATACTGAGAGACACAAGCAAATGTAAAGAAACTATTGCTATGGCAGGGAGCAGGAGGTTTCTATTGCAGAGGAGTAGTTCAGGGACTGGGGTTAATTATTTTTCTCTGCTTAATAAAGTTCTCCCGATGTGGGAGGGCTTTCAAGTTGAAACAACCAGGCCCCAGTTCAAGAAAATGGTCCAGGTTTTCATTCCAACTTTAATGTGTTGTGGTTTGTACCTGAAGGTATGGATTTTCAAGTAGCTAAGTGACCCTTCTCCTTTTCCACAGCCCTTAAAGAAAAAGGGGAAAGCTAAAACATTGTTTCTCCAATTCATAAAATCTATAGAATTCAACTGAAAACTTGGAACTTAACTTCCTTGGTTTGACATACTATTTGTAAAAGGGGAGGGTAGAACAGCGATTCCCTTTCAGTTCAAGAGTGTGCAACTTCCTCCCTGGGTGAAGAAACTGCCCTCGTAAACTCTTTGCTTCTTGCCTCACAAGGAATTGGTTGTGAGTGTTGTTTCTTTCTTCAGCCAGAATCATAACTGAACTCAGTGAAGAGATGCCCTGGAAAGTCCTCTTTTTTGTAACCGGTAAGTTTTTTTATCTGATGACACCTTGAGCATCAGAAATCACTTCCTAATTTACTGAACATATTATCTGAGAATCTTTGACAATATTTGCTAGACCTGAGGAAAAGGAGGCTTGTTTGTATTGATTTCTCAGGGTGTGTTGTACAAATTTCAGCATCCTAACCCCAGGAATATGTGCTTTGTACTCTGCTCTCAAAGACATAGGATGGTGGTGTGTCCCGGCCTTTGGCTTTGTCTTTGAGAGGATGAGGGTAACCCCATGACTCATGAACCTCTGAATGTTTGCTGGAAGATTCCTGTGTGGAGGGTGGAGGTTCCAAGGCACTCTGTGATGGGGAGGGAATGTGCTGACATTCAAGGGAAGAACTCTTATCCCTTCTGGGGCAGATTTGCCTTGCTATTCATCAGGTCATAGATTTAGAGATAAAAGGGAGGTTAGAAGCCATCTAATCCAACACCTTCATTTTACAGATGAGGAGACTGAGGTCCAGAGGTTTAGTGACTTGCCCTAGAGCAAGTAGGAGAGCTGACATTTGAACCCAAGTCCAACAGACATCAACATTGCCATGTAGCCTCCCCATGAATTCTCTCCACAGAACTCAATCCACATTCAAATCCCCTTTGTGTACTTTGTTTTTCAGGCTCTATGGCAATACCAGCTCCTTCCATTTTTCAGACCCCTCCATACCCTAGCAACCCAGGGGATCCCATCTATCTTCAATGTGTGGCCCCACCTGGCTTCCAAGAAGCTGAGTTCTCACTGTTCCATGGAAACGAAGTGGTCCAAACACTGAAGGCTCAAGAAGCTCAACAGGGAGTGGTTTTCACAGTGACCAACATGAGTGAAGGCCTTATAGCACAGTACCAATGTCAGTACAGTGTGATCGGTGAGATTGCCAAGCAGTTCTCAGACTTGAGCAAGCCAGTGAATGTGACCTTTCCAGGTAAAAGGGTCCGTTTGCTTTTTGACAATTTGTATCAAGTTGGACACCTGCAGCCCCTTCCACCTGCTCACTCTTCTAGCTCTTCAAGGGCTAGTCCCACTTCACCTGTCCTACCACACCATCTCTTGTTTTGTTCTTTACCTCCAGGAGAGTTTACATGATGATCTTCCAAGGTGAGAAGGTGATATGTTAGAGCTCACAACTTATCATGCAATAGTAGCTAGCTACAAAATTGTCAAAAAGTATATTGTGTCCTTCTCTGAACATATAGTGGAGCTGGGGAGAAAAGCCATGGAAGAAGTCTGTGCCATGTCCCAGGAAATTGCTCTCTCATTCTGATTTTTCTTTTCCAGTTTATGGGCTGCCAGTCACAACCCTACCAACTCCTCCAAGTAGAGTGGATCCACTGAGAAAGAAAGGCAAGGAGGGAGGGTGGGAGTGAATGGGTCTGTATGCCTCCCTGTCTAGAAACAGTGACTTCCACTAAGTAGAGAACCCTGAATAAATCTTTGTAGAAACCACTTCTGGAAATCAGACTGTTATACACTTGGTCAGTTGCTTACCTCTGTAGCCTCAGAGAAGCAAGGTCCTCTGCCTCTTGCAGTATGGTAGAATGGGAGCCTCAGCCAGTAGTCTGGTGCTCCCAGTCCAACAAGCCTACTCTTTCTTGTGAAGCAAAACCTTGAGCACCTCCTCTTTCCTCTCTATTGCTTCTCTCTCCCTCACCTGTCCAATCTCACTGTTCCTATTTTCTAGTGCCCTCTTGGATCTTACCACTCTCCCTGGGTCTGGTTGGAGCATTCATCTTCATTGTGATGCTGGTTGTGACCATTCTGATGATTAAACGAGGTACATGGATTTATTTTTCCCAGGGAAAAAATTACCTTATTCTTAAAGAGGCAAGTATTCCCAAGTGCTTTAAGTTATTCGGGGGAGGGGGAGAGTCCATCCTACCCAGGACCCTCCCAAAGCCTCAGGTTCCTATAGAATGTGTGTCTTGTGAGGATCACAGGCCCCTTTACATGACATAAAATCTCTGCCTGATTGTGTTTCCCTCACTGAAACAAAAAAGTCAGAATCGGCACTGGAAATGCCAGGTTTGACTCTAGGGTTGTCAGGACTATAAAGAATTACTCTTTGCAATGTGAACATATTGGTAGAACAATCTAATACTGCTTTGTTGTTTGTTGTTTTTGTTTTTGACAGTTAAAGTCACAAACCTTCAGAAAAAAAGGTGAGGTGGATCCAAGAGAACTTAAGAGGGCAGGTGGTAGAGGAAACATCAGTCTTCATACCTTTTGTCCTGGGATGATCTGAGTAGAATCAGAATATTTTTAGAAAATAACTGGTTCAGGGAAGGTGGATGAAGAAACTAGGTTTCCTTCAGAGTCCATGAAGTCTCTACCTCTATACTAAGACAGCTCACTTTGACGTGAAAAGTACCTGTGTCATAGAGGCAATCCTTGGTTATACACTTAGATTCAAAGTGAGAAGTGGGTTCTAAGAGTTTCTGGGGAGTCTAAGATTTAAGCCTTTCCCATTATTTTCCTATCTGAAAACTAAAGTCCCTCTTAGTATTGGGCTATATGGCATTTTCCTTTCCTGGCTCACTTCATTCAAGCTCTTTTTACATGTGAGGGGACACTTAACTATTCAAAGTAAATTTTAATTTGTGGCTAGTAGAATCAGCATCATTCCTTGATAGTCACAACTTATATTTATTAGCTAAATTAATTCTACAAATTTGGTTCAACAAACATTTAAGCACCAATTATGTGCTTAAGGGGGTTTACTACATGCTGAGGGATAGAGAAAGATCAATAAAATACGTTTTCTACCCTTATAGATTATACTTTTTAATAGCTTCAAGCTGCAGCAAGACTTTTGGGATGTCCTGTAACACTTAAAATCTGCACTTATACTGATAATGCCAAATGGGACAAGGAGAGTGCATAGGAGAGGCCTAACATGTAGACCAGAGGAGTAGCTTTTACTCTTTCCTTATTTCATTTGCAGAGAGCAAGAATCCTGCTGGACCAAGATAAACTATACTGCTTCAGGTGTGTGTCCCTAGCTCTAAATTGAGAAGTGTAGCCACCGTAGGCTGTCTCTTCCTGTACCATTTGTCTTAGACAACCAATCTCTTCTGAGATGAGAGAGGTCTAGTGACCCCTCAATTAGCCCACTTCTGGAACTGCCCATTAGGAGTATTGGAGTTCTGGTTCTCAGGAATGTGCTGGCTGCAAGGCATTATCTCACCCTCAATTTTCAAAGTCTCTATTTATAGCCAACCTCACTGCAGTGGCTACACAAACAATGGTTTTCTTATAAGAAGAGATGCTAAAGGCAAAGGAACTGCCCTCACTCATCTAGAAGTGACTTCTTTTCTCCCTTTTTCCACTGCACTCTTGGTCCTGGCTTTCCCTAAGAGTGAAAGGGATAGAAGGGAGCTGTCCAGCTGCCCATACTGACTTTGTCATGAGAAGAAAAGGTCAAGTTTTTGACTTGATTGATTGATCAAATATTTATTAAATGCCTGCTGTATGCAGATCACTACTAGGGGATAGGGGAGATACAAAGTTTAGATGAAACAGCTCCCTCCATGGATCTATTTAGAGGATGACACAAAAATAAAAATTATAATATCCAATATGACAGGATCAGTGCATTAGCATTAGAGATGTATAAAACAAAATATTACATGAAGTCATATGGACAAGGGTTGCTAATGACAAGAAGGAGATTATGGAAGACTTTACCATGAAGATATAAGGAGACAAATTGACATTTAGGTTCTTGTATTTGAGAAAGTTCTTTTCCTAGGTTGCCCTTTTTCCTTTTAGCCGAGAGTTTGCCCTTTTGTGGGACAGAGGAAGCAACTTAGTCATGTGACTCATCCTAGAATCTTTGGGGGTGTGGGTGGGTGAGAATTTTTTTAAATAATGCTTTTAATCTTCTCCAATTACAGATATGTCTTTTGATAACTCCCTGTTCTCCATTTCAATGGTGAGTGATTCAATTCTTAAGATTCAGCTCATAGGTGCCTACCAGATTCTTGAGCCAACTAGGTGGTTCACTGGATGACTTCAAATCTGGCCTCAGACCCTTACTAGCTGTGTAACCCTGGGCAAGTTTTAACTTAACCTTGTTTGCCTTAGTTTTCTCACCTATAAAATGAGCTGGAGAAGGAAATGGAAAATCTCCACTACCTTTACCAGGAAAACCCCAAGCAACAAACAACCAGATTCTAGGGAATGAATATATCTTGAGGTATCTTGGTATTGTCCTTTGCCTATTAAGTTGGTCATTGTGGGTTATAATATAATATAATTATAATATAATCATTATATTATAATATATAAATATTATATATATAAATATATTATTATATTATATTATGATATAATGTAATATAATTGTGGGTTATAAGCCACAAATTTGTTCTTTTTCTAGTATGCAGGAGAGGAAAAAGTCCTAGAATCAAAGAATAGAAATAAATCTGCAAAAAGGATCTGCATTTCTGGCGATGTGGAAGAGAGCCAAATTTCCCCTTAGTTTTGCTAGCCTTCTGTGTTAAGAGCATTCAGTAGTCCTTCCAGTTGGGATCTCTGACACAACCGTCTTTGATCTAACCATAAGAAATGAGAGCAGTCTTTTTAGATGATATGTAACCACTCTCTTATCTAGGTCCCAGACAAAAGAATGAGGCATCTTTTAGTGAGGCAGCCACCATAGTAATAGGGTCACACATAACTCTTGTCATCCCTGGGACCTTAAAAAGAGCCTACACTGAGTAGGGTTTTGGCAGGACTAACTGCAACAATTCAAGCAGTTACTCTTGCCCTAAGAGAATCATGAAGCCTGATTACTTCTGGGTTGTGACTTGAGATGACCTTAAACTGTTTGGGTGCACTTGCACTTGGCTTGGTATTTCCAAGCCCCTTTTTACCTCTGCAAAAATGACCAGTTCTGAGATGCTGAGAGGTTCCCACCTGTCCTCAGGCCCAGCCATAGATATTGTATTTGAACAACTCCATGAAGATCCAGTTTTTGGTAGCTTCTGGAAGGCATTAGTGCCTGGCTTCCATGGCACAATCTATTTCCAAGCAGTATTATAATTGCATAATGAAAGTGATGACAGAAAATATGGGCCAACCAAATAAGATGGAGAGTTTAGAAGACAGGCAATTGTTTCAATGAAAAATATATCTCATTTGCTACTGATAAAATAAATGGAAACCTTATTTCAAGTCATTTGCCCCTTTAAAATATGGTTAAGATCAGCTCATAGGATCAAAAGTTATTAAGGGAGATCTTCATTAATTGAACATGCATTCATTAAGCACCTATTTTATGCAAGGATGTGTGATTTGGACCAGAAAAGAATACAAAGACAAGCCTGGGTCTCTGCCCTGAAGGGGGTTATTTCATGATCTAATGGGGGAAATCAGGCATGTAGGAGGTTGATAATAATACAAAATAGAATGAGGTCAATTAATAAGAGAAGTAGAAGCAAAGTGATAAAGAGAATTCACTCGAGGGAAAGATCGCTTAAGATTGAGTTTGAGGAGGATCAAGAAAGATCTAATAAGGGAGCTAGCATTGTAGCTGGATCACTAAAGAGTATCATTTCATTGGGAAAAATTGGTGGGATTGTTGAGATAGGAAAGGCAAAGAAACCACACAATGTGAGATGCATGTAGTTCTGGTGAGAGCCAGTTTGGTGAAATGGAAGAGAGGAAGGTGACGTGAAGCTGCAAAAGGAACCTGGAACCCATTGTTCAGGATCTTGAATGCAAGGCCAAGAAAGTTTGGACTTTATCCCATAAGCAATGGGAAGCCCTGCAAGATGTGAGAGCACTGGAGCAACAGGATCACATTTATTAGCAAGATTTCTCTGGGAGTCTGTTAAGGCTAATAATAAGAATAATAGCTAACATCTGTATGGTGCCTACAATGTGCCAGGTACTGTGCTAAGTGTTTTTACAGATATTATCTCATTTGATCATCATAACAACCTGTCAACCTGAAAGTTTGGTTAAAGGAGGCAAATAGGCTAGGTGATATGTAAATCCACATTGTTTATTCCCTAAAATCTAGCCGAATACATACATGTATGGAGCCAGATAAAATATGACTGCCTGAACAAAAAAATGAGAAGGCTAAAATATATTTTAGAACCATCTCAATTCAGGGTGGCTGTGTCACTCAAATTCATGATCTCCATAAATCTTTAATCATTGCACAAGAAAGGAACTTCCTTTAAAAAAAAAGCAATTGGGGTTAAGTAACTTGCTCAAGGTTACACAGCCAGTTATTTTGTGTGGGTGCCAAGTATCTGAGGCCAGAATCGATCCCGGGTCTCTGGACGCTGGGGCCAGCACTCTTACTCACTGCACCACCTGGCTGCCCCTGAAAGGAACTTTCTTAATTGAATAGTTGGTGAATTCAATAAAATAAGAGAGTTGACAGTGTTAATTGAAATTATGACTCAAGACACCTGTGTTTTCTTTACCATTAACATACCATAACATAGTATATGTCCAAAAAATATTAAGATAAGAAAAAGTCCCATTACTCAAGTTAGTGCCTCAATTGACCTGATGATCCTTAACATCCTTAACATCCTAACATCCTTAATGGCCATTAAGTCAGCCCCATCTGGCTTTGTTGACATAGGAAGAGGTATTCTCTGAGTTTACTCAGAGAACAAAGAAGTTGTTTGGTCCAGTCTCCTCTTCTTGTTGATTAGTTCAGGCCCTGGCCCTTAATGAGGTTATTAAATTGATGTTAAATGATTATCAAACCCTAAGAGGTAGGTACTGTTATGATTCCCATTTTACAGACAAGGGAACTGAGGCAAACAGAGGTTAAGTGACTTGCCCAAGGACACACAGCTTAGGAGGATCTGAGGCTGTATTTGAAATCAGATCTTTTTGAATCCAGCTCAGGTATTCTATCCACTGTGTCACCTAGATGTCTGAAGGGGACTGATTAAGTGCATATTGCAGTAGTCCAACCAAGAAGTAATAGAGGTAGAGAATGGATTAATGAGTCATGGGAATGGATATGAGAGATCAGAGACAAAGAATATTTTTTTGCACTTAATAGTTATTTTATTTTTTCCAGTTACATGTAAAGATAGTTTTCAACATTCATTTTTGTAAGATTTTGAGTTCCAAATTTTTGTCCCTCCCTCCTTTCTATCACTCCCTCTCCAAGACAACAAAAAATCTCATGTAGGTTATACACATACAGTCATGTAAAACATATTTCCACATCAGTCATGTTGTAAAAGAAGAATCAGAACAAAAGGGAAATATCATGACAGAAAAAAAAACAAACAAAAAGTGAAAATAGTATGCTTTAATCTGTATTCAGATTCCATAGTTCTTTCTCTGGATGTGGATAGCATTTGCAGTTGAGTCTTTTGGATTTGGCTTAGATCATTGTATTGCTGAGAAGAGCTAAGTCTATCATAGTTCATCGTCACACAATGTTGCTGTTACTGTGTGCATTCTCCTGGTTCTGCTCACTTCACTGGGTATAGGTTCATGTAAGTCTTTCAAGGTTTTTCTGAAATCTGCCTGCTCAGAGACAAAGATTAAACAAGATTTCATGACTTATTGAATTTGGGGGAGTAAGGGAAGTAAAAGAATCAAGTATCAAGCAAGAATTACTGGGAGAATGGTATTTCCATTAGCGCAAATAGAGAAGAAAGGAGGGAAAATCAATTTCAAAGGACAGAGAATTAGTTTACTTTTGAACATTCTGCCGCTGAAGTGCCATGAGGAAATCTAAGGGAAAAGAATCTGATAATGGTTTGAAATGTGAGTCTGAAGCTCAAAAAAAAAAGACTGCAGTTGGAAAAAATATCTAGGCAGACGTTTTGTGAACCTACCTTCAGGAAACTAGATTACTACCTTCATGAAATTTAATAGGTTGTAATTGGCTGAAATTTAGAGCTAAAATTAAAATTTTTTTAAGTTGAATTTTTTTTTTTTACTCCTTCCCCAAACACAAGTTATTTTGGTCAAGATAAATCTAGCACCCCGGGCATTTTTGAGTCCTGTCAGTGAATGCTATACCACAGAAAAGAAACTAAGATGCTGGTGGCCATGACTGCTTCAGTATGGTTCCAAATACCTCTTCATATTCAGCTTGGCAAGAAAAGAATAGGACAGCTGTGGTGATGAAGTGGGTTTTCAGGAGCAACAAAAAGTCAGAGGACTAAAGCCCATGCCATGGGATAAGCAACATGGTCTGGTAGATAAAGCTAGCCTCTGAGAGGCAAGATACTTGAGTTTTGATCCCACCAGAGACACATTAGGTGTATTATCTAATGTGGATGGGTCATAAACTCCCAGAGCCTGTTTCCTCATTGGTAAAATGGAGATACTAACACTTGACCTGTGTTACAGGGCTATTGTGAGGAGTGTATTATATCTGCAAATTATTGAAAGAACAGAATATTTAGCCTAGAGATGAGAAGATTTAGGAAGGAGAGGATTGTTGCCTTCAAGGAGTTAAAGGATTGTTATGGGGAAGAGGGATTAGGCTTGTTCTACTTGGCCCTTGGGATGCAGACCTGGGAGCACTGGTAAAAAGTTCAAAGATTTTTTGGCTCTTTGTAAGGAAACACTTGCAAACAATTAGAACTACCCCCTCCTCCCCCCAATTAAATAGGTTGCCTCAGGAAGTCCCGATTCTCCATCACTACAAATAGATATTTGATGAGCACTTGTCAGGAATGTTATAAAGGAGACTCCCATTGATATAGAATGGACCAGATGACTTCTATGATCCATCCCAACTCTGGGAAATGTGTCTGATAACCTAGGGGTGGCAAAAGTACACTACAAGATGCCAACTTGGAATGGCCTTTAGACATCATTTAGTCCAGGCTGCTCATTTTCCAGATAGAGAAACTAAGCTCCAGAGGAGTTAAGTCACTTGCTCATTTATCTAATAAATATTAAATATTAATGTAAATATAATATATAATAACTAATATAAATTATTAAATATTAATAATAATATCTAACATTTGTTTGGCACTTAAAAAGTTTGCAAAGTACCTTACAAATATTATTTTACTCTCACAGCAACCCTGGGAGGTAGGTGCTGTCATTAGCCCCATTTTACAGATGAGGAAACTAAGGCTGGGAGAAGTTAAGTGACTTGCTCAGGGTCACATACCCAGTAAGTGTTTGAGACAAGATTCTCACTTAGGTCTTCCTGGTTCCAAGTCTACCACTCTATCCACTTTGCCACCTAACTGCTAATTTGAATCTACATCTCCTGAATCTAAATCTTGTGCACTGTCTACTACATAACACTGAAAAAGAAGGGGAAATGAGCATAATTTGGGCAGCATATATAAAGTGTATATAAAATAAGAGGTTTGGAGCTGAAGACTAGTGGAAGAATTATGTACAATAGTATTTAGTATGGATGGAGGAGAAAAATTAGGAGAGTCCCCCCAATTCTGTGTTCTTGAAATTACTTGATTATTTCTTTTATTGAAAAAGAAAATGACCCCAGAAGAAATGGATACTCATGGCACGTTCACCAGCTCAGCTATGGCTCCAGAACCCTTTGTGCCCAGAAAGAGACCCACATCTACTTCTTCTCTTCCTGAGCTACCTGAATTCAGCACCTTCAGGTCTTTTGAATGAACCTATCCTTTGGCTCCAGAACCCTTGAACCCAGGAAGAGGCTCACCTCTACTTCTACTCCTGTACTCCTTGAATTCAGCACCTTCAGGTTCTTTGATTGAACCTGTCCCCTGCTATGAGACTAAGAGGTTGCATTTTTCCTTCCCCTCCTTTTCCATTCTTCCCCTGGCTTATCAGTTTCCAGGCTGGGTTCTGAAGAAGTCTGGGAGGCCTGACTCCTGTATGTATGGCTCATCACTCCATCTCTCATTCAGGGCCCCTATAGGGGGACTACAACCACCACTCTCAAGAGGTACTTTCATGTCCTGAATCATATTTTCATTGTTCCAACTGACTTTTTCTATGACTCTGTAGTTGGCAATAGCCTGCTATGTGTCTTAGGTTCATAGATGATGGGTTTAGTCCTAGAAAGATCTCTCAGACATCATCTAGTTGAACCCCTGCACTTAATTTTTCATATAAGGAAACCTGAGTCCCAAAGAGACTTGAGTGACTTATGACAAGTGACTTGTCCAAGGCCACATAAGTTGTAAGCTTCAACCACTGTTAGGTGTCATTTATATTATCGCCCCAATAAGTGTCTTTATCTGTTGAACAGAAAATACACAGAAGTCAGGATCTCAGGGACAACTGTCTGCCATTTATGGAAGCAGAGAATACCCTAAATGAAGCTCTTTCTCTAGGGGGACAATATCAGCTATTAATTCTTCTATCCAAGTGGCCCATTCTGAGCAGAGAAACATTAATAGTTGTTGTAAGAGCACAGACAAGATACTGAACCAAAAGTTCCTATCTGGATTTACAGCATCTCTTGTCTCCAAAGTTTTGGAATTACTCCAACCACCATCAGTGCTTTCCTGCCTTCTGGGGACCAGCCCTGGTGGTGACAGGTACCTGCCAGACTATATTCTAAGAGTGCTTGGTTCTGGAGCCTCTGTGTGTCATTCCTTTTCTTTGAAAACTACAGAATTGAGGGGGCAAGATCGTCTTATTAATTACAGCTAGCACTGTAGCATTTGTAAGGAACAAAGTGTGTGGAGTGTTATTATTAAAGGTAGCTGGCTTTCTGTTATTAACCCTTTGGGCTTATTATTGCATGGTAAAACATTCTAGGCGATTGCTTTGAAATGAACGCTTGGGATTCTTGAGGCAGACAGGATAACTCCTTTGCCCCCATCACTACTTAGGAAAATAGAACCAGCTGAGATGGAGAGGTTGTTTTCCGTATGGAAAGCAATAAGAACCTCTCTCTGCAGAGGTCTGGATTCACCATCTTCAGTTTTCTTACCCCTGTACTTGGCAGGAGGGAAATCTTTCACCTCAGCTATAATTGGAAAAGAAGGTTGAGGGGGAATGGGGGGCAGTAGTGATGATAAAATAAGGGACTCCAATTCTTTGTTCAGGTGTCAGTCTTTATTATTCTATAGCCTAGTGACTCAGGCCAACGGCAAGGGGGTCAGGTTGGGAGGGCTCCACGCATGGGGTAATTCTGCCTTCTAGTGACTCAGGCCAATGGCCAGGGGTCAGGTTGGGAGGGCTCCAGGCCCTTTGTACAGGTGGGCGGGCACAGCTGGTGGTGGGCGTCTACAGGGACTGAAAGACAAAGCTTCAAGCCAGGGAGTGAGATCTGGGGTTAAGCCAGGGTCGCGGCCAGGGTAGGCACGTGGAGGGCGCAGCTTGCAAGGTTCTGGAGTTGGCAGGCAGGGGCACGCTGCCATTCCCACCCCCGGGGGGAAGTCAGTTGGTGGCGGGTGCAGAGCTTGGGCAGTTGCTCGCTCGCTTGCTCCCCCTGCAGCGGCACTTCACAATGCGCGCACCCGCCAGGCTCAGGGAGAAGACCTGGGCAGAAGCAGATGTGGCGCAGCGCAGCCCAGCCTGGTTCGGCCAGTGACATGGGGAGCTATCACGCCCCGGGCCTCGGCCAGGGGGCGTGTCCAGCCCGGCCCGCGGTGCCCCTCGCCTCAGGTAGGGGGCGCTGTGCGGCGGGGCTCGGGCCGCGGCAGCGCCTGCGAGGCCTCTAGGAGCCGCCAGGGGGCACTGCACCCCGGCCTCGGCTTCTGTGCTGGCTGCTGCCTGGGCCCGGGCGGCGGCGGCGGCGGCGGCGGCGGCGGCGGCGGAGGCGGCGGGGCCTGCAGCCGGATCTAAGATGGCAGCGGCGGCGGCGGCGGCGGCGGCGGCTGGGGGCTCGGGGCCGGCGGGCGGCGTGGCGGCCGCGGGGCCCGGCGTGGCCGTGTCCGTGTTCCCCGGCGCTCGGCTCCTCACCATCGGGGACGCGAACGGCGAGATCCAGAGACACGCGGAACAGCAGGCGCTGCGCCTCGAGGTCCGCACCGGGCAGGACGCTGCCTGCATCGCCCTCTACAGCCGTGAGTGCGGCCGGCCCGGGGCCGGGGAGGGAGCCCGGCCGGGCGGGGCAGCGGGAGGGAGGCCTGAGGGGACGCGGCAGACCGGGGCGGCGTGGGGGGAAGTGCGGAGGCGGGGAGAGGAGGCCTGAGGGGGCCCGGGAGGGGTCTCGAAGGACACCCCATTGTAGAGTCTCTCGTCACCGGCCCCCCACGGCGGGGGCGGCCTGGAGTCCTCCACGGAGGGGGAGCCTAGCTCCCGTCCCGGCCTCGTGGTGGGAAGTTGGGCCCCATTGTAGCTGCCGGCCCCTGCTCCTGCCCCGGGGCCCCCCCAGCCCTGGGCCGTCCCTCCTCTGCCTGATCGCCTTTCAGCCCCGATGCCCCTGAGCCCTCCCTTTTCCAGCCTAAGCATGCCCCGGCCCTTCAGCAGAGCCTCCTGACGTGGACCCAGGGCCCTTCAGCCCCCTGTGCCTGGCACAGAGGAGCAGGCACTTAAGAAATGCTGGTTGCCGGCCTGACGGGCTGCCCTCCTCTGGACACACTCCGGGTTACCTACATGGCCAGCAGGACTGAACCGGGTACTCCAGATGTGCCCAGGACCTTCTTAGGTCTGTCTGACCTTCTTAGAAGCCTGTCTTAATTCAACCCCAAAGTGCCTTAGCTTTTTGGACCCCTGTATCACACTGTTGAGTTATATGGAGCTTGAAGCCCACTGAAAACTCCAGATCTTTTTTTTTTTTAACTTTCCAAACATGCCTCTCTCATCATCTGCTTGTGAAGTCAAGGTTCTGAACCCAACTGTCCATCTTCCCTTGCTGAATTTCATCATATTAGGCTCTGCTCAGTGTTCTAGCCTGTGCATCCTGACTGCCACCCAGCTAACAACTATCCCTTTCAGAGTTGTATCATCTGCAGATATGGTGAGAAGAGAGAATGGAAGCCAGACAGTTTGGGGGTAATGGCACAACAACAGAGAGCACTGTGAAGGACATTAGTGGGGGGGGGGGGCGGAGAGTATGGGAAGAGAGTTAGGGGAGTTGAGTTGGTAGGGTGGGAGAGTAGAAGAAGACTGGCTTTGGGAAGTGGAGATGCAAGGGAGTGAAGAAAGACAGCAGCAGGTTGGGGAGGAGGAGAGTAGTAGAAGAGAAGAGGGAAGTGAATGTGAGATTTGAGAGGAGAGAGAAAGAGAAACTGGGTGGAATGAGAGGCTAAGGGAAAGGAAGAAGCCATGGGAAATGTGGAAGCGTGTTTTGGATGAGGGAAGAGTAATGAAGGAGGTGTAGGGAAGTCTAAGAAAATAAGGAGCAGGTGACTGAGAGTGAGAGCTTCGAGGGGACCCAGGGATTGTTGGAAAGGGTAGAGTTTAAGGGTCCAGTGGATGGTATGAAGGAAGGTGTGGTTTGGGAGTGAGAAGAAAGGGGTTCTGGAGGGAAGAGGAATGCTAGGGATGAATGAGAATGAAATCAGATCTTTGAAGAGGAAAGATTGGGGCTTATTGGGAATAGGATGAGTCAGGGCATTAAGTAAAGGCCTGGTTTAAGGCAAGATTGAGCTTTATGGTTAGGTGTTAGGATGGGGGTGGTAAGTGAGGTTTCTGGAGAAAGGATTTCATAAGATGCAGTGTAGCATCTGAGCTGTTAAGAATTGTGATCAAGAGACAAGTATTATGAAAGAAATGGATTTTTAGAATAGCAGAATGAAGAACTTTGGTCAGGCTACAGTGAAGATTAGTGATTTAGATCTTAGCCAATATATGCATTTAGAGAGGCAGGCCTGTTTAGAAAGGGGATTTTTTGTGAAAAGACATTGGGGGGAAACTAAGGTGGGTAGGGGAAAATACAGTGATTAGATAATTGTGAAAACCTTGAAAGATTTTTTAAAAAACAAAACTCCATAATGTATTTTTTTTGGGGGGGGGAGTGGTTTGGAAAGGTATTCTTTTCATTTTGAGGATGCATTTGTTTTAATTGCATTTCCCCTTATTCGTATTTGTACAAAGAGTATTAAGGGTCCCCAGGAAAATTAGTTTCAGAATCCTTTGGTTTAATGAAAATCTCACATGTTATTTTCAAAGTTCCCAGGTTTCTGTTTAGATGCTTCACTTTTAAGTTTTTATTCTGATTCTGTGGATACTCTTTAGCTCTTTCAAGTTTTTGTTGCATTTCACTTTCATTCCACATTGTGCTTTTTTCACCATTGTATTGTGACCTCCTTATTGAATAGTTTGAAGCCTGCTCCCTGCTTGTGGGCTGTGGAACTCAAACATTTCACTTTGTCATAGCTAGATTTTTAGAAGTAAAATTCAAGTGCTACTTTTCTCTTCCAAATTTCCCTCTTCTGCTAAAAGTGTCCACTTAACTGTCTCCAATGTTTAATTTAAAATTCAGTTATGCTGGGGGCAGAGGGAGGGTGTTTGAAGAAAGGGAAGACTTTTAACCAAGCCATTGTAGAGTAGAGATTTGAGGTGGTAAGCTCAGAAGGTTGTAAGAAGGATCCCTTAAGCTCTGAACTGTCTTACTCAACTAGTAAGCTCTTTGAGTTTTGGGAGCTTGTCTTGGACTTCCCTTTTGGCTTCCAGAGAGCTGAACCCATGCATAGAAGGCATCAATAAATATTCATTCAAGAGTCTGTTCCAGTCAAAGTGTGTACTAGATGAAAGAGAGCAGACTGAGGTCAGAGAACAGTCAGTAGTCCATCCAATTTGCCATAAGCTAGGAGTGTATGAAGGGGGGGAAAATCCTTGAATTTCAGGCATAGATAGGAGTTGTCCAAGGCAACAAATCTGCCTAAGCAGAATCCCTTCCCTCTGCTGCCACTGCCCACTCTTCTTCACTCCCTTTCACTTTACCTCTTCCCCTCTTTCAAGTCACCATCCTGCTTCCCCTCTCTCCTCTACTCTGCTGCAAATAATTTTCCCTTCATCTTAGACATCCTTCTAGTTTCCCTTTGCATTCTGAACTATCCTCTCCAGTGCTCAATGCACCTTCTCTCATCCTCCCTATTCTAATTGGACTTGGAGAAGAAATAGGCGGACTCCTTGATTCTAACCACCCAGTCTCTCTGACACACTGCTTTTGTTGTCTTCACCCCTCTGCATTTCACTTCATTTATCTAGCTATCTCTATCTAGATCTGGTTGCTGTCATCTACTCCCCTGCCCCATGCTGCTTACCATCCCTATCTTCTGTGGAGTACTTAAATACTTACTGATCCCCCTTCAAACATCCTGGCTTCCTAGTTGGGCAGCTTCCTCTATGGCCATCTATGGTGGGGAACCTTCTGCCTCCAGGCCACATGTGTCCCTCTAGGTCCTTAAAGTGTGGCCCTTTGACTGAATCCAAACTTTACAGAACAAATCCCCTTAATAAAAGGATTTGTTCTGTAAAATTTCACTCATACCGTTTTCTGAGTATTCTATTCTATCTTCATTGTTACTCTACCCTTTCCTCTTCTCCTAGTCAATCACCTCTGTTTTGGGCTTACTTTCTTCCCTTTAAAAATTAGACCAGTTAACAATTTTGAGAAGTTGATAAGTTCAGCTATGCACTGTCCTCTACTCGAGTCCCATACCTCCTTGGCCTATTTCCACTCACATCCTGAAAAACCTTCATTTTTGAAGAGGACTAAGGAAATGATGACATGATTTTCAGTTGACTTTGACTTGAGTGAGGGAGGACTGTGCAAGGTCATCAACCTCACTTTGTCCTCCTGAACCATCTGGATCCAGTGTCCAGATCTTCATCAAGATTGCTGGAAATGATCCAGGATGCAGTGGGAGACCCTAGCCCTTTTAAGCTAAGGCTTTTTTTTTTTTTTTCACAAACTCACTTACAGTGAGATTACACCCATTCAGTGAATTGGCCACTTTAATTAGGAAAAAAAAAATAGAATATCTGGTAGGGGGAGATCCTTAGGGTTGCTGTTCCAAAAAGAAACTGTTACCATTGACTTTCACTCAGAGGGCTCAAGGCCCAAAATACTGCCAGTAAGTGGAGCTTGGGCAGGGACCTATTGTGGTCCAATATGTGAGCTTCACAGTGAAATGGGTTTAAGGTTCTGAGGAAAGAAAGAAAGAGTGGGAGGGAGGGAAGGCACTGCTGAATGCCCCTACAGGAATTCACATCATTGTGCCAGTTGGGCCCAAACTAATGGCATGGCAATCCTTTTATTCTTTTCTAGTTGACTTTCTACCCCTTTCCCCATAGCAGCTGTTCCTAACTTTCTCTTCTTTCTATACCACTCCTTCATCCTTCCTTTCAACAGAGTACCTACTTCATCTTCTCTTCTGTTCTGTATCTCCAAAGTCCCTCAAGTCATCCCCCATTCTCTCTTCCTTTGCCCCAGAAACGAACAAAAAGGTGTCCCAATTCACCAAGACAGGTCCTCTGTATGTGCCCTGATCTCTTCCCCTCATTTCCTCTAGGAACTTGTCCATCTGCTCCTGCCCTTTTCTAATATTCAATCTCTCCCTATCTGTGGGCTCCTTCCTGGCTGCCTACAAACATGCTCTTAGTTTCCCCATGCTTAAAAGCTCTTCACTTGACCCAAGTATTTCTTCAAGCTAGAATTCTATATCCTCACTTTCATAGCTTATTTCCTAGAAAAAGCTCTTATTAACTCCACTTTATCTCCTCCTCTCACTTTTCAGCTCTTTGTATTATGGTTTCAGACCCTACTATTCAACCGAAAGTATTTTCTCTAAGCAATCTCTTAATTGCTTAACTTAATGGCCTTTTTGCTATCATTGTCTTTCTTGACTTCTCTGCAGTATTTGACACTCTTTACTACCCTTGCCTCCTGGATACCCTCTTCTTAGGTTTTCATAACACTGCTCTCCTGTTTCTCCTACCTGTCTGACTATTCCTTGTTAGTATTCTTTGCAATATCATCTTCAATTACCCATCTCTCCCTCACCCTACTGCCTGGATTGTAAGTATGCCCCAAGGCCCTGTCCTGGGCCCTTTTCTCTTTCCACTCTGTACCCTCTTTCTTGATGATCGTATCAGCTCCAATAAGATCAGTTATCTCTGCAGCTATATCCTTAAATCTGTGTATTCAGCCCTAATCTCTCACCGAAGCCCAGTCCCATATGACCAGAACGTCCTGTTAGATAGCTTTACTGGATATCCTCTAGGCATAGTGTCTAGAATTTAACTCATCATTTTCCTTCCTAAAGTTGCTTCTCCTCTAAACTTCTCTATTTCTGTTAAAAGTACCATCATCCTTCCAATAACTTAGGTTTGTAATCTTAGAGTTAACCCTTGACTCTTCCTTTTCCTTAGTCCTTCCTTCCCCCCATCCTCCAGTGTCAAATCAGTGGCCAAGTATGAGGCTGACCACAGATGAGTTGGCTCTCTTTCCTGTTGAGGACTATTACTTTGAAACCCTCTGATGCAAAGTTCCAGAGTTCTGTAGAAACCCTAAGTTCTAGAATTTAATTTCTACTTAGGCCATGTCCAGATGGAGTGGAAATTTCTCATCAGCAATCCTGATGAAAAGTAGGGAGAAGACATGGGCATATTTGTGCTACTTCTTGATGTCGCTCCAAGACCTACCTAGAATGGTCTTCCCTTTAAGTGTCTTGAGTTCAGAACCTCCTGATCTCATTAAATTTTGGTCAGAAAGCTTTGGGAGGGTAGGATTTTCAAGAGCCACATTTTCTCTCATCCTAAGTGAATATCTTGAGGGTTCTTAGAGGGGTGAACAGAAGGTGGGTAGCTTGATGATTGTTCTTCTTTGGGTGTGATGGCATTGGCCATGTACTTTGGAGTGAAATGATCTCGGTTACAATCCCTTGCTCCCCTGGGTGATCTTGGGCAAGTTGCCTAGCTTGCCTCCTCACCTGTCCAATGAGGGTGTTGGGGGTAGATGGTTTCTAAGGACCCTTATCTCTCTAAATCCTATGAACTTCTCAGATTCAAGCCTGTGGTGGATGCTGAGGGACAGAGGAATGTTTCCCAGGATACTTAAATGAGCCCCCCCCCCCCCCTTCATTTATCTGGGTAACTGTGTAGGGACTTGTTTTATGAAGGGCTTACTCTGTGCTAGATACTGTGGGAATCCAGCCTCTGGCCTCAAGGAACTTAAATTCTCCTAGGGGGTACAACATGTGCACAGAGAAGTCAATACAAAATCACTGGAGTAAAGAAAGAACACTAAGGACTAGCAGAATCATTTCAAAGGGGGCCAAAATGATTGCTTTCTGATAGAAGCACTTAATGTTAGCCATCACCTCGGTGTTTGACTCTCTTAAGCCATCTGTCCAAGTGGCAGAGGGGCAGAAGGGATAGGGAGACAAGACCTGCTTATGGCAGGGTAGTTGTAAGGGTTTATACTGTGATTGTGAAATCCTCAAGTCCAGATTTTTCTGATAGTATCTCGGCCATCACACATGAGGAGAAGCAGAGGAGTCTTAAGACCCTTGTCACAGGGCTTGGGCAAAACAAGCAGAGGGGTTATACCATAACTTCCTGGACTGAACAGTCTGATTTTTATAACATGTCCCCAGGGTGTTATAGATATCTGGCTTTTTCTCTCAGCAGGACCCTGTCTTTCTTTCTTTTTTTTTGAATGGGGAAGGCAAGGCAATTGGGGTTAAGTGACCTTGCCCAAGGTCACACAGCTAGGAAGTGTGTCAAGTGTCTGAGGTCGGACTTGAACTCAGGTGCTCTTGACTTCAGGGCCCACCAGTGCTTTATTCACTGCACCACCTAGCTGCCCCAGGAATCTGTCTTTCTACCAGCATGAAACAGGTTACTTTCTTGGATTGAGCAGTTGAAGAAAGGCTCCTGTTCTCGGTTTTTTCTGGATGGGGGCTGATGATGGACTCAGGAGACCTTGCTTTGGACCTAATGATGACCATTTGAAAGGCTTATCGGTTATTCCTTGGACCTTAGCACCTATTCAAGCCATTTTTCCTGAAAAGATATACGAATCTGTTGGATTACTTTTCCCTAATGACAGTAGTTTTCCAGGCCTTAAGAGGAAACATGACATTTCATCTGGAGGTGCACAAAGGGTTACACTGGCCTGCCTTGCCAACTCATCCTGGAAAAGGGAGCAGTTAATGAAAGTTGAGGCAAGTCCTTGGAGGAAGCAAAGGGAAAACTTCCTCATGTGTGCCGTTTTGCTTCTTTTCTACTATTGGGGCTTTTTTAAGTGCCTTACAATTTTCCCATTCTCTACTCTGTAAACTCTACTCCACCTCCACCACCCCCAGCCTATTTAGTACCAGCTGGTCATTAGTGATTCCCTAGTGGATGTCTCTATTTGAGGACCTCGTACTGTGCCTTTGTTTTATCGTAGCTCTTTAACTCTGGAAACTTCACTCCTTCTGGAGATGACTGGGTTATTTTCTTTTCTTTTCTTTTCTTTTCTTTTCTTTTCTTTTCTTTTCTTTTCTTTTCTTTCCTTCCCCTATGGCTAGTAGAGATGAATTAGGGATATGTTCTTAGAAACATTCTCTGAGAAATAATCTTCATTTGGTCCAGACATTTATGCATGTCAAAGTCTGGAACTACCAGGAAATAGTTTTTATTTAAAAACCTAGCTTATTAGGTTCTTGTAGACAGAACCACCAGATAATGGCTTTTATTTAAAGACCTAACTTGTTAGGTTCTTGTAGACAGACTTACATCATTATTTGAATATAGATCCTTTTATGATCTCCTTTATTTAATGGATTGCTATATGACATAGTACTGTATTAGGGAATTTGGGGTTATATAGAGGGAAGAGATATAGATGACATAATTATTGCCCCCTTTCTTTTGGTGAGAGAAGATATCCATGTAGTATAGATGTTACACAGAAGCTAAAACCAGGAGTAATAGGGTGAAGTTCAAAGAGGCAAATTTAGGCTTAATATCCAAAGAAACTTCCAGACAGAAACTGCGCAAGTGGCCTGACCTCCCTTGAGAGAAGGTGGATTTCCTCCTCTTTAGAATCATTCATTCAAACTGAGACTGGGCAATCCCTTGTCAAAGTGGTCATGGGGGTTCTTTTCCTGGAAGGGTTCGACTAGCTAGTCTGTGTTGGAGAGGCAGAGTTTGGTGAGATCTCCCTCACTCTAAACCCATCCTTCTTCTGCCTGACTTCAAGGAAAGTGAAGACTGGGAAAAGGGAATTGGGTTTGGTGAGGAGGGGATCATTTGTGACCTCAAGAACAGTTTTAGTAGAGTGGATAGAAACTACATTACAAGGAATTAGGAAGAGAATAGATAAGAAAATAGAGTTGTCAGGTGTAGGCTTTTTATTTTCAGCTACAAAAAGTTTGTTGAAAGCAGGTAACTAGAGAAGGACGCAGTATCAAAGGAATGTAAATTTTTTTTCCAGCGAAGATAAGAGACACCTATTCATGTTTTAAGGAGCTAGCAGAAGAGGTTGAGGATATTGGAGAGAAGAAAGAGCAAGGGACAGACCTTTGAGACAGGAGGAGAGGTGGTAGAATGGGTGTGGAAAGGAGGCCAGATGAGAGAACTCAGAAAGGTCTTGATGCCAATAAAGACGTATCTTCAGAGACCTGATGTTCAGAGGCTTCAGGAAAGTTAGAGGATGTTGTTGAGGGTCCTGCTGAAGTTATTCTCATTCAGTGAGCTGGTTGCATCTGAATTTCAAGATGTTTGATAATGAGTGAGTGACATAGGGCTGTTCTTCTTTCCATGATCTTGTGACATTTGCAGTATGCTATTCCCTAGGATGGGAGTGGGTGGGGAAGTTGAGTCTTTTGAGGTTACTATGTTGCTTTGTGAATACAAATGTGTTACTGCTCCCTGTAGTTTGCATAACCTGGTTAACTGAAGATTTTTGGGTATAACAGTTTCCCTGTTCAGTCACTTGCTCCAAGTGATTGGGCTTGACTAGTCAGTAGCATTGTCTTCCTTTGTACTATTCTCCACGTTTGGTGTCAGAACATACTGTTCTGTGATCTCTTGATGATCCAGGAGGGTAAGTTTGTGGAGTACCAGCAATGTCCCAGGTAGCAAAACCAATGTTACTTTTTTTTCTTTGAGTAATTTAACATAGTAGTGAGACTGCAGGCATCCTCTAATCACAAACATTTCAAGATTGAAGGGATATGAGCAAATTGCCTTTAATCCAAACATAGACTAACCGCTTGCTTTTTAAAGCATTAGGCTACTTCTTTGTTCACTTCCTAATAATTAAGGGAATACTGGTTACACAGTAAAGATAAGTGAGAAGGGGGAAGGGCGGCACATATCACCTGAGTCCTAGATCTTGTAATCTGGAGAGTTGTAAAGGGCCTTAGAAATTCATCAAACTTTATCAAGGTTCTTTAGCATTGTCATTTTACCGAGGAAGAAATGGAGGCCCAGAGAAATTGAATGTTTTGCCCAAAGTCACACAAATTAATAGCAGCAGAGCTGGAATAAAAGTCCAGTTTTCAAGACCCCCATGAAAGTTACTAGAATATGTCAGACAACCAGTATTTGAAGAAATGATTGCTTTTCTGTGAGGAATGCCGCTCCAGCATGTTTCTACCCAGGGAAAACCACATTTGGTCTTCCAAAGCATTTGCTTCCATTGTTCATGTATTGCCCTTGTAGCCTGGCTGTGATAATCTTTATTACTTGACATATGGATGGATACTTACATCTCCTTTTGCCCTGAAAATGAAATTCTGGATCACCTCCTTTAGCCAAGATATTGTCGGTTTTGGTCTCCATCTCCTTGTGGAAATACAGTAGAACCTTGGTTTATGAATTTAATTTGTTCCAAGATTCTGTTCTTCATGTGATTTGCTCGTATTGTTGCCAAGCGAATTTTCCCATAGGAAATATGTAAAATCGGATGATTGGTACCACATGCCCAAAAATATTCATATAAAAATAATTATTTATAATTTTAAGAAAGTTTTTTGTCCCTAATGCACCTGAAATACACTAGCAGTGATTAGTACACAATGTAAACTGAAAATAAAACAAATTAACCTTCACTTTACCTTTGAGAAGAGTCCTGGCTGTGGAGAGGGAGGAGGGTGTGGAAGTAGGGGGAGGCAAAGTAGAGAATTGAAGGGCTCAAGGAGAGGATCAGAGGACCAGGGTCAGAGGTTATGGCTCGGATTTGGGTCGGGGGAGGGATTTTGCTTCTGCTGCTGCCACTCACTGCCATCTTTGGCAGGAGTGGCCAGAATGTTGGCCACCCAGACACTGGGCGTCCTGTCACTGCCTACACTTCCTACCTTCAAGGCTGTAGGCTTAGGCAGCGGATCCCCCTTTGATACAAGTGGCTGAGTCGGAGTAGCAAGTATGTGAAGTGGAAAGTGGGGTGCTGGCTCCACTACACCACACTGCAGACCCTGACCAAGCAGGACACCATACTCAAAGCTATGTTCAGTGGCCACATAGAGGTGCTAACATACTCTGAAGACTGGGTATTGATTGACAAGAGTGGTCATCATTTTGGAACAATCTTGAACTATCTTTAGGATGGGTCAATGCCTCTTCAAGAGGGCCCTTGGGAGCTGGGTGAGCCGTTGGGTGAGGCATGATACCAGTTGGTGCAGGGGCTAGCTGAGGATTGCCAGTTGGCTCTACAGCAAGAGTGAGAGCTCCCCCCCCTCCTTATTCCTATGGTGACATCACCACTGGAAGAGCAACAGCTTCAGGCTAGCACCTCTAAGCCAGGGGTAAAGCAAACATGATGTTCGTGCTGCGAATTTTTGTTTGTCCTGCAAGACAAATTTTGCAAAAAATTTTCCTTATCCAGCGAAGCATATGTAAACTAGGTTACTCATAAACTGAGGTTCTACTGTATTTCTGCCAAGTGCCATAGTGAAACCCTGAAATGTCAGGGTCTGGGGGTCCACCTGGAAAGAATTCAGGCACTCAAAGTGGCAAGGTCTATGGTGATGCCAATAATGCTGGCTAGATTCCTAATGAATCTAGGGCTTAATGGGGGTAAGACTGATGCTTATATGCAAAAAAGGGGACCTGGAAAAGATCTGGATGGGATTAGGGAGGGGACAATAGCCAGGGGTGGGCCAGGTGCAGTAGTGAAAGGAATAAAATTGGGGTTAGTCTATTGTGGAAGAGTTGTCAAATATCTAGTTGGGCTGAGGTGGGCCAGATACCTTAGGAGAGATGCCAGTGATCTGGGCTGCTGAAATGTGTGGGAAAATTTAGGGACTGCATTGCTTTCAAAGACATGGTCTTTTCCTTTTAGGGGTCCAGATCCCATCACCCCATTATTAGGATGTTAAGACTATCCAAAGAAATGTGTGTGAATCCAGAGTGTTGACAACACAGACCCCCACCCAGATGCTGTGATAGTGGACCTGAGGCTCTGATATTGATATGATGTATATGAGGCTCACCCATGGAATTTGAAACCTGAAGTACTACTGGTGGCTTTGTTGCCCTTTAATAGGAAGGCAGTTAAGTGAGCAGGCCACTGAAAAGGATGGTCCTTCTCTTATCTTTCTATCTTCTCTTGACACCTTAGTTGGTTGGCTTGAGAAGGGGTGGGGATTCTAGTGACTCCTTGTCTGCCTGATTAATTTTACAGATTGGCTGATTTGTGTTGAATGAGTGTGCTGAATAGTCATTGAAATTCAATTGTCTAAAGAACTGATAATAACCATTCCTGTGCTTTACACAAAGTCCATTTTTGTGCTTAAATATTGTGAGGGTGTGTTTTGAGTATTTCTTGGCTTCCTTGAAAGGCATAGTTGGAGTTACTTTGAAGGACTGTTAAAGATACCCAACTGAAGCTGGTTGGAAGGTTGCTAAGTGTTGGGTGACCCTTTCTGTGGATGACTTCTATGTAGACTAATAGCAGGCATCTTTTTTCCTGTGGCCTAGTCTCATTGCTACTTAGGCCAGAGGAAGAACAGGCCTTCTTGCCTTCTGTCTTTCTGGATAAAAGTCGCAGATTTTAATCCAATTGAAGGCATTCTTATAGATTTGCACAGAACTGTTCAAGACTCAAAATCACCTCCTGAGATTTAGGAAAGATCTGAGTTTCATGCATTATAGTGCATTATTCATTATCTTTTAAAAGGATTTCCTCTTGGAAGCTAATGACTTTATGAGAAATCAAGATACTATAAAACAGACCCAAACAAATGAAAAAATAGAAGTCAATGTGAAATATCTCATTGGAAAAACCACTGACCTGGAAAATATATCTAGGAGAGATAATTTAAAAATTATTGGTCTACCTGCAAGCCATGATAAAAAAAAGAGTCTAGACACCATCTTTCAAGAAATTATCAAGCAAAACTGCCTAGATATTCTAGAACCACAGGGGAAAAATAGAAATTGAAAGAATTCACCAATCACCTCTTGAAAAAAGTCCCAAAAAGAAAACTCCTAGGAATATCTTAGCCAAATTCCAGAGTTCCCAGGTCAAGGAGAAAATACTTCAAACAGTCAGGAAGAAACAATTTGAGTATTGTGAAAACACAATCAGGATAACACCAGACCTAGCAGCTTCTACATTAAGGGATCAGAGGGTTTAGAATATGATATTCCAGAGGTCAAAGGAGCTAGGACTAAAACCAAGAATCACCTACCCAGCAAAACTGAGTATAATGCTACAGGGAAAAATATGGTGATTCAATGAAATAGAGGATTTTCAAGCATTTTTGATGAAAAAACCAAAGCTGAACAGAAAATTTGACTTTCAAATTTGACTTTCAAAGCCTTACAAGAGAAGCATGAGACAGTAAACAGGAAAAAGAAATCATAAAGAGCTTATTAAATGTATGTATAGGAGGGTATATGTGTATATAAATATGTGAGTGTGGGCATATGTATGTTCATGTATACATAGACAGAGGGCACAGGATGAGTTGAATATGAAGGGATGATATCTTAAAATATGTGTATATATGTATGTATACACATATACATGTATGTAAACATATAGGCTTTGAAGGTCAAATATATGTATGTGTGTATATATAAATATATATATATGTGAGTTGGGCCTTTGTATGTTCATGATACATAGAGGGCACAGGATGAGTTGAATTTGAAGGGATGATATCTTAAAAATAAAATTAAGAGGTGAGAGGAGAATTTATTGGAAGAAGAGGAAAGGGAGAGATAGATTAGGGTAAATTATGTCATATAAAAGAGGCAAGAGAAAACTGTTACAATGGAGGGGAAGAGCAGGAAGGTGAAAGGGAATGGGACAACCTGATTCTCATTGAATTTGGCTTAAGGAGGGAATAACATACACACTCAATTGGGTGTCTTAGCCAACAGGAAGATTAGGGGGGTAGGGGATAAGAGGGGGAATGATAGAAGGGAGGGCATATTGGGGGAGAGGGTAGTTAGAAGCAAACATTTTTGAGAAGGGATAGGGTCAAAGGAGAAAGTGGAATAAATGGGGGGTGGGATGAGATGGAGGGAAATATAGTTAAGTCTTCCACAGTATAACTACAATCGAATGATTTGGGTAGCTACACATGTACAATCTGTATTGAATTGCTTGTCTTCCCAGTGGGGGTGGGTGAGGAGGGAAGAGGGGAAGATAATCTGGAACTCAAAGTTTTAAAAACAAATGTTTAAAAATTGTTTTTTTATATGCAACTGGGAAATAAGATATACAGGTACTGGGGTATAGAAACTTATCTTGCCCTACTAGAAAGTTAGGGGGGTGAAGGGGGAGGATATAAGAGAGAATAGATTGGGGGGAGGGGTATTCAGTGGGCTTGCTATTTTCAGGTGGGGGTAGGGGAAAGACAGGGAGAGAGAAAAATTGTAACTCAAAATATTGTGAAAATGAATGATGAAAACTAAAAATAAATAATTTAATAAAAAAGGGGGAAAAAAGAATTTCATGTCACAGTATCTGAGGAGAGATGAACCCAGGCTAGATTTGTTATTGTCATTGTGTTTTTGTTTGTGAAGACTGTTGGCTGATTTTTTTGTTCTCCTATCCAGCATTCATTTCAGTTGGATTTGTTACATATGTAGTATACTATTCATTTTATGTATAGAAACCCACCTACATTATATTCACTTACATAATTTTTTTATTAGTAACTGCCAAAGGAACATAACAGATCATTGGTATAATGGGAGAAAATGATGCTCTTGTGAGTTTTACAGTTAAATTGTTAGGCTTTTTCAGGGCAGACTGGTGGTCATCTTGTTTAAGGTCCAGGAATGGAAATTTCAGAGAACTCCTTTGGTTTTCCCCACAAAAGAGAAGGAAGTAAGATTATAATAGAAAGATTGGAGACAGAAGTCTTGAATTTCAGACTCTGCTTTGTCACGTTTTCTGTGTGGCCCTCATTCCTATTCCTTGCTCTTTCTGGCTCTCCTCTGAGAACTAGAGGTGCTAGTTCTTCCCTATCTCTCTGTGAATATTTGGGGGTTTTACAAATATTTTAAAATATAGTTCATTTAAAAAAATTTTTTTTCATATAATTTGCCCCACACAGTATAGGGATGTCTAATGGAATTTAGGAGGTCTGTCTCCTTTTACCCCCAAAAGGAGGCATACTCATAAGCCTTACATACCCTGGGTTAAGGATTTTCTTAACTTAGAAGTCTTGGTCCTGGGCACTTTAATAACCCTACTCTGCAGCTTTTTTTCTAATACTAAAACTGCTATTCTTCATGAAATAATATATGTTAAGTGCTTTGCAAATCTGGAAATACTTTAGAGATGTCAAGTGTCATGAAAGTTGACTGATTCATGGGTCACCATAGGAAAGACATGGTGTGTAGGGTATAAGAAGACTGGCTTATTACTGACAGTGATATATGAGAAATGACATAAGAGCCTTCATCAAGAACTTGTATGATAGGGAAAGAAAAGCGGGACATAGAAGAGATAGAGAGCTGGACCTCATAAAGGCAGGAGGAAAAACCTTGGTGCAAGTCCCACATCTGATAGACCCCATTCTGGCTGTGTGACCCTGGGCAAGTGACAGGGTGTCCCAGGCAAATCTCTGTCAAGTTCCTGATCTGCATGGGATGGAAGGAGTTTATTCACCCAAAATTCCCTACACGATTGACTTTTTTTTTTTTGAGGGCAGTTGGGGTTAAGTGACTTGCCCAAGGTCACATGGCTAGTAAGTGTGTTAACGCCACCTAGCTGCCCACCCTACACAATTGTCAAAGAAAAAAACATAAATTTTGATCATTTGGTCTTCAGTTTAAGCTCAAGTCTGCCAGAAGGAATTTTATTGAATTTAATCTACATCCAAACCATTTGTAACTTCAAGAGAGATATGCAAACTGGCATGGTTCTCCATGCCTTCTAACATGACTTTTTGCCCCAAGAAGATTTCAGGTAACATTTCGAAGAATGATGAACAAGGAAATGACCATAAAATATGTAAAATACAATCCTGCCATTAATAATCCAGTAATCCAACAACCATATTGCCACCCTAGTCCTTTCCTCCTTGACTACTCCCTTCAAGGAATCAATGGAGATCCCTCCCAGAGATCAGTATCTAAAATCTAAATTGAATAATATGAGAATGTCTTCCCTAGAGTGCAAAAGGCACTTCCCATGTAATAGACCCATGGCTAAACTCTTCTGGGAGTAGAGTGGGGATCGCCTTTTAATCCATTCGCTTCAGGAAAGGCCTTTTTGTGCTTATACTATCACTTGCCTTTCCAAGGGTTTTTTCCTCAAGAGTCTAGAAAGGGCTTTGGAGAAAATTTTAAAAAAATTTTAGTTTATTTGTTTTTTGTTTTCAACATTCACTTCCATAAGATTTTGAGTTCCGAATTTTCTCTCCCTCCCCAAGATGGCATGCAGGTTCTACATATACATTCATATTTAACATTTTCACATTAGTCATGTTTAAAAAAGAATCAGAACCAATGGGAGGAACTATGAGAAAGAAGAAACAAAAAAAGAGAGCAAATTATGGAATCTGCATTCAGATTCCATAGTTCTTCAGAAAAATATTTCTAAATATTTCAAGAGGAATTAAAAAGGAAGCTTTTAAAACACACACACACATATGCTTCCACAAATAAAGCACAGGTCCATTTAAAAAAAAAAACAAAAAACCAATCCAGCAACAGAAAAGGGTAAGCTAGTCATATACTAAGAATGAAATGAGTGCTCTACTAGGTAGGATCTTTCTGCAAACCATGAAAAGCACCAGAGGAAGACCTCAAACATGTTGGGTGGGCAGTGGGTTTAACATGCCTGTCTACCCGCCTACTTTGGAAGACTTGTGGGACAACTTGGACTAGAGTACATAGGAGAAAGGACTTGAAGGGCTTGGAGCCCAGCCCAGGGAGATTTAGACTCCTTTAGTCGTTATGCTGTTTTTCTGTGCACATTTTTACAGACATTTCCAGGTTTAAATTGAAATTCCCTTTGTCTTAAGGTTGTATTATGTAGAAACCTTTTTTGAAGGGCTTGCCCTTACTTATTCCATTATGATATTAAATAGAATTTCTTTGATATCTAGTAGAACACTTCTGGAGTCACTGATGGAACTTGGGGCCATACTGCCCAGATAGTACTGATTTCAGGGATAGGGGTCAGGTTCAGGCTCTTCCCACTGCTGGTTTTAAGCATCAGAAAACGCTTTAATAAACCTTGTGTTGGATATTGGTTCCTGAAGATGTCCAGTAGAAGCATTTGACATGTTGTGGTGATCCAAGATCTGATTGGGGGAAAGTTGGAGCCCAGGCCCTGAGGTGAAAACAAGCATTTCTTTGACTAATATTTAAAAATTCTCTTTAGTGAATAGAAGACTTAGAAAAGTTTATCTACTAGGCCATACTGCCTGTAGAAATATTTTCCGTGCCTGGACTATTGTGTAACTTCTTACCTTTTCCCTTCCAAACCTGTCAGTTGCTCACCATTGCCCACAGGATAAAGTCCTTACTTTTAACTTGGCCCTCCATAGACTTGCCCTACCCACCCTTCAGACCTTATTTCCTACTACTCTCCTGCTCGTAACACTGTGAACCAGACTGATAGCTCTCTTAGCAGCCTTGTGCATGGTCTGGCCCTATATACTTGCTAATGCAAGTCTTTCGAATGAGATATTTTAAAGCACTTAGCTCAGTGTCTGGCATATAGTAGGCACTATGTAAATGCTTATTCCCTTCCCTTCCCCTCTTCCTGGAATACCCTTGTCTTTACATGCTTCCTTCCTCTGAAGCCTCCAGGGCCCAATCCTCTGTGAAGCTTCTCCCTGATTATCCACTTGCTCCCTCAGAATTCCTATAACACACTGCCTTTTTATCTTGTTGTTTGTGGGAGTGCTTTTTCCCCAGCTAAATTTTAAGTATTCTTGAAAGAAAGGGGCCGACATACTACTTTGTATCCATCATTCATAGGTTTCAAAGAATTTAGAGCTGGAAGGAACCTTAAAGATCATCCCATTTCATTCACTAAATGTTTATCAGGTGTCTACTATGTATCCTCCTCCCCTCCTAAGCAGGGAGTTAAATATAGTTGCACACTTCTTTCTGTGCTGCCTCTGTCACCTCTTTTCTTGTCTATCCTTTGATTAGAGCCTACGGTCCCATTTTCGGGGAATCTCTTGGGCAGGTGAGGGGTAGAGTCCTAGACTAGGTTGGGTTTCTAACTGGTTCCCCTTGGGTAAGTAAGCAAGACCTTAAAAATTATGGGCACTGGGCATCTGGCTGGTATTAGTAGTGACATATTTGGTGTGATTAGCACAAAATGAGTACTCTTTAAAATAAAAGGTTGGTATTTGGGTTGTTCTCTGGGGCTGTCCCCAGGAGATAAAAAGAATTCTTGTAAATAATGTTCTGCTATGCACAGAAAGATGGGATCCAGTTCCCTAGAGATTATAAACATTGTAAATCTATTTCACAATGTGGCAGTTGGCCCAAGATAGATTTACTTCGTTCTCTGCTGGGCAGGAGGGTGCTTAGGAGTATATACCTTCCACAATCCTTGGAGCTCTGCCTCCTTCAGGAGAATCTAGCCCTTTTATCCTGCTTGTTCACCACTGCTCTGCAGTTTCCCGCCTTTCGCTTTCTTAAAACTGATTTTTGCATCAGTAGTTGCCCCATGGATTGAGGAGTTAGTCCTCAATTTTTTAGGCTCAGAGCAATCTCAAGAAAAATATATTTTTACCAAGCTCTGCAGACAGAATCTCCTTTGTGTCGGACCAGTCATCCTAATGTTTGGGTTCATAAAATATGGTTACTCTAATAATCTTTCAAGTTTCTATGGTGCTAGCTGCACATCAGTGATCCAATATCCTCCACACAAAGGGAAAAAGGCTAAAGGTCTGGACCACTAGGTTGGCTGCTAGCCAGCTTTGATAGAAGGTGGGGCTCCTATTGCCCTGGGAGCTGCCTGTGATAGACTAGGGACACTGAGGCAGTTGTGCCAAGGGTGGGGAGCAATGGGGCTTGCCTCTTGGGGAAAAAAATAACTCTTTTTCTTTGTCTCTCTTAGTTTTCTCTCAGTCAGCTTCTTGCTTGGATACTATCTCCATGTCCTTTCCCACCAAATAGACAAAGGCACATATGCATGAACCCATACCAATCTGTAGCCCAGTTGGAAGGTCTAAAGAGGTGAACTTGATTTGCTGTGGAAGTACATGAGGAAATTGAGGACATCATGACTTCTAAACTTCTACAAAGCAGGACAGGGGGAAGGGTTCAGGGACAAAGGTTTTACTTCACACTCATTTATAAAAGTACCCTGGGGGCCAGTTATAGCTGGTATTTGGGGCTTCTCTTCAATTGATTTATAGTCAGAGCATCATATTTTTTCTCCACAGTCCCATATTGATAATCTGGACTATTGCTGAGACACCAATAGAGACAGGTAATTAAGAAATAACCTTCTTTAGGTCCAAGAACAGCTGTGGTTGATGGGTATTGCCTAGTGTGTTCTCTGATAGCAGACTGTGTATTGCCTAGTGTGTTCTCTGATAGCAGACTGTTGGGACCCAAGGCACCTAAGAGCAGGGTACCTTTGGAGTTCTCAGTGACAGAGTCTGGTATTGTTAACTATGGTGATTCGCTTGTATAACAGAAAGAAAATCCTCCATCAAAAAAATTTCCTCTTTCCATTTGGGAAATCTAAGAGAGTGAGGTTACTGGGAGTAACTGGGGTACGGGTGTGTGTGGAAGAACCTCCCAGTTATAGGATGCGATGTGGGGTTGGGATCTAGTGTTGTGTTATAAGGGGGGGGTATGACACATTGGGGGACTTCTTTTTCTCTGAATTATTCACCAAGCTTTTTGTTCATTCAGTGTCTCTGGAACCCCCGAGCACATCTGCCATCCCTTTTATTGCTGACAAAGAAGTAGGGGGCCCAGCCTGACAGCCTGATTACCATGGATGGGAGAAATTTGCATTTAATAGCTTTCCTAGGCAGCACCTTGCTGCTGAGAGGCTGGGAGACTATGGTTTGGTGATTGAATTGTGTGCTTTTTAAAAAAAAAATTGACTAGGTTTTTATTCTCCTTTCTTTTGATCCTTTTTCTGAGTAACTCACAGTTAAAATAATATTTCAGTTCTCTTTCCTTAACTCTAAGCCAAAAGCCTTTTGAAGCACTTGGTTGTATTTAGCCCTGTTTGCAGCTTTAGACTTAAATTTATTTTCCTCCCTTAGATTCTTTCTTTTCTGAGCCAGGCATTTTTAGAGAATACCTCCTGCTGAGCTCCCTCCTGTGTTGGTCTCTGACCTCCTGAAATATCTAGCTGATTTATTAAATTTTGGTTTTAGAAATGCAGATTGGGCTGTTGTTCTTCTCTACCTTGAGCTGATTTGTATTACTTACTAGCAAGGACAGAATCTGAGGTGGAATGGAATGGGGACGTCCTCCAGGCCAGTCTTATCTCTAATCAAGAATCCCCTCAAAAGGAATAAGTGATCACCCAACTTTTTTTTGTTTGGAGATCTCCAGTGCACAAGAACCCAACCTCTAAGCAACTAGGGCAGCCCAGTCTACTTTGGGATAACTCTAGTTGTGAGCAAGTTTTGTTTAGCAAGCCTCAAAATCAGCCTCTTTTTAACTTCCATTTATTGCTCTTCTGTTCTCTGGGGCCAGGCTGAAAAAAGGTCTGATCAGCATTTCAAATCCTTGAAGACAATTGTCATGTCCCCTTCTCCAAGCTAAAGATCCTTCCTTCAGGAAATCCTCACTTGGAATGAATTAGAGTCCTTTTGTCATTCTGCTTCTCTCTACAAACTCACACACTCCTTTGTCAGTGGTGCCCCAAACTAAAAACAGGCTGTCTGCTGTGGGCAGAGAGTAGGACTGTCACCTCCCTAGTCTTAGATAACTGTCTTTCTCAGCATAGCCCAAGTTTGCTTCGGTTTTCTAGGCTTCCATATCCCATTGCTGACTTTGTAATCCACTAAATACCCAGAACTTTTTTGATTAACTAATTCTTATCTAAACATAGCTCCCCTATCTTGTACTTGGGAGGTTTATTTTTTTTAACCTAAGTATAAGCCTACTTTTTTTCTTTTTCTAGTCGGTAGACTATTTTGAATCCTAACTTGGTCATCTATGCCAACCATCTCTTCTAGCTTCATCTTTTAACAAAGTTAATAAAGTCTTATCATCCATAAAATGATTATGTTGACCTTTAAAGTCCCTTCCAGCTCCAAGTCTCTGATCTCTGCCTTTAAATAGTTGATAAAAATGTTAAACAGAACAGATCCTTAGGGCCACACTTTGGAAACCTCCTTTCCAAAATGATGTGAAATCATGATGAGCTCAGCTTCTTGGGTTTGCCCAGCCAGTTTCAAATCCTCTTGTGTCTAACACCTGGACAACTTTTCCACAAGAGCAGCTTGAAAGACTGTCAGATGCTTCACTAAGATCTGCCTTCACTACTGATGTGGTGATGACTGAACACATTCTGGGTCCAGTAGGGAGACCTCCTCTTGGCTTTGCATGTAGTTCTTTTAGAACTTTTAGAAGGTGGGGGAACATTTTAAAGATATGTTCAGACCAGGAGTTCTTAACCTCAAGTCCATGGTCTAGTTTTTAAAAGTTTTATTGTATAATCACATTTCAATATAAATGGTTTCCTTTGTAATCCCATGTATTTTATTTTATGCATTTAAAAGCATTCTGAGAAGGGATCCATAGTCCCCACACACACACACATACTTAATAGCATTTTATTTTTTCCAATTACATGTAAAGGTAGTTTTTAGCATTCACTTTTATATGATTTTGAGTTCCAAGTTTTTTTCTCCCTTTCTCTCCTCTCCCCTCCCCAAGACAGCATGCAGTTTGATAGAGGCTATACATGTACAATCATATTAAACATATCTCCACATTAGTCATGTTGTGAAAGAAGAATTAGAACAAAAGGAAAAAAAAACATGAGAAAGAAAAAAGAGAAAAAATCTGTATTCAGACTCCATAGTTCTTTCTCTGGATACAGATAGCATTTTCCATTATAAGTGTTCTGGAATTGGCTTAGATCATTGTGTTGCTGAGAAGAGCTAGTCTATAAAAGTTGGTCATCACACAGTGTTACTGTTACTGTATACAATGTTCTGCTGGTTCTGCTCTCTTCACTCAGCATCAGTTTGTGTAAGTTTTTCCAGGTGCTACTGAAATCTTCCTGTTCATCATTTCTTATAGAACAATAGTATTCCATTACATTTATATACCACAAATTGTTTGGCCATTTCCCCAGTTGATGGGCATTCCTTCAATTTTTAATTCTTTGTCATCACAAAAAGAGCTTTTATAAATATATTTGTACATGTAGGTCCTTTTCCCTTTTTTTATGAAGGGGACCATGGTCTTTACCAGGGGTCTAGGACATACACACAAAAAGGTTAAGAACTCATAGTTTAAACCATTCACATTTCATTATTGACTAATATAATACCTATGACCACTTTTGCTATTTTTTGAGGTTCTGATGAAAAAATAATCAGAACTATTTACAAACTAGCATCCTGTTTACTAACACATCCTGGATGATTTCTTGAAGTCAGGAATTTCTGTAGAAAAAAAAGTTTACCCTATAATAATATGTTGATCTCATTTTACTCTTTAATTATGCTAGAAATCTGAATTCTTAGTCAATCCTGAAATAGAAATCTGCCTTTTAAAATAGTGGATTTAATGCTAAGAGGGTGTAAAACCTGGCAGGGCCTTTGGTGCATCTGCTCAGGATACAGAAGCCCTCCTGCTTCTAAACTATTGATGCTCTTTGTCTTTAGGATGCAACTCTTCTGGCAAACAGGGCTAAGTGAGCCTTAGAAACTGGGATAGGAACTTTGCCTTTGGAGGATGCTACCAAATAGCAGATCTGCCCAGTGGTTTAAAGTTAGTTCTCTCTGCTAGGGGCAGGTTTTTTGCTCTTTTAGCCCTTTGCATCATACAGTGTGGGTTTATCAGGGCAAGGGCAACTACAGTTTAATTTGTAGAATGCCCAGCCTAGCACCATATATACAGGTTCTGACAGAAGCTTTTCTTTCCCCTTTGTCTTCCTTAGCTGGGGGGGGGGGGGGAGATGGGGGGAAGGGGGATAGGCAGCCAGGAGCTTCTAGAGTACCTCCTAGCCCCTTGGCTGTCATTGTCCCAGGGGCTCAGAAAGATGAATAGCGGTGTAAGAACAGTATTTCTTTGGCCAGAACGGTTTTAGCCTGGGCTTAGGCAAGGCCAAGGATTCTGAGCCACCAGGAGCCTCCCTCTTTGTAGACACTTGGGATTGTAACAGAAATTATTCCAGTTCAGCTCTGTGATCTCTGGTTCCCACCCTGTCCCATCCCTTGAAGAGATTGCCCAAGTTTCAGGAAGTCTGTGTCTTGGCACAAGGATAAGGGTTCCTGAATTCACATTGTCCCTGGCAGGTGGTGCCTCATCTGGGGTGCTGTTAGTACTATGGTACCTTGTGCTATTTGCAAAGAGCCCTTAAATTACAGGGTGGGGTAAATTCTTTGTGCTGGGGGAAGGGTCAGAATCGAAGATAGAGCTCATGACTAGAGGATGAGAAGCAGGTTTGGTTCCCCAAGCCTCATAAAAGTACCTCTAATGCAGTGCCCAGTGTCAAGGTCTCACTGCTCCCATCCCCCAGTGAAGTGCCAGAATGTAGCATTGGTGAATGACCCCTCTCCTTCCCTGCATATCCTCTCCTAGCTCTCAGCATTAGCCCCTTCTGGGTAACATTGACTTTCGAGGACAGTTATTAAGTCTTCTTGTCTGCAGGTGTAAAAGAACTGGCTGAGTGGGACATCAGAAAAGAACTTTTTGTAAGGAAAAAAGTGCAGTATATCAAAGGAGGAGAAACTACTCAGTTACAAACAGTTGAATGATTAGCTAAGCAGTAGCAGAGGGTGTCATCCAGAGGTGATAACAATGTACAAGACTGCTGTTTTGCTTCTCTTTTAAAATAAAAGCAAAACTCACCAACCTTCATACACTGTGTTAGCCTGACGTTCATGTTGCTCAGTCTTCTTAACATATTTTGTTCATTCCTTGGATGGCCCAGTTAGAAAAGTTTAGAGAACATGGAAGAGATTTCAGAGGAAAGGAACAAATGCTCCCAAATGTTGGGAAAGGATACCTGAAGAAGTGGTATAGGAAAGAAAATTCCTTCTCCTGGAAAAGAGAAGGCTGGAGGCAACTGAATTCAGTTTTATTAAAGAAAGCCCTTCTCTGAGTCTTTGTTCCCTCTCTTTATTAATGATAGAACCAAAAGGATTTAATTGTAACACAAGAAATTCAAATTTGGAATTTAATCCCTGTATAGAGTGAAAGGTTCTGTCCAAGATTTCTGATGGAACTGCTTTTTCCTGATACTTTTTAAATAGGAAGGACAATTTGAGATGTTCCAATACAGATATAACTAGAAGCAGGGAGAGGCCCTGATGTTCTCTTAAACTTCCTTCTGATTCTAGGAGTCTGGAATTCTTTCCTTTTCTCCACCTTATAAAGATACCAGGAGGGTATGGGGTTAACACCAGATCTGCTAGTACTTGAATGATCGTTTTTCTCCAAGGTAGAGAACCAAATGAATCCAAATAAGAAGGCCCGCTTCTTCTTAAGAATCCAGCCTCAGACACTTGACACACTTACTAGCCATGTGACTTTGGGCAAGTCACTTAACCCCAATTGCCCTGCAAAAAAAAAAAAAGAATGAGGACCCTTTGTGAGTCCCCGCTAAACAAGCAGTATCTTGAGCTGAGCCAGGAGGTGACCTGGCTCTCAGGCAATAGTAGAGAAAGGATGAGACACCACTATTTAATGGCACTATGACCTTAGACAAGTCACTTCCTCTTTTCACAGTCCCCTCTTCTCTCAAATGAGGAGGCTGAACTGGAGTTACTAAAGGCTCTGGCGGTTCAGCTTTTGTCAAAGACCTGACTTTTTAATGACTTTGGGGAAAGGTTCATCTTTCTTTTCTCTTTTTTTCCCTGGTTGGGGAATATTTTCTTCTGGAAGGTGACAGCTTGATTTTCTTCCCTTCTAATAGGAATCATTCTTCATATTTGGACGAACTTTTTTTCCTCTAAGTCTGTGGAGAGAAATAGCTTTAATTCTATTTTGTATGGTGGCTGTAGTATTTTTCCTGCTAGAAAGATGTGTGGAGATGGTTAGAATAGGCAGCTCTTCTTTCCTTCATCCTTCTCCCACCCATCTGGCAAGTATTGCTTCTTCTCAGAAAAAATAAGTTCACAGAAGAACATTTCACTTTAATAATTTGCTTTAAAGTCAGATGCTTCCCTTAGACCATTTTCAGGTATTCCTGTGGACCCTACTCTTTGCTCTATTGCAACCTATCTCAGGGTGTGGAAGATGAAAAAGATGTGGAAAGAAACATCACATTAATTCCTCTTTGGCCTTCAGTTTTGATGGCAGTGCAGCGTAGTAGAGGGCACACTGGATTTATAATCAGAAGCGTCTGGCCTTTCAAGTTTTGGCTTCAACACTGATTTAACTCTGTGATTCTGGAAGGGAAGAAGGGAATTTATTAAGTTCTTACTACATGCAAATCCCAGTGCTGAGCATAGGAATGGAAAAGCTAATCACTCAGCTAGCTGTCTGGGTCTCAATGTCTTGACCTGTGAAGTGGCCCAGCCTGTGGTCTTCCCTTTACCATTTTTCCACAAAGGAATAGAGTTCTTGCTCTTCAGACTTGGTGCTCCAGGTTGCTGACGGAGTTTGGGATGGACAAGAACAGTAGGCTGTGTGTGATCTCTGTGGGCAGCGTCACTGAGGGGAGCTGTGTAATCCATGGGGACAGCTTGGTTTTGAAAGAAATATGAAAGACTTGGCTCAACAGATGGGGCATTTTTCTCATCACCTGTCAGAATGCAGTTTGGCTATTCCTTGTTAAACAGGCCCCCTCACTCCTTACTCCCAGCACTCCTCCACGCCGTGGTCAAAAGTCTGAAATGGAGTGTTTCTACCTCAGGAATTCCTTTTGGTCCCACATGCTTGTTAAGCAGCCTCCTCCTGTGCCAGCCGGGGACCCAAGCTCATGTACAAGAACTGTGCAGACACGTTTGTGGCAGGGGCTAGGGTCCTGTTTTCAGCGAGGCTTGGCATTGTGCTTTCCACACCATATCAAGACCTTCTTTAGAACCTGCAGACCTGTTTTTATATTGAAGTACCAGAACTCGTGTTTGACTGGTTGGGTAACATAGCTACTTTGGTAGAGTAGCATGGTTAGCATCCCCTGGGGGAAATGGGAGGAGGGACAGATGAAATACAGAGCAGTCTGTATTAAGTGAAACAGCTCAGCCCTTTGAATTTTTCCTCCAGAGTGACTCTGCACCAGGCCTTCCTTACCTCCTGCCAGGTTTTTGTAGTAATGCTGAACTCACCTTTGATCATGATTTGGAGCTACAGAGGCGCCAATGGAGATCATCTGGTTCCACATCCTTTTTTAATATTTGTTAGTTGTCTGGCCTCAAGTCTTTGATGTGTCTGAACCTTAGTTTTTCTCCTTTAAACTGAGGATAATCATCTTTTCTACCTCAGATCAATTGACGTTATGTATGACATGAAGTACAGAATTTTAAAACTTCCCTAAGACTTTTGGGATGCCCTTTATGTGAAAGTGTTTCAAAAATCATAAAATATTCTACAGATGGAAGGTATAGGCCTCTAATGTCATTCATTGGTTCTGTGAACACAGGGTATTAGGACATACAATGTTACAGGGACCATTAGTTTTGTTGGAACAATGTTATGTGTTGGCCATCAGTCTTATGATGCTACAGTAGGTTTTTGTTTTGTTACACAGTTTTGTGACTTTGCAGTGGGGCTTGGTTATAATGTAATGATGCTTTTCCTATTCAAGTAGCCTTTATTAAGTGCCTTCTATGTACCAGGCCACATCCTAGGGAGGAGGGAGGAGCTTACATTCTATTGAGAAGGGCATTGGTTGGGACAGTGACATTTGGGTCTGGCATTCAAAACCCTCTCCAGTCCAGCCTACTTAGAAACTAGGTAAATGTATGGCTTGGGTATTAGAAATAGGGAGATTTTCAGGTTAACACTCAGTCCCTGATCATCCTGGTACCTCAAGTATTTGTCAGTTAATTGATAAACATTTGTTAAGCACATGCTACATGCCAGGCACTGTGCTGAGTGCTGTTTACTGTATCTTTTAGTTATGGAAGTGAGCATAACTGGAACCCTGAGTAAAGCTAACTCTCCTGGACCCCTGGTTTTCTTTTCCATAGAAAACTTAGATTTTCACGATAATGCTGTTATTATGAAATAATGTGGTACATGTGGTCATTGTTGGGCCAGAATATCGGCTGAAGGCCGGAGTGCATACCCAAGACTAGCAGGGCTGGCATGACTGAAGAGCCAGGGGGGCTTCCCCTGCTATTGCCAAGAGCACCACAATTATCACCATATGGAGACCTTCGATTTTGTAATAACATATTATAAAAAATCATAAATTTATAAAAAAAATTATAAAAATAACATTGGTTATTACATTGTTTTTCCTCGTGTTCTGGGGTGTTTTGGTACAATTTGATACCAGGTAACTACTACTGTAAGGATAAACTGGAATGCAGTGGAAGGAAAGGATCCTGGAGTTTTGTAGGACTGTAGCAGTAGCATAAAAGTGATCAGTCAGCCATGCTTGTCACCTTTGTTTGGGCAAGATTAAGTAATCATCCTTGAGCAAGTTTCTTTTTGTTTGTTTGTTTTTTGCTTTTAGGAGGGGAGAAGATGAGGCAATTGGGGTTAAGTGACTTGCCCAAGGTCACACAGCTAGGAAGTGTATCAAGTGTCTGAGGTCACATTTGAACTCAGGTCCTCCTGACTCCAGGTCTGATGCTCTATGTGCAAGTTTCTTTAGCCTGAAATAAAGTATTATCATTCACAGCCAGCTGTGGGTGTGATGCTGATGGACTGGCATCTTAATCCCTTTGAATACTGACCTAGGAAGGAAAGGACATGACTCAGGCTATTTTACCAAAGGACTTGGAAGGCATCTAGTAGATAAAACTCTGAACTTGGAGTCAGGCAGACCTGGGTTCAAATCTAGCCTCACTTACTAGCTTTGTGTCCTTAAGCAAATCATTTAACTTCTGTCTGCCTCAGTTTCCTCATCTGTAAAACAGAGGTAGTAAACATATACCTCCCAGGGTTGTTATGAGGATCAGTTGAGATATTTGTAAAGCGCTTGCAAACCTTAAAGCGTTATGTAAATGCTAACTATTATGCTTATTCTCTTGATTTGACTGGTATAAACTATGCTCTGCTACCTCCACAGCCTTTTGTCCCACAGTTGGGTGATAGAGTTGCCTCCCCTCACCTAAGACTGGCTTTCGATAACACCATCTGCTTTGAACTTCCCCCTTTTAGGGGCTCTGCTGATGCGGAGTAGCTCTCTGGTCCTATCCCCTTGGAAGAGGCCTGGCATATTGGCTTTCCTGGTTTGGGATCAGGTGTGTGAGGAAGAATCTTGAATCCTCAGAGTCACTGGCTACTTTTCAAAGCTGGGAACAGGGTCCCACTAGCTGAAAAGGTTTGGGAAGCTCAGTAGTAGTGATGATGAAAATCTTGTCTTTGGTCCAGACCTATTTACCTTATGTGAGGAACTCCAGGTGTGAAATACTCCTCCCAGAGATGCTGATTGGGGGCCCATCTATAACTTGTAGTCTCTGAGAATTTCCTAGGGGCACTGAGTGATTAAGAGATTTGCCCAGGGTCGCACCGCCAGTATGTGGCAGAGGTGGGTCTTGCAACAAGAAAGTCATGGGTTCCAGACTGGCCTTCTCTGCATTATGCCACACTGTACTCTACTTGCTACAGTGAATATCTGTGACTCTGTGCACCAGCTTCCTAATGCACCATGAACCCATGGATACACTTTGCCCACAGTCATCGATTTAGCTTTGTAGTTAGGCTATAAAGGACAAGCAGCTCTCCCACCATTCTCATTATTTAGGTGAGGATGTTAAAACACAAAGGCTTCGCAGTGAACAAAGTATAAGATCTTCATTTCCAGTATGATTGCTCCGGACACTTCACTTGACACAGTGAGAATAAAGCACAGCGCTCTCTGATGGTCAGTTGAGCATCTGCTCTGCTTGGCCCAGTGGGTGAAAGAAGCACTGTGGATTATACCAAAGAAATACCAGGGATTTACCATTGGCTAGGTCCCTAACAGCCTAGGTGAGAAATAGGACACCACACATAAAACAGATCCTCAGAAACAGAAAGTAGGAGCTAAAATGTGTGTAATAGCAGCCAGTGCTGTGTGAGTCAGGGCATGCATTTGTAAGGAGCTGCAGCTTGAGATAGGCCTTCCATGATGGGCAGGAAGAGGAAGGAGGGGCTGCTGATGCTGAGGGCAAGAACCCTCAGGCTGCCAGCCCTTACTGAGGAGCTAAGCTACTGTCTTCTCTTTCTTTCCAGATGAAGATGTTTGTGTGTTTAAGTGCTCCGTGTCCAGAGAAACAGAATGCAGTCGAGTGGGAAAGCAGTCCTTCATCATCACCCTGGGATGTAACAGCGTCCTCATACAGTTTGCAACACCCAATGGTAGGTCCCTGGCTGTCTACCCCCAGGAAGGGCCTAAGCTGAGACAGGAGCAATCCCTTTGCAAACCTTTGCTTCAGTTCTTTATTTAATATAGAGAGATGAGCAAAGCCCTCTCCCTCTTATCTCCGTGTTCTAGGTCCTTCTTTCCCCTTCTTTGTTTCTAGTGTCTCACCTTGAAAGCCCTTGACTTCTGGACTTGTACAGAATGGATCCCCATAGACTTCCACTCTCAAAGAGAACCATTTGTCTTTCTCCATCTGAATTCTGTTAAATTTTTTGCTAAATACCTCTCATTTTTCTAAGAAAGAAGAATCGAATGAATGCTTAAGTATATCTGGGTTCTCATATATGTAGAATTATGAAGATTTTGCCTTCAAATCATATTTGTGGATGTCAAAACTTTTTTATTCTATAGCCAAGAATTTTCCAAAATCTAATGGATATTTTCTTTTTTCATGACCAGTGGTCTACCAGAAGGTTTTTTTTCCTTTCCACTGCCAGGAACCTATCCATGGATTGGTCCTTTAACATGCTGTTGCCACTTTCATGCATTGCCATTTCCCCCATGTGACCTCTTTTCTACATTAAGTTTTTGCTTCTTTCAGATTTCTGTTCATTCTATAATATTCTGAAAACCTGTCGAGGTCACAACTTAGAGCGCTCCGTCTTCAGTGAGCGGACAGAAGAATCCTCTGCTGTGCAGTACTTCCAGGTGTGTTTTCCACCTGGCAGGATCTTCCTGGGGCCTCCAAAGGGAGGGCCCAGGTGTAGATGCTTCTTAGGAAGGTGGAAAAGGTCTGCTCAGTTGAAACTGGACCACGATTGAGGGTAGTCATTTAGGGGCTGGCTGTCTCTGTGTTATCTCTCCCTGCCCCCTGCAGGAATCCTTGATAGGTATTTGGTTCTCCTGAGCATTTGGTTTCCTTCTATCACAAAGCTCTCCCTGTGAGTTATGATAGTTTTATGTTTAGTAGCAAAACTTTCAGAAGCTGATATGCTTAGTCCCAGCATCTCTAAAACTGAAAACTATCCTGTCTGTTTACTAATCAGTGTTGCAGTAAGATCTTTAGTCTCAGATTCAGGGTTCTCTAATTTATAGTCATAATCCCATATAATTACCCAGTTTTCTTTTGCAGTTCTCAGGTTCTCTAAGAACAGAACCCATATTATGATAGATCTGTTTTCTTTTAGAAAGTTTACTGGCTCCTAATAGAAACTAGGCCTTGGGGAATTTAGAAAAGGGAGTGTTTTCTAATGCCAGGATCTATAGTTGTATTCCTCCAGTGTGCTTGCCAGCCTCCTGACTTCAGAGGTATATTGCTTTTCCCTTCCCTTTCTCTTATGGTTTGGGATATGTTAGAGGCTCCCAATCCAGGCCCTGATGAGATCCAGTTAGATTTAGCCGTGGAGAACAGTAAATAGAGCAGTCTGACCACCTTGTTTGTTAACAGGGATGGTTCAGCCTTGGCCCCCAGCATGACTTTCTGAGAAGTGATGCCCATGCTCCCTCAACCCTGGGCATGTTCCCATTGCTGAGCTCCTTCCATGGTTTGTTGGGGAGGAAGCAGGGGGTCTGAATGGGGATGGCTGCGGTTGGTTGGGTTGGTTTTCAGTGTTGAGGCTGGCCGTGTGGAGATTCTCTGTTCACATGCTCTGTCTTGTGTGTTGTAGTTCTATGGCTACCTGTCACAGCAGCAGAACATGATGCAGGATTATGTACGAACGGGCACATACCAGAGGGCCATCCTGCAGAACCATAGCGATTTCAAGGACAAGGTGAGAAATTCACTCTTGGGAACAGCCTGAGTTTAGCTCTGTAACAAAACCTGAAATCAGCTGACCGCTGGTGTTAAGGGCCAGGTAGGCAGGCCCAGCTGAGTTTCTCTATGAAACCAGAAGGAAAGGATGGAGTGGGGAGAGTGCTCAGGCAGGGAGGAAGAGTGAGAAAGTTACTTCAGAAAGCTCCTTCCATCTTTCACTCTCTGAGTCTCAGCTACCGGGAGCTCCCCCCTCCTTCATCCCCACCCCAGACCATCCGTGCTGACTTGTTTTCAAATATCTTTGTGACACCAGCATGAGCTCCACAGAAGCCTCCCTGGGGTCTGCTCCTTGTGCTGTTTGTGTTGACACTATGTGTCTGGCTTAAAACAAACAGCTGATGTTTGAACCCTCCCATCCTTTTCTGCCCACTGTGTCAGGCTCTTTACATTCCCCGTGCCTACCACTGACGCTCTCTTGTACTTTTCTTTGAGGTGATACTAATGCTGAACCTTGATTTTGCCATGTGACTTATGAACAAGGATTTTCACTGGTGAGAGGCCCTGGCTCTCTGTGGCTAAGTTAATTATGAGGAATGCCACTGATTTGATCTTTACTTATATTTGATGGTATGTCCAATGGAGCAACTCATGGGATATACTTAGTTGTTGTTCATGAAAGACCATATTGTTTCCCAGCAGCTGCAAGATTCATCACCTTCCCTTAGACAAGTACTTTTCAAGTATGTGTAAGGAATCTGGACAATGGGATCCAGCCAGTTTGCTTTAGGAATGCTCCTGTGTTCTTGGTTGGGGTCACAGGCTTATCATTAATACATTAGTCTCTGCCACATGCAAGGCACAAGCTAGGCAGTTCTTCTAAGTTCTAAACCTAAGTCTAAACTGACTTTTCTTCTGGAGGGAAAAAAGCAATATCATATCTTTACCATGTCCTAGAGAGGTAGCTCTGGGTGTATATCAGATCATGAAGGGCATTAGAAAAAGCCCTATCTGAGGGGCATCTGCCAGCCTGGGACTGATGTTCTGTCCCCGAACCCTCCAGCAATGGGTCAGATGTCAGGGCATTACTTTCTTATTTGTTATCTATTTCAGTAGATCACATCATTGGAGGCTTTGACCTTCTTGCTTTTCTCTTTCGCTTTCCCTTTCCCTTTTCTTTTCCCTTCCCCCTTCCTCCTTCCCTTTTTATCTTCCTCCTTTCCCCATTCTCAGAGGCTACAGGTCTGTTTCTGGGTTTTGTAACTATTTTCAGGCCTGGGTATTACTCAGGACCCTGGACGCATGGGTACAGGTGACCCCAGCTCTTTGTTAAGGACATTTTTCCTTGTAACCCCTGAGGCATCAGGAGGCTGAATACCACTTTCCTGAAGCTGACAAAGAAGAGAAACCCCTAACTCATGGGTAGCTATTCTGTAGGATCCTTTCTCTTTGTGGTATGAAATTGCATATGCTTTTCTCTAGAACCTTTTATATTAACTTTTTGCTGAAAATCCAATAAGAAGGCAATAAAAAACCAAAACCAACCCAAAACCCCACAATCTCAGCATTGGAAGTGGCCTTCAAGGTCACCTTAGTAGAACCTATATCTGAACAGAAATTCTCCCTACAAAAAATGAGGTAGCTCCTGCTTGAAGCCTTCCATTGGCCCTTTTGTCCATATGGACAGCAAGAATCTGACTGTGCTACTTCTTGTCACTGCTCCTAGTTCTGTACTTTGAGGCTAGAAAAAGTTGAATGTCCCTTCTCCAGGATAATCTTTAAAGTACATGAAGATAGGGTGGGTTCTATTTTCTGTGGTCCCTCCCCACATTTCCTACCCCATTCTTTTCTATCTCAGCTAAATAGGTTTCCAAATACCCCACCTTTCTACTTGCCCTTCTTGGTATGTACTGCAATTTGTCTTCATGCTTCCCTAAAACATGGTACCTAGAACCAAACACAATTTCTAGACGTCCAACCAGGACAGAATACATTTAGATTGGAACCTCCCTTGTTCTGGAAGATATGCATCTGTAAGAGCAGCCTGAAGATCTCCAGTCCTGTTGTTAAAATTTAGAGGCAGCATCTGCAAGATGAAATTTCTGTCTAGGAACACTTGAGAGAATTTGACAATTGAGATGAGCTCTTCAGGAAAAACTTCAACTATTTTATTAAGTACCACCTGTCCCGATGGAGAGAATTAAGATTAATGATATCATAGGTTTTCTTTTCTTTTTTTTTTTTTT
>NW_027185755.1:4797672-4866210 GCF_028583685.1 Petaurus breviceps papuanus | reverse complement strand
CCCCCCCCCCCCCCCCCCCCCCCCCGTGAAACGCACGCCGCGCTCCGAGCTGCATCCAATCAGAGCTGCAGCAGTGAGCGCATCATCCTGTTCTTTATTGAATTCATTATTGAATAAAGGTACATTTTTTTGTTCACATTTACCTGTTTATTAAAATTGCTGTCAATGTTCATTAAAATAAGCCCTCCCCTGAAAATAAGCCCTCTGGTGTTTTTCTGTCCAAAAAAATTAATAAGACAGTGTCTTATTATCAGGGAAACACGGTAGTAAGTGTTAAGTGTCTGGGGCCATATTTGAACTCAGGTCCTCCTGACTCCAGGGCTGGTACTCTATTCACTGTGCCACCTAGCCACCCCTTATCATAGGTTGTCTTTTGGCATCACATCAGCCCTGTCATAGAAAACAGTATGGAAACAAACCCAGTGCAGCCAGTATTAGAAAGAAAACAGAAGACTAGGAAACAATTTTTATAGCAAGTGTCTCTGATAAAGGCCTTGTTTCTCAAATATATAGAGAACTGAGTCAAATTTATGAGAATTTAAGTCATTTCTTAGTTGAGAAATGATCAAAGGATATGAATAGGCAGTTTTCAGATTAAAAAAAAGTCAAAGCTGTCTATAGTCATTTGAAAAATGCTCAAAATCACTATTGGTTAGAGAAAACATACTAAAACAACTCTGAAGTACCCACTTCATACTTATCAGATTGGCTAATAGGACAGAAAATGAAAATCATAAATGTTGGAGAGAATATGGGAAAATTGGGATACTAATACACTGTTGGTGAAGTTGTGAACTCATCTCTAGGCATTATGGAAAGCAATTTAAAACTCTGCCCAAAGTTCATACCCTTTAACCCAGCAATACCACTACTTGGTCTGTGTCCTAAGGAGATTATAAAAAAGGGAGAAGGACCTACATGTACAAAAATATTTATAAAAGCTGTTTTTGGTGGTGGCAAAGAATTGGAAATTGAAAGGATGCCCATCAATTGGGGTATAGGTAAATAAGTTGTGATATATGAATGTAATGTAATACTACTGTGCTACAAGAAATGACAAGCAGGCAGACTTCAGAAAAACCTGGAAAAACGTACATGAACTGATGCATAGTGAAGTGAGCAGAATCAAGAGAACATTGTACATGGTACATAGTAACAGCAACATTATAGAATGATCAAGTATGAATAACTTGGCTCTTCTCAGCAGTACAATGATCCAAGATAATTTCAAAGGACTCATGATGGAAAATGCTGTCCATGTCCAGAGAAAGAACCAATGTAGTCTGAATGCAAATCAAAGCCTACTATTTTCACTTAAAAATTTTTTTTCATGTTTCTTTCCTTTTAGTCTGTTTCTTTTCCCATAACATGACTAATATGGAAATATTTTACATGAGAACACATATATAACCTATATCAAATTGCTTGCCATTTTAGGGAGGGGGTAAGGAAAGGAGGGAGAAAATCTGGAGCTCAAAAATGTTTGGACACTAAAAAATGTCTTTATATGTAATTGGAAAAAAGAAAATACCATTTATAAAAAAATAAAACCTGGAAACTAGATCTAGTATTGTTATAGCCTGTCTATAATATGGCAGTCCAATGGTAGACCCATCCTGTAGCATCGGATCTGTAACTGGAAAACAGCAATGAATGGTATGATGTGTAGAAGAGAGGGAGCCCATTGCTCACTAGAAGCTATACTCTTAGTTTTCCATGTTAGTCACATGGCCAGAATTGTATGGTTGTACAAATTGCAAACAGGAATCCTTTCTCTGCCTCCCCAAACAGTTGTCTCACAGCTATGATGCAGCCACTCTTGGGGAGGAGACACATAGAGTGTTGGTTAAGCACTGGGACATTTGAACATAAAAAGAAAGCAATGTTAAGGGAAGAGGTTTTACCCTAAAGACTCAAGATTTCCTAGGAAAGCTTATGGGGTGGGGACCCATAGTCTCTGCATTGCGGTCATCTGCGTAGTAATAACCTGCTCAGTCTGCTTACCCAGAAACAAGGAGAGATTTGGTTGATCCAGTCCAAGGTCAGACTTAATTTTTTAGAAAACCTATGCCTTTCAGATGTATTGAGAGCTCCCTTGCACCACCTTATTGGCTTGGCCTTATGGGTCAGAGGTACATCATTGGTTTGCTAATATAAAATTTCACACTTGACCCCTCTTGTCTTGTCTTAAAGCCTTAAATCTCTGGCAAATAACCAGTAATGGAGATAAGGAAATAGAAGGTTCTCAGGTTTGTGAGTGAAATGGGGAGGGATCTTTTGGTTGTTCTTTCCATTGCTCTCTATGACTGACAGTGATTCTTTCTCCTTTTTCAGATTGTCCTAGATGTGGGCTGTGGCTCGGGGATCCTGTCTTTTTTTGCTGCTCAGGCAGGAGCAAGGAAAGTCTATGCAGTAGAAGCAAGCACCATGGCTCAGCATGCTGAGGTCAGTATGCTCCATAGCCAGGCACACCTCCCTCCTTCCTCCACCCCAGCTCTGTGACAGCATGCAGAGCCTTCAGAAGTCAGTCTGTGGTTGAGGGAGAATGGACCTTTCTGGGGAGCACAAAGAACTGCCCCATTCCCAGGTGATATTAGGTAGGCCAAAGTCAAATCCTGACTTACCTGGGATCTTGGGAAATTTAGTTCTTGCTGCCTCAGTTTGTCTACCATTAAAATCAGTAGGTAAATTTCTCTGCCTCTTAACTATGTTCTGGGGTCATTAGTGAAATATGTTGTCCACCTCTGAGGGAAAAGACCGCTGAGGGAAAAAACCATAACGTCATGGCTGCAACAAAGGATTTGGAGACAAAAGAACAAGCTTCATTCAATCTGACTCTGTTATGTATTATGCCTACCTGACTTCACACAAGTCACTTAACTTTTATGGTTTTTAGTTTCTTCATCTATAATATGAAGGTGTTAGACTAGATAAACTCTAAGGTGCCTCTCAACTGCAAATGCTCTGATTCCATGGCTCCAGAATATTTGATTGTCATTGTGTTAGCTGCTTTGAGTCTTTGGTAGATAATTTATCAATAATTCTACTTGCTTGCATCATAGAGTCCTTGTTCTTCATAGTTTGATCATTAGAAAGTGATGTCCAATGTTCTCAGCATTTTGTCAAACAAAATTAGTTTACAGTCACTGTAATTTTTTAAAATGTAAAAAAAATATAGCACAAAAAAATTTTTTTGGTGGGAAAAGTTCGCAGAGTCAAATAAGGAATTAAACTAGCAGCCTCCATCACTATTTTCATTGCTTGTGCAGTTCTTTAAAAGCTTTGATCTCTCTCTGACTCCTCTCCCACTTGGGGCTTGGTTGTCCAGGAAGGATGGTTCTGAGCAGGCTGCTGGGCTCAGTCTCCATGGGGTTCTCCTAGAGTTGAAATCAGCAGTGAGAGTTCAGTGGAGCTCATTGGTCCAAGGAGATGTTTCTCCATAAAATTGGTTTTTCCCTGATTTTTATACTTGACTTTTTCCCCTCCCAACAATAGGTTTTAGTAAAGAGTAACAACCTCACAGACCGAATTGTGGTCATTCCTGGAAAGGTGGAGGAAATCTCACTTCCCGAGCAGGTGGACATAATTATTTCAGAGCCAATGGGCTACATGCTTTTCAATGAACGTATGTTGGAGAGCTACCTCCATGCCAAGAAGTACTTAAAGCCTAGTGGTAAGTAAATGGGCTGGGCACAATGGGGGTCTGTCAGCTGATTTGTTTCCAGTTGGATTTGTTTCCTGTGGGTAGTGGCCTAACCTCCATTTCTCAGATAGCACTGCAGAGCTCTGCAAAGATAGCCATTTGGGGGTTCTCTGGGAATATAAAATAAAATATTTCAAAAGGATATTTTGGAATTTATGGCTTTACATTTAACTAATTTGATCTTATGTCTATTGTAAAGTGAGAGCCTCACCCTTAGTTTCCCTGGTCATCTATAGGGGATAAACTATATTAATTTGTTCTGTTAGCGGTGAATTCTGGGATGTAGGAAATTCTCTACCCCAGGACAGTCTCAGGTCGTTCAGGTTGGGCTTTCCTCCCTGACAGTTAAGTGTTCTTTGGTTTTTTTTCTGGATAAGAGCAGAATAGGTTTGGTAGGAGGAATCAGAATTGTGCCTTTTATTTCTTCTGTCACTACCACCAGCTTCTCAAGGTGAGAGGCTTGAAATGCATATGCAGCCAATTTCAGAAGATTAGTGATGGACAGACCCTGTCCTCTATCATGTTCATAACACACCTGGAGCTTTGTGTTCATTTCTGGGTAGCACACTTATGGAAAGAGTTGGCAAGCTAAGGACATTCAAAGAAGGCAACCATCATTTTAAGTTCATGCTGTGTTGTGATCAGTGAAGAAATTAGGGGAAGAGAATACATGGTGGACAGGGTGACACAATTGGTACCTTCAGGGATTTGGAGACTGTACTGCAAAACAGGTCAGCATCAGGAGCCATGGGTGGGAGTTCAAGGGAGACAGATTTGGGGTCTATGTAAAGATAAAAACTTTGAACAATTAAAGTTATTCCAAAATGGAACAGGTGACACTTCCAGAAATAGTGAGCTCACAGACTTTCAGAATTAGAAGGAACCTCAGAGGTCAATTAGACCTAAAGAAGAATTCACTCTATAGCCTACTCCAGAAATCAGCCATCTCCCTGAGTGGCCCCCTCCACCTTTGGACAGCTCTGATTATTTGAAAGCTTTAATTTGCCTCCCTGAAACTTCTTCCCCTTGGTCCCTCTGTGGGACCAAGAAGAACAAATCTAAATCTTTCTTCCGCATGACAGCTTTTCAAATGGCTGAAGACAGCTATCATCGCCCTCCAAAGTCTTCTCTAGGCTAAATATACCCCATCCTTTCAGCTGATACTCATATGGCATAATCTCAAAGCCTTTCACTATCCTAATCACTTTACTCTAGACCTTTTCAAACGTATCAGTGTCTTTCCTAAAATGTGACACCTAGAATTGAACATGTGATGCGAGATGTGGCCTGACTAGGGCAGAGCACAAGGAGATTCTGTCTCGTAGCAGAGCCTCAAATGGCATTGACATCTTTGGCCGCCATATTACACTTTGTTAGGGTTTTTTTTTTATTTTTTATTTTTTTTGGAGGGCATTGGGGTTAAGTAACTTGCCCAAGGTCACAAGGCTAGGTTTTTTTGTTTGTGTGTGTGTTAAGTGTCTGAGGCCTGATCTGAACTCAGGTCCTCCTGACTCCAGGGCCAGCGCTCTACTCACTGTGCCACCTAGCCGCCCCTAGGGTTTTTTTTTATCATCAATGCCTTTTGTTTTTCACACATCTCTCTCTTCCTTCCCCCATTCTCATTAAATCTTTTCTTTTAACAAACTCCATCAAAACAACTCCACAATCCACATCTTGCTAAAGTATGCCACCTTCGGCATCCATAGCCCCTCACTTCTGAGGGTCCCCTAAGAGGAGTGACCTGCATATTGCCCCATTGGCTCATATTGACCTTGCAGTTCACCAGAGCCTTTTTCAGACAAACTGCTTTTCCAGCCATGACTCCCTCATCTTAAAAAAACTTAGTTTTTTGTTTGTTTGTTTGTTTTGTTTTGTTTTTGGTAACCCAAGTGTATTTCAGTTTCATTATATTGGATTCAGTTCAGTTTTCTAACTTGTCCAGTTACTGTCACACTGTTCTCCAGTGTGTTAGCTATCCAGCCTAGCTTTGTATCATCTTCAGATTTGATAAATGTGCTATCTGTGCCTCTCTCCAAAATTGTTGTCTTAGCCCAAAGCCAAAGTGGAGATGTCTGGGGCGCTCCACTAGAGACCTTCCCAGTTCACATTTGAACCACTGATTATTACTTCCTGGGTCGAGCCTTTTAACCAGCTCCAAATTCATGTAACTATACTATTGTCTAGACCATATCTTTCCACCTTATCTACAAGAATACTGTAGGAGACTTTGTCAAATATTTTAGTAAATCAGGCTTGACCAAGCTTTTAGCAATCTAGTTATCCTGTCAGAAAAGGAAATGAGGTTAATGTGGCGTGGTCCATTCTTGTTGAAATCTTGCTGACTGTTTCCTTTTCTAGGTACTCACTAACCATCTCTTGAATAATAAATTCTAAAATTTTGCCAGGAATTGAAGTCAGACTCAGTAGCCTATAGTCTAAAGACTCTACTTCCCCTTTTTGAAATCAAAGCATCTCCCCTTCTCCTTTCTTGCGACATCACTCTTGTTTTTCAAGATCTTTCAAACTTCATGTCTAGGAGTTCTTTCCTTCACTTGGGTGTGTAGTGTACCTGGGCCTGGAGGCTTGAACTCAGCAACAGCAACTAGATGCTTTCTGGTTGTGTCCCTTGTGGTCTTGGGTTTCAGCTTCCTATTAGCCATTTTTCTTCTTTCCTTTTCAGTTCAAAGATCATTGTCCTTGCCTAATAATGCAAAAGCAAAGTAAGAATTTGTCCTGTCTCTCCTCTGTTCCTCCCTTTTCTCTGATATTGCTAGGAAAAAAAAAAAAGATGATCAGTTCCTTGATTTTGTCATCACCCGCCCTTTCTATGTTTGTGAGCTCCAAAATTCTTATAACTGATCATAATCTTTCATCACTCCATCTTTCCCTCTGCTTTCTAACCCTTAAACTCTATCCTTTGTTCTCACCATGACTTCCAGTCTCTCCTTCCACACATCTATTCTTTCCTGGGTCATCACCCTGCACTATCTACACTCCCCTTCCTTCCCTATCTTAGCCTCTTAGTAATTAAACTCTACACTCACATCCCTTCCTCTCCTTTAACTAATTTGCCTTGCAAGCCCTAACCTTGGATTATTTTCACTATTCATTACCTTCACTTCTACTCCTCTGCCACTGAATAGAGTTGGAGTAAATCATGAAAACATGCCGATTAGGTCCATTACAGATTTATGCTACATAATCGAACTGGGCCTTCACTGCAGCAAGGCAGTCTTTTTATACCTCCCTAATCAGTTTATTTTTTCATTATTCCACTCTCCACAGTGGTTTTTCCAAACCTTTCCATTCCTTCTTAAACCTCCCATGGCTCCCTCTCCCATACTCCCAGCTGAGAACTTTGCCTCATATTTCGCTGAAAACATTCTCCACCACCAATGCCTTTCCCCACTCTCCTCCTTCACCCTTGTCTCATGAAGCAGTGGCCCTGTTCCTTGCCAAGGGAAACCCCTTAATATGTACTTATGACCCCATTCCTTTCCATCTTTTCTAGATCATCTCTTTTATCATCACTACCCCCTCCTTTACCTGCAGTCTTCCCCTGTCTTCTGGATGCTTTCTATTGCTCTCTCCTTGTTCTCCTACCTGTCTGACTGCTTCTCATTTTCCTTTGCTGGTTCTTCCTTGAGGTCACACCTATTAACCATGGGTTTCTTCCAAGGGTCTGTCCTGGGCCTTTTTCTTTTCTTCATCTACACCACAGGTTCTCAAAATGGTTTTGTTCTCAGGAACCCTTTATGTCTTAAAAATTGAGGACCTCCCAAAGAATATGTGGATTATACCTATCAGTATTTGCCAAATTAGAAATTAAAGTGTCTTATTAGTATTATGAAAATATAGTTATCCCTTCCACGTTGCAACTTTCCCCATCGCAGTTTTGATATATCACAGGTGGGTATAAGAAATTAAGTGGGATTTGGGAGGAGTTTTGCGAAAGCTGCAGACCACCTGGTGAAGGCCAGCAGATGACACAGAAAAGGTTTAGAAACTCAAAAATGTGTAAAATATGTATAGTATTGTATAATATTGACATGTTTTATCCTTTAATACTGGAAACACCCCATGAAAGAAAAAAATCAGACTTATTTTCTGGTATAAAGGGAAGACCAAAAAATTTTATGTGGATTTTTCAGATTGCAGGGGTGCTGTACTCCTAACTCTTGCACTGTGGAAGGGATAACTGAGAACCATGAGAACTATTCTGTCTTGCTTGGTGATCTCATCCACTCCCATAGATTCAGTTATCTCTATGTTGATGATTCTCAGATCTATTTATCTAGCCCTAACCTCTCTGCAGACCTCCAGTCTTGATTCCTGATGCCTTTTGGACATCTTGAACTAAACAGGTTCTTTTTTTTTTTCCTTTTTGGAGGGCAATTGGGGTTAAGTGACTTGCCCAAGGTCACACAGCTCATTTTTGTGTTGTCTGAGGCAGGATTTGAACTCAGGTCCTCCTGACTCCAGGGCTGGGGCTCTATTCACTGCGCCACCTAGCTACCTAAATAGGTTCTTAATAAATCTTTGTTGAGTAAATGAATCCTCAGCCTTCCTTGCTAGCCTTAGCTCAGTCTGAGCTTTAGCACTTTTGGTGCCCTTCTTAGAGGATTGTGTTACACTTCTCTATTCATCTTCCACTACTTGTCTCTTGCTTCCATATTCTGTACCTGTCTGAACTGGTTGGTGAACTCTGTATGCATATGCCTTGGTCTCCTTGGCCAATTCCCCTCTGTCTTCCCCATCAGAATTGTTTGTATCTTTGTATCCTTAGAATTTAGGTCTTGAGAACTTTCCAGTCTCCCTGGGCCAACTTCCCTGGCAGAATTCTGGTCTGTGATGCTTATGAACATTTTAAAATCTCTTCTCCCAAAGCCTAGAGTACCTGATCATGCCTGGCCTTCCTCTCCTGCTCACTCACAGACTCCAAGGTAGAGTGATAATTTCCCCTCAAGGTTCTTAGCACTTTTCTTTCAGCAGCCATTTGCTTCCTTATTGGGGTAGGAAGACCATCATTCACCCTTATGAGGGATGAAGTGATCATTTCACGAAGCCAGGAAGTCATTAGCTTCTCTGCTTTGGGCAGGGATAGGTTCCTCTGGCAGCTCTCCACATCTTTTCCCCAAACAGCAGATCTGTTCTCTCTTTATTTAGGTCTTCAAGCAAAGAGATAGATTCCCTTGATTGGAAATATTATGGTGGGTGTCATTTGAACTAGATGATCCCAGAGCATCTTAAGTCAGTTGTTCTTTCGGCCAGACTAAAGATTAGGCAAGCAGGAGCCAACTCAGAAATGCATCTGAATCCTCTCTCGTTGCCATTTGCTGTTAGGAAATGCCTTTGACTTACTCGGGTGTGATGGAACAGGAGGTTCATTGAGTCGCTGTGCCGCTTCTGTTAAGCCAAGGAGATCTTCTCTAGCTCTGCATGCAGCACTGCTTTCTGGGGCTACACAGGCAAAAACCATAAGAGTCCTTTGAGCAGTCCCTGCGAGGCCTGACCTCAGCCGCCTTCTCCTGGCAAGTCCTTGGCCTCTTCACCCAAATTGAGTGTTTGCTGGAAAGAGGCGCCCTCTGCTGCTCTTGGAGAGGAGCAGGTAGGGGAAGGGGATTGGCGATAATACTACAGTTCTTTGATTGTGTGGGTGAATGATTATGTGTGTCCCAGAATTTCTGATTAACTAATCAGTAAGAAGGCCTTTCTAGACAGATGCCAGGAAGTCAGTCTTCCCTGAGGAGTATAGTTTATGCCTATGCTTATCTTGTGCCAAGCCCACAGGAAAGGGAGAATGGAGGCAACCTCTTGAAAGGAGGACATAGCCCTAGCAGCTCGTATGGGTGGCTCTTGGTACGTCACTTGACTGGAACAAAGGGCTTTGCCATTCAGTAAGTAGAGGTGTAATTACATGTTGTCCCAGTTACTTCCCCCTGGGACTTGACATTCTTCAGACCTTCATCCCTCCAAAAGCTAGAGTCCTTCTGTCATATTACAGTCATCCGGACCCCACAGTAATCCCAGACTAACACTTAGTAAGAAGGGGAAGGAGGGATTCTTGTCTGTGGGTTAGAAAGGGACAGAGTAGCCTTTTTATCTTTGTTAGACAACTGAAAACTGATGTTGGCCAAGCCATAATTTTGTGACTTACCCTGCTGTGGTTCAGTGGCTAGCATGTTCAGTCTTGATTGCAGGGATCTGGCAAGGGAATCTGCATGAAGCTTTGAAAGCAAGATGATTCCATTATGATTACTTGAGAAGAGTTGGTGTTGCTGTTGCCTTCTCCCACTCAGCTTTATGAACTGAGCTCACAGTTCTTTAGTATCATCTTTAGGCTTACTGGCATAATTCTGGTGCTAGGCTTCTGCCAACTCACCTCCCTTTCTACCTACCACATTTACCCTCAGTGTGAGTATTCTGAACAATCTATCCTGTAATACTGCTCACTGTACATATCAGTTATATTTCAGTATAGTATAAATTTAGACTTGGTCAGTCATGAGCTTTTTGGTGCCATGTAGTGAACAAAGTCCTAACCTGGGAAGTTGAAAGACATGAATTCACCAAACTAAAGACGTAGATGGGACGTCTCTGATCATCTGTAGTCCACCCTTTGCTGTCCAAGAACCCTTCCCCTTTGCATGACTGACAGGTGGCCACCATCCTTGTAAGGGGAAGCTGTTCCAATGTGGGATATTTTCTTTGTAAGGAAACCTTTCCTTACATCATGTCTAATCTGCTTCTCTCAACCTTCTACCCTTTTGTCCCCTGGGAACCAGGCAGAATAAATTCCATCCCCCTTTACTTGTAACACCTCTTCAAATACTTGAACAGCTGTTTTGTCCCTCTTTTTCATCTTTAACAGCCCCATTTCCTTTTAACCCACACTCACAGGACATCATCTTCAGTCTCCTCACAGTTTTGGTCATTCTCCAGCCTGTCCGTGTCTTTCCTAAAATCTAGACCTTAACACATGCCCAGGAGAGAATACAGTGGCACTCTCATCTCCTTCATTCTGGGCTCTCTCTTAATACTGTCTTAAGAGCTTATTAGCTTTGATGCCTGCTGTGCCACACACTGTTGTCTCATTCTGAGCTTGCAGTTCAGCAAAGCCCCTAGATCCTTTTCATACAGTTTGAACTCATGCTGCTTCCTAGCAATGTGAGTTTTGTAAAACTGGGAAGCTCTATGTAAATGTGAACTGCTATTTTCATTCTTATTTTCAAATGTAGAGAAAATTCCCCATTTTGCTACTTGGAAAGATAGCTGGTTGCCTAGACATGTACCGGCTGCTATTTCTGTCCCAGCTTTACCAGACAACTCCTTTTTGAGGCCAGTCATTGTCCCCAAAGTTTGGAATTCTCACATTCATTGCTAATTATCTTCAAGTCACTAGATAGAAGAAAAATCCATAGAGTTTTTATTTCATCTGTGAATTAATGCATAAAATATCTGAGTGGTCTGACTTTGCACCATGGCTTCTTAACCTGGGATCCGTGAACTTTTTTTTCATTAATATATTTTGATAATTATTTCAGTATAATTGTTTCCCTTGCAGTGCTATATATTTTATTTTATGCATTTAAAAACATTCTGAGAAAGGATCCAGTAGATTTCATCAAAGTGCCAAAAGACAGTCCCATGATCCCACCCAAAAAAGGTTAAGAATATCTGATTTAGAATCTGCTGAATTTCTAGAGTAGAAGGTGACCCTGAGAACAGAACCAGAACATGTGGACTGGCAGGGTCTCTGGCAGAATATGCTGGCCTCTCTGTTAGTTGGAACCTTGTAGAGTTTGCAGAATGGTTTGCTCATCCATTGACAGGCCCTTTTTGAACAACTCTTTCCCTCAGACCCCGATGGCTACTGAAAGGAACGAGGAGCCTTCTTTGCCTTGTATAACAGCACCAGTCTCAGGAGGCCTGAGCATTGGCTTGTTGAGAGATGTGCTATCTTCCCCCTCAATCCCCACTTCCCAGACTGAAGAGTAATGTTAGGAGGGAGTGTCAGCCAGTGGCATTATGGGAGATGGGTAGGACTCTTGGGCTTCTGGCCAGTTTTGCCAGCTTAAAAGACATGAGCCTGTTTCCTTCTGTCCAGCACAGTAAAATTCCAGCCTGTTCACAAAATACTTTAGATACTAAAATAAGAGAAATCAGTAAAGCACCAGCTGTTATTTCTCTTTTCCTTCTAAACTAAAGCCAACAGAGGCTAGAGACAAATCTGTGTCTCATACTCTGTCTCTTATGAGAAGCAAGAATAGGCACCAGCTCTTTCCAGACTGAGTAGGAGGGAGTGAGGTAGGCCCAGGGCTTCTGTCTCATTTCCTTCTGCCCTTCCTGCTTCTTTGCTTGTCCATCTTCCTCAGTCTGTCCTTAGTGAAACCTTGGAGCAGACGGGAAAGTGATTGAAGCAACGATGCATTCTCTTCCACATTGCTTGTAAGAGACAATTACTTCAGTATTGCCTTTATTTCCAAAGAGATCACTTTATAGCAGAGGAAATGAGTACATCTGTTTGTTGTAATGGTGGAAATTGATGACAAAAACATTTCCAATCAAATACTCTTATAACTGAGTATGCAGAGGTATACAGAGTATCCTGAGAAAGAAAAGAGATTTGGGGCTAGGGATGAAGGGGAGAGAAAGGTATTGGTTAACTAGAAACCCTCCACCTAGAGGCCCCAGAGATAGACCCCTATCCCCAGTGAGGCAGAGTACTTTTCTTGAGTAAGTAAACCCCAATCCTATCCACAAGCTACACAGGCCTCCTACAGAATGTTGCATATGCAGTCATATGTGATTCTTCTGTTACTTGGTTTTGTTTAACTTTTTTTCTTTATTTACAAGTTCAGGTGACTGGGAAATAACTGTAGTGTTAAAAAAAAATAAAAGCCATCAATTAGAACCTTAGAAAATAAAACAGGCATCTTAGTGGGAACCATGCCAGAGTGGCACATTTGGCATTATTGGACAAAAGGTGCTCAGGCTGTAGGAGGAGGAAGGGGATAACTTAGCCTTGTCTCTTCTCCTAGGAGAGATGAGAACTGGAGTGGAGACACTTTTCAGGCCTCCATCAAACCTGTGTGGTTAATATTCTCTTTTCCCACATGTTTTCTGAGGCTTAAATATCTCCTTTGGGTCTCAAGATGTATAAGGCTGCCCTCCTAGATACACTTGCAAGGGAGTCATCCTGTTACCTGATGTTGAACCAAAGCATTGTAGCCTAGAGTTTAGGAACTAGGAGGAAGAGGACATCATACTATGCTTTTGTTCTCATTCCACAAGGGGAAGAGACATCATTGACCAAATTCAGTATCTGGCTTTAGAAATCATGAAAAATGCTAGCACCATAGCCTAGAATGACCCTGGAGTTTCCTTTGGAGTTTCTGCCTAGGAAACTGTTAGTGACTTCCTCTCCCCACTCCACCCCCACTCCCTCTTCGAGAGGCCCCGACCCACCAGCCATGGGGAAGCAAAGCCTAGGGGTCAACATCTGGAAGCCAGGCACTGGTTGTGTTTCTGCACAATGGCCAGTTTATTGTTTATTGAATAAGTACACACATTCCTGGGTGAGTGTGTGAGGCAGCATCTCTGTTCCATGCTCACATTCTAGAAAGAGCTAGTCAGGATGGAGATTTAGATAAATAAAGAAAAAACAAAGCACACATTCCATGCTCACCCTGTCTCCTTCAACAACATAATATATAACACGAACCAGAAATTTGACCATTATCTTTTTTCTTATATTACCAGGCATCCTGATATCACATTCCCAACACCTGGCCCTACTTCCATTTGCCAGGAAAATATGTGCAAATAATCCTCATCATTTCCTAAACTTCCTCTTAGATAATTGCATTCACTTATTCAGGCCATGAAAAAACCATTGACTGTGTTGGAGCTACGGTAGGAATGAGCGTAGTAGGACAACAGAGCCTCCAAACTGAGGTCCTTTTTGTCTCTGGTAGAACCGAGGCTCTTCTGCTACAGAGTCTTCTGTGGGCACTCTTCTGTGATGTATCCATCTTTGCCATACATACTATTCTTTTTTATTTTCCTTTTGGAGGGCAATTGGGGTCAAGTAACTAGCCCAAGGTTACATGGCTAGTTTTTTTGTGTGGGGGGTAGGGGTGGGTGGGTAGGTGTTAAGTGTCTAAGGCTGGAACCGAACTCAGGTCCTCCTGACTCTGGGGCCAGCGCTTTACTTAGTGCGCCACCTAGCCACCCCACATACATAATATTCTTAACGCCATAAAAATGAGGACAGAATTATGAATTAACTTTACAAAAAATAAGTTTCAAGTTAGGAAATTGGCTTCCTGAAATTCAGAAACTGCTCTGTGATGTCAGTTTGTAGTCCTTGCTGGTTACAGTCAATTTTTACCAGAGGAAGTCCAGGCCTGTCTGGAGAGGACATCATGCCACCCATGACCAAGCTGCTGGGGCTGATGTTTTAGCTTATCATCTTGGTCCTCTTAAACTAACGCGCAAACCACCTGGGGGAAAATGCCACCCTTTGCCAACAAAGGAGCCCTGGCTTTCCATGTGCACAGGGGGCTTCCCTCTTCTTTCTGAAGCAGGAAGTATGGGGCACCCAGGTCCTGGAGCAAGAAGGTGTTTTAAGAGATAATTGGATGGTTATTGAAAAAGGTGGGAGCACATTTCACACATGTATAAATACACACACATACACACATAGGCAGAGTGTTCTGTTGAACAGAGCTAAATATAGGTGACCTGCCAGTAAATAATTAAGAGCTCCTACCCCTAGAAGGAGGTCTGAGAATGAAGAGGTTTATGGGCATTTTGCTGTTTTCATCAGGATTAATTATCTGAACAAGATAACTTAGCAGATGAGTACGTCTAGACATAGTGGTAGCTGCTGGTTTGCTTGCTTGGCTGGTCTTTCACCTCCGCTGTCTTGTAGTAGCTCAGTTTATTGGCCAGGGCCAGATTCTAGGACCAGGCAGTCCTTTCTTACATCTATTGCTGTCTTGGTGGTATGAAACATGAAGTTCAGACAACTTGCTTGGAGATAGCTCTAAGGAATTGTGATTACTTCTTGTAATGATATAACTATTACATAATTACTTCCTAGTAATGATAGCATTTCATTCTTGTTGAGTCACTCACAATGTATAGAAATAAAACCCATCTCTCATGGGTTCTGCCTGCTGAGCACACAAAGCAGGGCCCCAAGGAGGGGAATGGGTGTAGGCTGGAGAAGGAGAAGGAAGCTCAGGCCTTCTCCTCTGGATTGTTGGAGATTTGAAAGCTTGTGTCCTGGGCTAAATAGAAGCTTTTCCCTGGTCCTGCCTCCTGTAAAGAAAAGTCCCTTCTGATTGGGGAGATCTCCATCTAGATGGAAAGCCATCTATAGCATCTGCATGTCCTTGGCAAACTTAGCTCCCTTCTTAAAGGGTGCTTGTTCCAAAATAGTAATGTCAGTCTCAGTCTACTGCTGTCTGTGCATCTCATGTAACTAACAGCACTGCCTATTACTTCCTCCCTCCTGCCTAGGTTATTTGTGCTGGGGCCAGACTGGTTCTTTTGGTTAACTTGCTCTCCCTCATACTGGCAATATGGTTGAGGTTCTGATTTGTGCTGCCCAGGGAAAGCCTGCTGACACTGTCTATAAAGATTCCTTTGCTCTGACACAAAGGACTAAGAAACTGAGGATCTTTCATTCCCTGGGCAGTTGTCAAGAACCTTTCTGGAGTTAATGACTCTAATCAGACTTTCCTCTTTCTTATTTCTTTCCCTCCACATTCCATGTCCAGGAAATATGTTTCCAACCATTGGGGACGTTCATCTTGCACCATTCACAGATGAACAGCTCTACATGGAACAGTTTACCAAGGCCAATTTCTGGTGAGTCTTTTCCCCTCTCTGTGACCTTTGCCCTGATGGCTGCCAGAGACCATGGCCAAAGCCACAGAGCTTAATAACTATCTGCAAGCCAGAGAAAGTCTAGCATTTTTTACTCTCAGACTTTGAGGATGCCTGGGCATGGTGGTTCCTGCTTCCCAGGCACAGCTAGCCTCGCTTTCTAGATGTACTATTTTTTGGATTCTTGGGCCTTGTTGATGGGTTGGACTAGGTGACCTCTAAGGTCCTTTGGGCCCTACTACTGTAACTATAATAAAGGTTTTTATTGTCTGCTGGTATAGGCTAACTAAGAGCAGCTCTCCCTTGCCCATCTCATTCCTACCCTTCCTGTCTTCTCCTTTATCTCTCCCAGGAAAAACTGGCTCAAACCTCCAGCTGAAAAATATGTCCTTGGGATCGGCCCCTTTAGGGGTACGCCTACTAGTTTGACTTCTAGAATAATTATGACTTCTTTCCTGTATACGTGTCAAAACACTTTTCAAAATGCCCCATCCGCTGAACAATTAAAAAATTAGACTTAGTCTTTGGAAGCATGTCTTCTAGGGAGCAAGAAATACACAGGTTGGTCAGCTGATTCTCGGTGGGGGGTGGGCATCTCTTCCCCTTTCCTTAGGTATCAGCCATCTTTTCATGGAGTTGACTTGTCAGCGCTTAGAGGAGCTGCAGTAGATGAGTATTTCAGACAGCCCGTCGTGGTAAGTGTAGCTCCGAGCATCAGCATTCAAGACTAAAGAAAGCACAGTTGGGGGTGAGGCAGTGTGGCTACCCATCCCCCATTTTCAGCCAAGGTTTGATCTTTGGTTTCCTGCTGAAGCCTTGATTCTGATCATGGCCTGTATCAACCTGAGTGTTTCATAGAGAGTCTTGGCACCAAGACTCCAGTTCATTGGCATTCTCACAGTGGTGGGCCCCCAACACCAGGTGTTTATATTGATCAGCCTCATCCTGCTTTACTCTTTTGTCTTCCACAGCCTAGTTAACTCGATGCTCTCCTTCTCTCTCTCTCTCTGTCTCTTTCTCTCTCCTTTTCTCTCGTAGGATACATTTGATATCAGGATTTTAATGGCTAAGTCAGTAAAATATACAGTGAATTTCTTAGAAGCCAAAGAAGGCGATTTGCACAGGTAATGTTTCCTTTTGGTTTCCTGTGGATTGTGGGCTGGAAGGAGTAGGTGTGGGTTGGAACTGTGAGGCTAGAAATCCTTGCAGGCCCTGGGAATCCCTATTGAGCAGATGTGGCTGTCTGTACTCCTGAAGACCTTACATTGACACCCAAGTCTCTCTGCACATTGAAAGCATTGTTCCAACCTCCTGCAAAAGCAAGAGAGGATATGTCCTCTGCTCACATTGCTACTTGAGCTGTATTCTAATTCCCATTAACATTTACTCAGTAGCCCTAGGTACTCTAGTAGCAGTAGAAGAGGTTGCTAAAATGCATTCCTTTTCAGAATTTGGTCAGTGCTTTAATTTTTTCCTGGCTCCTTCTCTTTCTACCCAGAGATAGGGGGAATTGGGGCAGGGGGAAAACTGGGGGACAGAGGGAGCTTATGCTTCATTCTGGACTTGTAACTCTTCCCCATACTGGGTTAAGAGTCATTAGGACTGCATGTTTGGTAAAAGTGGAAGATGTTAGCCTTAACCATCCTGTTGGGGCCCTACATGAGCTTTCCTCCTCCTGCTGCTGCTGCTGCCTTTTCTGCCTTGCCCGCTGCCTACCAGCCCTCCAGAAAGTCCACTGTCCTGTGACCGTCACCCTGGGGACCTTGGGAATTGTCTGCCCCCTCCCATGGCAGCCTTGTCTTTGGTTAACAACTTTAATTTACTCTGCTTTCCAGGATAGAAATCCCATTCAAGTTCCACATGCTGCACTCAGGGCTTGTCCACGGCTTGGCTTTCTGGTTTGATGTAGCCTTCATTGGTTCAATGTAAGTGATGGGGGAAATACACAGACGTGAGGCCTCCCCACAGAGGGAGCGTGGGGCTTGTAAAACAGACCCACCCTCGGCTGATACCTAAATTCCTACTCTTTGTTGTATTCACCTGCATGTCCACCTTCGGTTACCTTGCCTTTTGTGTACATATGTAATTGTGTTGTCTTTACCCCACCTGTGGCCACCTCACTGACAAACCACAGAGAATGCTGTTCTGACCTCAACGCTACACTGGGATCTAAGGAAAATAGTCTGAGGGACCCTCAAGGGCAGAACAAGGCTTCTCTTCCCTTTCCTGCCTTCTGGCTTCCATTCTCAGCAACAATGAGTTCTCCACAGTACCAGAAGCTGAGATGAGCTTCTAGATGCTGGTTGGGTGTGTGTCCTGCCACACGTGGGATCATGTATGCCCATGTATCTAGGGCTCAGACAGCTGGAAGAATGCCTGACTTCTCCTTCTGTCTTTTTTCTTCCTCCAGTCTGTACTGTGGCTCAGGCTGCCTAAGAGATGTCTCTTCATCTTCCTCAGCTTGGTGCCTGGTGGAGATGGCAAATGTGGTTTCATGTGAGACCTCACCGCAGCCCAGGCTCCTGCATCCTGAGCCTCCCGGCTGTCTGTGATGCCCTTGTGTATTAGAGATGCTCTTTCACCGTCTGTTCCCACAGGCCCTCTTGGCCATTTTCCCAGGTTGTCTTTGCCAAAACAAAATTATGACTCGACTCCTGGAGAGATGAAGCAGCACTCTCAGAAAGGGGGTGGTGGCTTGGAGCTCTTGGAGTCAGGGACTTAACATGCTGCCACTGCCCTAGCTCTTGGTCTCTTTGTTACTGGTTCTTAATCTTTTCTATGACTGCCCCTTTGGCAGTGTGATGTATGTAGCCCACAGGTCACTTCTCAGAATCACGTTTAAGAGTTCATTATTGAAAGAAACAGTAAATTTCAGTAAATATTTTGTGAAAATAAAAATGTAATTTTATAACATTCAAGTTTACAGACCCCAGGTTAAGACCCTGCTTTAAGTCCTCTGTTGATTTCCCAGTTTCACGACTGGAAGACGCACTGAATTTCTCTCCATTCCCTCACATTTTGCTAATGTGTCCAGGCACATAGTGTGCAGGGTCTGGGGGAATGAACAGTACCCTCCCCCCTCAGCACCCCCTGTCTCCCTCTCACCAACAGAATGACAGTGTGGCTGTCCACAGCGCCCACGGAGCCTCTGACTCACTGGTACCAAGTTCGGTGTTTGTTTCAGTCGCCGCTCTTTGCAAAGGCCGGGGACACGCTCTCAGGGACATGTCTGCTCATCGCAAATAAGAGGTGGGCCCTGCGGGAGAGGAGGGGAGTCAACTCTGGAGGCCGTTTGAAGGAGTGAGAAGCTCTTCTCAAGCCCAGCAGTCAGTCACACAATGGCCTCCTCTTTGCTTCCCTGTTCTCATGCATTTACACCCATGGCCTGTGTACACATATCCTCACGGATCTTCTCCTCCTCTAGGCCAAGTGCTCCCAGCTTTTTCATCTACTCCTCAAAGAGCACAGCCTCCAGTCCTCAGCTTCCTTGCCTACGTCTTGTCCCTGAGCAATCCAACAGAGTGATGGGGAGTCTTACCTGGCACCCTGACCCAATTCCACACCTCCCATCCCTACCCCCACCCCAGAGTGACATACCCAACTGGCCTTCTCACAGCACTACCTTGGGGGTCTCAGAGACTGCTGAAGGTGGGAGGAAACAAACCTTAGCCAAGCCCTGCTTGGGGGAAATCCTGGGTTTTTTCTAACTGGCTCTGGGATAGTTGGTGGCTGGAGAAAGGCGGCAGAGTAGATAGAGCACTGGACTTGGAGTCAGGAAGTCCCGGGCTTGAATCCTGCCCGAGACCTTATTGTAGTTAGCTGGCCCTGGGTGAGCTACTTTACCCTTCTCAGCCTCAGTTCCCTCACACAAAATTGGGATAATAGCACCCAGTTCCTAGGCTTGTCATGAGGATCCAGTGGGATGCTAACTATTAGTCTTACTTATGTTATTTTCATCATCCCTCCCAAGTGTTGGTAAAGAACGGGTCCTGGGCTCAGTTCTCCTAATAATTGAGTTTTAGTTTAATATCAGTGGTCTAGCCTGCCTTCCTATGGGCCAACCACGACCTATTTTCAAACTTCTCCAGTAGCTTTTTGGGCAGAAAGCAATGGGGGCACTTAGAAAATCAGTTCCTTCCCCACCCAAGCCTTCTCAAAGGGAAAAGCAGCCCAGGAGCTGTTCACCCTGCACTTGCTAGGACTTCCATATTTCTACTAGGGCAGACTGCTCAGAGTATTGGCTTGCCCAGGGTAAATATGCCTGAGGCTTCAAGCTAAGAGAACTGTTTCCACCAGCCACTCACAGTAAAGGGGAGAGACTGTCCCCCAGCTATCCTGATACTCCCCTGGGTCATGGCCTCTGTGTAAGTTGGAGATCTCTTGAAAAGAGATATTCTCTAAGTGCCTGGGAGGAATTCTAAGATAGAACATGAACAGTTTTTGCTTTTTGTTTTTGTTTTTTACAAACATCCCACTCCCTCCCTCAAACCCTGTGTGCTGTGAGTCGTGGTGTCCTGGGAGATGGCAAGAAGGAAGAGCAATTGTGGCCCCAAGCTACCTGCCTTCAGGAAGCCATGACTGAGCCCCTGGGCTTCCTGTCTCTTCTCTTTGCAGACAGAGCTACGACATCAGTATTGTTGCCCAGGTGGATCAGACAGGTTCCAAATCCAGTAACCTTCTGGACCTGAAAAACCCTTTCTTTAGGTAGGTTGGTTTGGAGAGCACTGAACTGTGAGTGCAGAAACCCTCATCAAACCTCTGAGCCAGAAGGGCCCCAACAGGTCATCTTGTCCATCTTGAACCGGAGCTCTTATCCCTACCTCCACAGCATTCCCTCTGGCCTCTGCTTGAGGACTCACAGTCCCTCCTTCCCTCAAGCAGCCTGGTTACTCATACAAGAGCTCAAACTTTACAAGTTTCTCCTCTGCTGAGCTCCCATTACTTCTATAACTTCTATCCATTTGTCTTAACTTCCATAAATTATTCCCTAGGCAAAACATTAATTCCTTCAGCCAGTCCTCTTTAAATCATCATTTAGAGATCCCATCCTGATTACCCTCCTACCCCTAAACAGCTAGCCCTCTCTGGTTCTCTTTGCAGAGCCATAGAGTCTCTGGTACCTGATATTTCCCCCAATTCTTTATCCCTCACTGTCATGTAACCCCCAGCCCCATGTATGGAGAACCCTAGCAGCTGTGGGAACAGGCCTGGTCTGCTCTGCTGACCTCCCCAGCTGTGTAGAGCCCTAAGAAGACACTTCTGTAACCACTTGGCTTTCTGCCAGATATACAGGTACGACGCCATCTCCTCCACCTGGCTCTCACTACACATCTCCATCTGAGAACATGTGGAACACAGGTGGTGCCTACAATCTGAGCAGCGGGATGGCTGTGACTGGTAAAGCTTCTTTTCCATCTCTTCCCCCTCCCATCCCCCCTACTCCCCAATCCCAGGCCTTCCCCAAGCCAAGCAGCTCCCCTCAAGGCTTTCATACCCTTTTCTAAGAATGAATATCTGTGCATTTCCTCTGAGAGAGTGAGCACCAGCAGATGGGTGTGTTAGCAGAATCTGGGCAGAGGCAGGGATAGGCCACCACACATCCTGGGGGTAGTTGTCTTCAGGCCAGATGCCCTAGGAAAAGCCATTGTGACAGACTGTCATAGAGGAGCTCTGACATGTTTTCTCCCATCTCTGCAGGGATGCCAACAGCCTACGACCTGAGCAGTGTTATCACTGGTGGGGCCAGTGTCAGCCACAACAACCTGATCCCTTTAGGTTTGTGTCTTCTTGGGGGTGGGGATCACCCTGAGTCTGAGGATGTAGTTCAGGGGACATGGGCGTCACCCCTTGGGGTGGTGCTTCAGTCACAAAAGAAGGGACTGGGACAGTCTCTGGAAAGAAACCAGTGGCAGCTGACAAATGATGGATGGGATGTGGGGCCTGTCGCCAGCCTCTCCTTCCTCTGTGGGCCCTTCAGACCAGTGCCCACAGCTCTCTTGCTCTGCCATCTCCTGTGTTGTGCCCGTTTCTCTGTGCCCTCCCCCAGAGGCCGCTGAGCAGTGTGAGGAGGGGTGTTTTGAGTGTGTACCCTTGTGTGTGTGACTCCAAAGGATCCCGAGATCAGCCCAGCATTTGTCACCCTGGAACCCTTGGTCCCCTCTTGAGCTCCTGCTCATTCATAGTCCCCTTGCTGGGCGAAAATCAAGCAAGGTTCCTCGACCTTGGTGTGCTCTCTTGGACCAAGGAATGAGGTGCTATCTCTGTGCCTCAGGGGTGGCCGAGACAGCCCTGACCAGAGCCCCCAGCCAAGGTGCTGACAGCATTTCCCTTTCCTTCCCTCTCCCTGCGCAGCCAACACTGGGATTGTCAATCACACTCACTCCCGGATGGGCTCCATTATGAGCACAGGGATTGTCCAAGGTAACGTGGTAGTGCCCAGGCAGGCAGGGAGTGTGTGTGTGCCCCCCGCCTCCCCATCCCACCCCCAGGGTCTTGGAATTGGCTGATGCTTGAGCTCATCTTCAGCCCTCTCCCTCTGCTTCTCTATTCCCCAGCCTTGCCTTTGCTCTCTGGTGGGGAGGGAGATCACCAAGCTTAGAGGTGGGGGTGGTTTCCATAACAGAGTGCCTCAGGGATAAACCCTGCAATCTCCAACAGGAAATGGAGCCCTCAGCAGCCCCTTTCCTCCTGGGCTTATGACCTCTAAACCTAGTCTAGGGATCTAGTGCCAGGGCAGGGTGGGACCTGGCTGCATGGGTGGAAGTACAGATGTGGAGGGAGCTGAGTTGGCATTGTGTGACCCAGGTCCTGTCTTCCTCTTCTCCAGGCTCCTCCAGTGGCCAGAGCGCAAGTGGTTCCAGCACTCACTACCCAGTCAACAGCCAGTTCACCATGGGGGGCCCTGCCATCTCCATGGCCTCCCCTATGTCCATCACCACCAACACAATGCATTATGGGAGCTAAAAGTCCACCTCTGATCTGAACTGACCGAACCAGGAAACCAAATGAAGATTTCCCCCTTCCTCCCACCTTGGTGGACTGTGCCCTCTCCCTAATCCCTGCCCTAATAGGGCAGTTTTTACCCTTGTACCATAGAAACAAACACCCAGTCAGCTCCTTCTTTGACATGGGGACTTGTACACTTTTTTTATGAAATGTTGACACCTCTGCGTCTTGGGCCCGGCTGAGGCCCGACTGAGCAGGCGAGCGAGCTTCGCTGTATTTTACAAATTTTACAAGAGATCATGTAGTGGGAGCCATTGCTCTCTCCTGTCCCCTCCACCCTTGGTTTGGCATCTTCCCTAACAGCTTTGTGTGGGGAGCCAAACTTGGGTACAGACCAGTGGCCTGTGGGGGGCTTTATTGAGGGTTGGGGGGAGGCATAGCCCCAGAAGTCTCATCACCTTTGCCTTTTTCCCTTTAGTCAGAGATCAACCATGTGACCAGCTGCAGGAACTAGTAAAGCTGTCCCCCCTAGCCTTACAGGCAGCCCCCCCCCTTTGGATGAGGAGGAGAGTGGGGCTACAGGGGGGTGGCAGGTGGGGTTTCTCCTGCATCTCTGGGTCCTTGGACAGGATCAGCGTGTGACATGCTGCTTTTTTTAATTTTATTTTTTTACAAAAATAACCAGTGTCAATCCACAGACTCCAGAGGCCAGGCTGGCCTGGCACAAGCATGAGCCAGCTGCCCCTGCTGATGGACTCTGAAGATCACGGGAAAGGGGTGGGGGGGTGGGAGGAAGGGGAGGGGAGGGAGCAAGAAAGCCCCTGCTTCTGGCATGGCTGGCTAGCTGAGCGTGTCCGGTATGACAGAGGCCTCTGCACTCAGTTGGGAAAGCTGTGGCCCAGGGCCTGGGTAGCCTTGCTTCTCTGGGGAAGTCTGTGACCCCAGCACCAAAGGGTTCACCTCACACTTGAATGTACACACCAGCCCATGGCTGTGAGAAGCAGCCTCTTCCTTCTCCCCTCCCAGCTCTGAGTGAACCATCACATCTTGCTGCTCTCCTGTCACCTGTGACCCCAGACGACCTTAGAGGCAACTGTTCTTCCCTCCCTTCCTCCCTAAAAGACTAGGAAGGGACTGAGGATTTGGCCAGTACTACCCATGGGGGGGGGGGTGGATCAGTCAGTACTGGCAGTAACAGAACCTAGATTTGTTATGGAAGACCCTGTTTTTCTTTGTAGTTCCCATTAGGCCTGTGTATTCCTGTATCTTAGTGTAGCCTCCAACCCTCATAGTATCATTTTTGTCCCTTCCATGGGTGCCTGGGAAGGGACCTTGCAGGGATTCCTTCTTGGGAAATAAGAACAGAAGTGTTGTATCACAGGCAGTTCAACTCCAGCCTGCCCAGGCTCTTAGCCCCCACTAATAGGACAGAATGGAGCCCCCTGAAGCAGGAGGGCCTACAAACTCACAATTGCTCCCTCCTTTCTGCCCCATTTCAGTATGTAAGAGAATAAATCAATTTTACCCTAGTAGCTTTTCTGTTCACTGGTTTCTCACAATGGAGGTGCCCAGTAGGCCCTAACAAGGACTAGAAACCTTGTACACAGATGAGAAGTTCCATGTTTATATAATCTCTAAATCACCTTTGCATAAAAAAATAAACTTTTTGATTTGTAAGAAATGTCTTCAAACCAGCAGAATGAACGATGACAGCACAGGATGGCTCCTTCCATCCATGGAGAGCACCTGATGACCACTTGGCAGGGGAGCCCTGCTCTGGTCATTTCTCCCCCAGGATGACTAATGGTACTTAGTCTGCCAGCTTCCCCCAGCTGCTAAAAAAAAAGTAGAAACCAAGTGGAGAGATCCCAAATTATGTTTCTGCAAACCTGCTTGCTCTGTGAGCAAAGATTCCCTATTAAAAGGGGTGTGAACTTACTGCCCCTCCCTTGGGGAGGGTTTGCTTTGTGACCACATCTCTCCTTAGATGCTGGTCATTCTACTTACCTCTGTTCTAGGAGAGCTGCAGAAGTCTTGGAGGAGCCAGGTGGTGTGACCCGGTGGAGTGGGGCTTGGGTCAAAGGAATGGACCTCGAAGGCAGGGACTGGAAAAAATAGAACTAGAGCAAGAAGTCTTAAGTCAGTGTCGATTCTCCAGGCCATCCCAGCTTGCCCGTTCCTCTATGCCCTAGACAGTTAATGCTACCTTGCAGCCGATGGCCAGCAGGGCATGGAGGGCAACCATGACTGTAAGCAGCGCCGCTGATACCACCTTGGTGTCAGAACGGACAAGAGGCCAGAAGGTGAGCAAGAGGACAGCCCCCGAAAGTGATACAGCTAAGACCCCAAGAAACCACTGGAGTCCTGATATGGGGATCAGCCATAAGACCTGAGAGGGAGAGAGAAAGGCTACAGACTTCTGTCAGTACCTAATACCCCCAGCCCAGCCCCCAAGCTGCCCTCACCACAGTTGGGATGTAAATGAAGAGGGAGTATCCATAGACACACACAATCTCCAAAAAGGTATAGCAGCCAACATGTTCTCGGATACCCTTGCGCCACTGCAGGAAGCCCCATAGTGCCGTTGGTACTAGCCATGCGTAGCAATAAATGGTGATCCCTGCAACAGTAACTGGGAGAGAGAGCCCAAACCACATCTGCTACAGGCCAAGCAGCTCTAGTGCCTTCCCCGGGCCCCATTCTCCCCCATCTGTGTGCAGGACAGGCCCATGGTCTGCTCCATCCTGGATGAGAGCCCCCAAGGTTTGCTCACCTTTATGAAACTGGGGGCTGTAAGAAAAGGAAGATTCTCTCCAGTTCTGTAGCAGGGCGGCCATGTTGCTGCTCACAGCCAGTGTGAAGGCCAGCGTAGCACATATCCAGAAAGGCCCTAGGTAAGGAGTGAAAATAAAAAGAAGAATGTACAATAGATCCTTGAGAACCTCACATCCCACATCCCCCTTTGAGGAGGGTTGCCCAGTCCCCATATGGATAGAGCTGTACCCTGTCTCTAATCTCTCAGAAATCCTTTAGCTAGCGAAACAAAAACCTAGCCTTACCATATAGGTCTGGATGATGCCGAAGACAGTGTCTCACAAAGTTATGGCTAGGTATTGGCAACAGTGAACTTTTGATCCTCTCCAGCACCTAGGATGGAAAGGAGAGCACTCACCCAACCACAATTATATCCCTTAAACACCTGTTAACATGTAGGGAGATCACTGCCTTTAAGGGGTTTCATCAGAGGGGATCTATGTGCACAAATAAGCATGATATGAGGCCATAGTGTATCGTGATAAAGACAGAAGGAGCATCCAGAGAATGGGGGACGGGGGGAATTGGGAAGGAAAGATCACTTTCAGCAATGTGGGTCAAGGAAAAGAAGGTGGCACCTTCAAATGAAAAAGGACTTAAATAGAAGCTTGTCAGGAGAAAGTACACAGATGCCAACAGGCTTGGTCAAAGCAAGCCTTTATGCTCTCCAGAAGCCAGTAAGGAAGGGGCCTACAATTTCCTGGGGCCTTCACCTGATGGGTATCCACATCAAAGAAAGACTGGTGGTAGCTGAAGGTCCAGAAGTTTGGAGGTTGTTTGTCATCTCCCAGCAGCTGTAAGACAAATTGTCAAAGGCGTGTCCCCTGAAGGCTCCCTGCTGGTGGCAGGGAGTGTCCAGGAAGCCCTGAACTCACCTGAGTCTGATCATCCTCTTCTAATTCTCCATCATCTTGGTCCTCCGTGTCCACAGCCAGGCTCACTTGGCTCTGCAGTTCCCCACAGCTGGAGATGGTGGCAGCCCCCGGTGTCTCAGCCAGCAGGTCAGCAGCCACCTCAAATTCTGTAGATGTGACCAGCCCCATCCAGGCCCCCCCAAAACTAAGAGCTGGCCATTGGTGGGCCACACCTCAGGAGCCCAAATCCTAGACCTCTACTCCCCATCCCAACCATCCATAAATCTGTCCTTCCCTTCCCTTTGGCTTGTCAGCTCATCCTCCCTCTGCCCTGTATTCAGCCCCATCTCAGCGACCAGTTCAGATATGGAGCTGGGGATGAAGGGGAAGCCTGTCTGACAGCCCTGGGCGGGGAGGGGAAAGATCCATGCAGGACATGAGCATCAGCTAGGTGGCAAAGTGGACAAAGCGATGAGGTCGGAGTCAGGAAGACCTGAGTTCAAATTCAGCCTCAGACACTAGCTGTGTCACCCTGGGCAAGTCACTTAAAGTCTGCCTCAGTTTCCTCATCTGTAAAATAGGGATAATAATAGTACCTACCTCCCAGAGTTATGAGAACCAAAGGAAATACTTGTAAAGGTGCAAGGTGCTTGGCACATAAATGCTACATAAATGTTAACTATTATCACTAGTAATAGTTTGGGTCCCACAAGGGGGCTGGAGAGTGGACTCTGGAGGAGGTCAAGGAGAAAAGGTCCTTAGGGAGGAGAGGGGGAGATGTCAAGGAAGAGGCCTAGGGGATCTCTGAGGGAGGAGTGTGGGCGTCTGGAATGCAGGGTGGTGCTATGGGTAAGGGGGTCTGAAGAAGCAGGGAGAGAAGTGGGGGTCCCGAGTCTGGGTGGGGGGGTGCTGTGGAGAGGATGGAGTTGGGGGCTCCTGGCCTCAGTACTCGTGGGGAGGGTCTGGGGACTGCTCACTCACCATGGAAGGTGAGCTCTTGGGGCGCAGTCATGGTCAGCGCTCTCACCACATCTCCGGCGTTGCGCCCCTGCGGAGACAGGGCAGGAGGAGCCCCCCCTCCCCCTGGGCTCAAGCTTCGGGAGTTCAGATCACTCAACTCACCCCTCCAGCGGTCAGCCAGCTGCGTGGAACGCCTCCTCTGCGCCTGCGCCACCTGGATCCGGGTCGGGCCCACTTGGTCTGAGGGAGGGGAGACCAGGCTTCCCTCTTGCCCTGCCCGTCCTCCTCCACCTGGTGGCGCTGCTTGTGGACGTCCAAATGGTATAGCCGGGTGCCCAGACGCTAACCTGTCACCTTCCCCCGCCACACCCACCTAAGAGGTGAGCGCTTCACTTAATCCCTTCCGGTGGAGAATCATTTCCGGCAGCGCCTTTGCTCAAACCGAGTGATGCTGCAGTGTTGGGACGAGGGAAATGTTTCCTTCCCGGCCTTTGGGGAGAACGGAGCAGGAAGACGATGGTGACCGCCGTGCTGTGGAGGAGAGTCTACTCTAGCGGCGCCGCCGCCGCTGTAGCCGCTGCTGGGGGAGGAGAGGGGGCGGGTCCCGCCGGGGCCGTGGCCAAGCGGGGCGTGTGGGAGCGACTAGGTGAGTAGTGGCCGGGCTGAGGAGGCCGGGGCGGCCGGGGCTGGGGCCGGGGGGGCCCGGCGTCCCAGGAGCTCACGCCGCCTCTCTCGCCCGCAGGCGCTTGGGTCCGCGGACTCCTGCACGACTACGCCGAGGCGTGCGCGGACGCGGCGGCGGCAGCGCGGGAGCGGCCCGTGCGGGCGGCGCTGTACGCGGGGCTGCTGGGTGGTGCGGCGGCCTGCGCTCTCCAGACCCCAGAGGAAGCGTCCTTTGAGGAGGCGTTGCTGGACGCGTCCGGGACCCTGCTGCTTCTGGCTCCCGGCACCCGCAACCCCGGCTCGGAGGCGCACGTACAGCGGCTGCTGTGGCTGCGGGGCCGCGGCCGGCTGCGCCACCGAAGCCTGGGCCTGTGCTCGGTGCTCTACGAGGCGCCCTACGACCCCGAGGCCAGTCTGTACCAGGCGCGCTGCCGCCACCTGCAGCCGCGTTGGGCCGACTTCCCGGGCCGCGTGCTCGATGTGGGCTTCCTGGGCCGCTGGTGGGTGCTGAGCGCCAGAATGCGCGACTTCGACATCAACGACGACGAGTTCCGCCACCTGCCACCACACTTGCGCACGCTCGCCGAGCACCAGCTGCGCTCCGAGGCCAATGAGCGGCTCTTCGACGAGAAGTACCTGCCCGTGGTGCTCACGGAGGACCAGGTGGACCAGGCCCTGTGGGAGGAGCACGTCCTCCAGAAGGAGAAGAAGGACCGGCTGCTGCTGAGTGAGGCCGCCCCCGAGGACATTGGCACCCAGGAGGCTGCCAGGTGAAGCCCGGCCGCCCCGGACTGCTCGGGACTGAGCTCCTCACTTGGCTGCTCGCTGCTCGGTGGTTAAGGGAGGGAGCTTTACTGAAATAAACTGTTTTTTTCCTCTCTTCTCTCTCTCCCATCTTTTTTTCCCCCTCAAATGAATTGGTACAGTTTGATGCACCAGGTAAGTGGAGTTGCTTTGGTTTTTCTTAGGAACAGTCCAGGTTCTCCAGTCCCTTTCTTGCCAGTCAATTTGGAGGAAACTAGCTGCTGCAGTATAATGGTCAGGCACAGCTTTATATCTCTTCCCCCCTACACTGCCTCCAACCCCCTTAACTTCATTATCATCAAGGGTACCAGCACCCTCCCGATCATTAAGGTTTGCAACCTGGCTGTCCTTCTCCACTTCTCACTCTCACCTCCTAAAGCCAATCAGTTGCTGAGACCTCTTGTCTCTAATTTCTTAACGTCTCACCACTATGTCTTTTCTCTGGCACTGCCACCAACTAGTACAAATTCTCATTACCTCAGGGCCGACTACTGTATACCCTGCCTCAGATATCTCTCTACTTCAGTCAGTCCTCTACTCAACTGTCAAATTGATCTGTAAGTGCAGCTCTGACTCATATTCACTCACACTCTTACACTCTCTGTCTCTCTCACTCTTTCTCTTTCTCACTGACACACACCCCTCCTCTTCTCTTGCAGTAAACTCCTTTGAGGCCATCACTTCAAGGAAAAAAATATATCATTCATTGTTTGACTTCTAAAGTCTTTCATAATTTGGCTCCATGCTACCTAGTCTTGCCTATACTTGGATCTCTCTTCACTATCTACATTTCCTGGTTTTTCTGGCTTCCTTCAGGTTCCAACTAAAATCCCACCTCCTACAAGTAGTTTTTCACCATTGCCTTTAATGCTAGTGACCTTTCTCTGTTGATTTTCCCTAATTTATCCTATCTGTTTTGTTTATGCATAGTCATTGTCTCTTCCATTAAACTGTGAGTTACTTGACAACAAAGAATGTTTCTTGCCTTTCTCTGTATCTCCAGCACTTAGCATGGGTGTGGGGAACCTTCAGGTCTCTAGGTCTTCAAGTGCAGCCGTTTGAATCCAAATTTCACAGAACAATTCGTTTTATTAAGGGAATTTGTTCTGTGAAGTTTGGATTCATTCAAAGGGCCAGGCTTGAGGACCTAGAGGGCCACATGTGGCCTTGAAGCCAAAGGTTCCCTATCCCTGACCTAGCACATAATAAGTGCTTAACAAATAGTTGGCAACCTTCTATCCCAGATTATGTTGAGCTGGTGTTGTCAGCCAGTCAAGAAGCATTTATCATTAACGTCTATGTGCAGCACTGTGCTAGGGATACAGTCAAAGGCAAAAGACAGGCCCTGTTCTCAAGGAGCTCATGATCTAAGGGGAAGAGATAACTTGCAAATGACTATGTAAAAACAAGATATATACAAATGTAAATGGAAATAATTTCTTGATTAATAGTTAATGTAAATAATGACAAATGGAAGCGATGGTTAAGTATTAGGTAGAGCCAGAGACTGGGAAGGGCCTCCTGCAGAAGGTAAGATTTGAACTGAACCTTGAAGGAATCCAAGAAGCAGATATGAGGAGCATCCCAGGCTTGGGGGACAGCAAGGAAAAAAGATTTTGTTCCAGACAAGCTACACAGAAATCATCTGCTTTCACCCTTATTTTGAACCAAAAGCCTAATGACTCTTCCATTGAATTTCTTGGGTATTATCTTATGCAAGCTATTTAGCTTGTTTCAAGAAATGAAGGCGTTGTACTACGTGATCTCTGAGGACTCTTCCAGATTTCAGCACTCTGCACATGACCAAAAGCAAGAACTTAACCTCCTGAGTACACCATTATCTTTTGCAGTAGTCTCTTTCAAAGACAGATAGTGCCAACAATTATCCTGACCCTGTTGACACATTTTCTCTGTTTCCTGTATTCATTACATGCCTCCGCTTTTAAGTACCATCTCTATTTTCCTTCTGTTATAACTAGAAACCCCAGCAGAGGGTAGTAGAGATCCAGGGAAAATCAATTGTACCTAGGGCTGCTTTACCACGAAAACCATTTGCTTCTTAATGATGTATCTTTATGGATGTGTAGCTTTCATTTTGGAATTTGGTGACTTCAGTTTTTACTTGTAGGCCTGTGGGACTCCCGTGATGCAGTTTTGTTCTGTGGTGCAGTTGGTCTGATGTGCCAGGTTTCCCAAGCTCTTTCTGGATTTTGAGAACCCCAGGAGAGACTGGGAAGCAGGACTCCAAAGGGGTACCACAGTCTTGTTCCTGGGTTTAACTGTGGTAAGTCACAAGTTAGAGGAGGCTTTGGATTATTCTGTTCTGTAGTCTGATTCTTCTGTCCACATTTATGCACACATACACATACACTCCTATGCCCCTTGGTTTAAGAGCTAGAAATACCACTCACCATCAAACCATAAGTACCTATTAAGTAAGCATCTGCTATGTGCCAGACTCAGGGCTAAGCATCAGGGAGACAAAGACAGAAACAATATCAGCCCGCAAAGAATTTACATTTGGGGGGGGGGAAGACACATATGTGCATATATGTATCTATATACACATGTAAAGCAAAATACAGTCAGTTTTCACTTAAGGTAAGTGGACTGCTTCCCAGACTTACCCACTCCTCTCATGGATCTTCACTCACCCTGTCCCCTCCATGGCTCTTGCAGTCCTAGCAGCTGAAATGGCTTAAGTGCCTGGAGTGGAGGACCCTTGACCTTCGACTGCATGGTAGCTATGGGTGCTGCCACCCCTTCCCCTGCCACTGCCCACTGGGAAGTTGGGTTTGCTTAGAGTTGTCTCTGCCCTGGGAGGCAAATTTATATAATGGGAATTTATATGAACTGAGTGCTGTCTATCTATACATAGTAAACATAAAGTGATTCTGGAAGGAAGCCCTTAGATAGCAAGGGGCACTTGAGGGGAGCTGGAGTTTCAGGTATGGGACAAACAGCCTGACAAAGGTAGGAATGGAATTTTGTGTAAAGAACAAAAACTAGACCAATTTGGCTGGAATGTAAAATCATCCTGGAAAGATAACTTGGAACCAGATAGTAAAGGGCTCTAAAGAACCAATGGAAGAGTTTTGTATTTTATCCTAAAAGCCATAGCGAGCCGCTAGAACTTTTTGAGCAGGAGAATGGCATGACTGTGCTTTAGGAATGTTATTTAGCATTTAGGCCACATAAGGAGCAAGTTGAAAAAGCAGTCAGACTATCCACAGCTGGAGAGCAGGGTAAATGGTACCTTTATCATAGTGGTCTATATGTCATCTTCCTCGAATGAATGAAAAACATTTATTAAGCACTTACTGGGTGGCATATTGTGCTTAGCACTGGGAATGAAAATGTCAAGACAGTCCCTGTTCTCAGGGAGCTTATGTTCTAATGGGCAAGACTGCCCTCCGACAGGAATGGTGGACATGGGCACTTTGGTTTTGAAGGTTAACTGGATAGTCAGTGATGTCATAGGGGTATAGATTGACGGACACTTTCTAATAGCTGTATGGTATTAATAATAGTCAGCAAAATGCTCTGTATAGATATCTGATTTTATTAGTATTGATTTGATTGTGGTTCCAGAAGTAAAAATAAGTGTGTGAGAGGGTACGCACCTGGACATCAAGGGAGCTGGCAAGATGGCTCAGGAGTGAAGTGAGGTGAAGGCACTCACCAGTGAGGTTCAGAGCTGAAAGGGTTAAGTCCTCCAAGGCACTCTAAGGCAGTAAGTGCTCTCACTGTGCTTGGCACAGTGCCTGACACGATTTAACTGAGGCTAAGGGAAAATATGGGCAGTGTTTTCCAGTGTCCTTTGGGTCCTTTTAAAGTTCTCAAACCTGTACTTGTGGATCCTTAAGTGGGTGTGTTTTGTGGGCTAGACAATGCGTTTAACACTGGCCACTATCTCGTGGATACTCTTCTATCCTAGGTTTTCATGATGCTGATCTTTGTTGGTTCTCCTCCCCATCAGGTCACTCCATCTTTTTTGCTGCTTCATCATCCATGTCACACCCCTTAACTGTGGCTGTACTCAAGCCTCTTCTGTTTTCTCTCTACAGTCTTTCTTTTGTGACCTCAACTCCCATGAATTTATCATCTTGATGCCAGAGGTTCCAGAACTGACCTGTCCGGCCTGCCCCTGTCCTTGAGCTCCAGCAGCTTATCTCCAGCTCTCCTGACATGTCCCTAACTGAGCTTATCTTTCCCTTCCAAACAGCCCCTTAGGAATTTAATGCTTGCTGTTGAGGCCATCACTGCGCTTGTGTGCCCTGGATTCAGAACTCCAGCATTATCCTGAACTCCTCAGTCTTAACCCCACAGAGCCAGTTAGTATATCTCTTCTATCTCCAGCCTCTCACCTGTCTACTCTCTTTCCTCACATGACCTCCATCAGTAGTTCAGACCCTTGTTACATAGCAGTTAGGTGGTGCAGTAGATAGAGTGGCGGACACTGGCCTCCAGCATTAGTTGTGCATCCTTGGGCAAGTCACCTCTGTTTGCCTCAGTTTTCCCAACTGTAGCAGGAGGATAATAACAGCACCTACCTCCTTCCAACCACAGGGTTAATTGGGAGGATCAGATGAGAGAATATTTATCATATGTCCATCACAGTGCCTGGCACATAGTAGGCTCTGTATAAATGCTAGCCACTATAGTATTACTGTCACTTCTTCCCTGGTCTTATTCAACAGTCTGAAGCATAGCTATCAAAATGATTTTCCTGAAGTGCAAATCAGACACTGTCATTCCCCTACTCAGTAAATTCTAGTGGCTCCCTATTGCTTCAGAGATCAAACATGAGCTCCTCTGTTTAGCCTTTAAAACCCTTTACAGCCTGATTCCAGGTCCTGTTACAGCCTTATACAAGACTCTTTGCACATTGTAACCTGCCCCAGCCAAGTGGGCCGCCATTTTCTCCACACGGCCCCCTTTTCTCCTGGCTCCGTAACTTGGCACTTGCTTTATACCCAGCCTAGCCTAGAATGCATTCTTTCCCCACCTCAAACCCCCGCCCCTCCCCCTTAAACTTCCTTGTTTCCTCCAAAACTATTTAAGCAACACCTGTATCCAGCTGCTATCCCCTTCCTCACTTGGCCTCATTTGTTTTCCACGTGCTTGTTTGTGGAAGGACTGTTTCTCTGATAGAATATGTGAGTGATCATATTTGTCTGTATCCTCAGGCCCCAGCAGAGTGTCTTACACATAGAAAGTACTTAGTATATGCTCATTGATTGACTGATAAGAGAAAAGGGGAATAGGATTTAGGTTCAGGAGTAACCAAAAACACTTGCTTTGTTTCTGCTTTATGTAAAACTTTCTTGGAATGCAGCAGGTAGAGATTTTCCCCCTTCCTAGAGTTGCCTAGCCCTTCTCTGTATCTGACAAAGAAGACACAACAAGGGTTGTAGATTTCCCCTCCTTTTCATCAATTTTGTCCTCTCCCATTTTCCTATATCATGATTATCCTTATTCCTTTAGTTACCTTTTTGTGCAAATATATTTTTCCTTTCTACAGATAACATTGAGGTTAGGGACTGCAGCTTGTACCTCTCCCCGTCTTCGTGTGTGTGTGTGTGTGTGTTTATGCCAGCACACGTACTCCTGTGCACTCTAGCTCTCTGTCTCACAGAATCCCTGGTTTCCTTAAAAACTCAACTCTGCTTTCTGGGGGAGGCCTCTCCTGCTCTGCCCTAGTTCCTGGTTCCTAACCGTCTGAGGTTACCATGCATCTCTTTTGTATATGTTTTTTATAAAGTTATGAATGTACATGTTAATAATAATAACTAGTATTTGTAGAATGCTTTATGGTTTACAGAGCACTTTACAGATATCTCATTTGATCCTCACAGCAACCCTGGGAAGTAGACACTTATATTTATCTCCATTTTACAAATGAGGAAACTGAAGTCAAAAAACTGGTAGGTGTCTAAGCTTAAAATTTGAACTCAGATCTTCCTGACTTAAGGTCTAGCCCTCTCTCTACTGTGTCACTTAGCTGCCCATTAGAATATGCACTTCTTCAACACAGTTAAACAGTTTTGATTTTGGCTTTGTGCCAGGACATGACACATACTAGGAATTCTGTAAACATTTGAAAAGCTGTTATATACTAGAACTTTGTCTATAAACCAGTTGAAAGAAAAAGGCAAAAATTTGCCTCCAGGTCTTGTGGAGCTGGAACTCCTCCAATGGTTAACCCAGCTCCCTAATATATCATCTGTACACCTACATTTGATGGTGTCCACAGGTCTTTTGTTCAGATCTCCCCAAGAAGCAACTGCAAAACTTGGAGACCAAATCATAGGGGAAGCCAATGTCAGAAGTCTTGCATGTGTGGGAAGGCCTAAAAAGAGAACATGAATGCAGCCAAGGTGAGCATTACCTCAGCACCAGAGACGCTGTGTGAGACCATTTGAATGCAAAGTCAGAGGGCATTCAACACCTGGCAGAAATGTTACCTCATCCTGCTCCTGGGTCTAGGGGGATGAATGGTTTGGAAGCCTAGAAGAGTTTCTGTAGGTTTTCAGTAGCTGTTATATAAATCAAGCTAGGAAATTTCTCTGGCTCCCTTTTGTCTTATTTCCTTTTGGTCCCAACTTAACTGGTTAATTTATAGTCTCATTATTTGGAATCTAAAAAGTTTCTTTGATGCCAACACAGAGTTTTATTTACAGCCTTGGTCCTCCAAGCAGTCTGACTCACATAAGTAGAGGTAGGCTCCCTTAGCATAGTCACCCCAGCAGAATTGAAACATTCTCAGCCAGCCCAAAATAGCTCTGCTGTTTGACAGTTAGAGAATCTAACTGGTGTCATTTAGCCTTTCCAAAAGACTACTGATAGCCAGTGCTCAGTGGGAGGATAGTGACAAAGAACCAGTCAGACTCCAAGCTGTATCACAGAGAGGAGGTGAATTTATAAACTAGAAAATCATCAGCAAGGAGGAATAATATTTCCGTATACTCACTGGATAAAGTGCCAGGCCTAGAGTCGGGAAGACATGAGTTCAAATCTGGCCTCAAGACATACTAACCTTGGGGCAGCCAGGTGGTGCAGTGAGTAAGGGCGCCGGTGGACAGGCCCCAGCTTCGGGAGACCCTGGATCAGTTCTGGCCTTAGAAACTTGGCACCCACACAAAATAACTAGCCGTGTAACCTTAAGCAAGTTACTTAACCCCAATTGCTTTAAAAAAAAAAAGACATACTAGCCTTGTGACCCTGCCCAAGTCATTTAACCCTTTTTGCCTCAGTTTCCTTGTCTATAAAATGAACTGGAGAAGGAAATGGCAAACGACTCCAGTATATTTGCCAAGAAATCCCCAAAAGAGAACATGAAGAGTTGGACGTGACTACAGAATGACTGAATAAAACATGAATTCATGAATCTACTGCATATAGTTTATTCTTTTCAACATAGATTAAATTTGATGTGGTAGTAACAACATTGCCCTCCTTGCCTAGGTCTTCCTGAACTCCCCTATATTAATCAACAGGACCATCATTTTTCCAGTCTCTCCAGGTCTGTGGACCTTCCTGTTATCCTTAGCTTCCCTCATATCACACATCCCATCTGTTGCTAAATCTTGCCATTTCTACCTGCTCAGCATCCGTCCCGCCCAACTGTCCTTTAGTCTGCTCCCGTTGCCACCACCTTAGTTCAGGCCATCATCACTTCTGTTGTAGATTATGGCAGTAGCTTCCTAATTGATCTTCGTTGCCTCAAATCTCACTCCAGTCTATCTTCCTTCATTCAGCTGCCAGAGTGCTTTTCCTTAAGCACAAATCGGACTGTGTCACTCCTAAGTAACTCTTGTGCCTCCCTACTGCTTCTAGATGATCAACTCCATTTGTCATTCAAGGATCTCTACAATGTAACCCCACTCCCATCTTCCCAGCCAAATCCCCCATCTGCCCCTTTGGATCACTCAAAGTTCCTTGCACTTGAGACTCCATCTTTCAGCTTGTCATCTTCACTGCCTTGCAAACATTTTCCTGGATGGTATTTTCTCCTGGCTTTGGAGAAGCCATTCCTTCTTCCCCTCAAGATGCATCTCCAATGTGCCTTCTCCTGAAAGCCTTTCCTCTCAGACTAGGTTGTGGGCACTAGGTTGCACCATAGTGCTCAGAACCAGTCCTGGAGTCAGGAGGACCCAAATTCAAACCTTGCCTCTCCTACTTAAGACTTACTAGCCATGATCCCTTGGGCAAGTCAGTGAACTTCTTGGGAGATTATTCCTGAGAGCAGTCTTCAATTTCCATCTATTGTTTTTGGTTCTTCCAAGTACTTCTGATTCTAAGATATTGGGTCTGCTTGGTTTCAGGAGAGGAATAGTAGTGATATTATACTAACAGCCTATTTATTTGCCATAGAATTATTAACTTAGAGGTGTAAGGGACTTTGCCTTTATTTTTCAGATCAGGAAACAGGCCCAGAGAAAGGAAGAGGCTTGACTCTATACATTTAGGAGGTAGAACCAGGATTAGAACTTTGGTTCCCTCACTTTTGTATTCATATCCATGGTTCCTAGCACAAAGGAAGCTCTTAATAAATGATTCTTGATTAATGGGGGTATTTTTGCAGATAATTAGAGTTCAGCCCTTTTTTAAGTTCATTCTCTTTCTTCTGTCAGAATACTCCCCCTAAGGTCTAGGTCTAAACATACTCCTCCCTTACTCTACAATCTCAAGTGGCCCCATTGACAAGGATAGAAGACCAGATCTTCAGCGTGGTTTTTAGTTTTCTGTCCACCAACCAGTATTTGTGTCTTTATTTCATTTCGTTCCCTTTCACACCTGTACATTCGAGACAAAATGAACCTTTTCCCAGATCAAACATTTTTATCTCCCAACTCCCTGAATCGTGTCCCCTGTCCTCTCTACCCTACCCCCACTCTCAGAATGCACTTCTCCCTCATCTCTGCTTCTCTAAATCTTCCTCTTCACTCAGGGCTCCTTCCTGAACCTGAAGCCAGGAACACACTTCTGCACTCTTACTCCTCTACCCTTTCTGAAATTTTCATTATGTAGCCGTGTATCTCACCCCCATCCCCCAAATAAAATGCAAAGAGGGGAGGAGGAGGGATTGTTTCCTTTTAGTATCCCTAACAAGTGAATATTGACTGGAAGCTGTATTTTAGCCATTTTTGAATGGTTGCTGGATTCTCTGCCTTAGTAATCAGTGACTTTTCTGAATTCATTCATCCAACAAGCCTTTATTAAGCACCTTTCTTGTTCCAGGCATTGTGGATATAGACAAGAATGGAAAATGTCCTTGTTCAAGTACTTAGATTTTATTAGAGGGAAACAACCTGTATGTAGAAAAACAAAAAAATATAAGCCAGGTAATCGACCTGGGGAAGGGCACTAGCAACTGGGGTGGGGAATGGAGTAGGAGCAGGAGCTTCTGGCCAAAGGTTAGGGTGAGGGGAAGAGGGGAACGTGCCAGGTACAAGCCTTTGCAAAAGTCCAGCAACTGGGAATGGAGTGTCTTTAGGGAAGAGTAAGCAGGTCATTTTGACTGGAAAAGAGAATGCATAAAAGAGATTAATATGCAATAAGCCTGGAAAGATTGGCAGCAGCTAGATTGGGAAGGGCTTTTACAGTCACCTCCAGAAGAGTTTTTATCCTCAAGACAAGAAGAAGCCAATAGATGTCTTTGACCTAAGAAGTTGGGGATACCATTTGGCAGCTGTGGGAAGGTTGGAGGCTGAGAGACCAGTTTAGAATTGAATTGAATGGAATGGCTTTGTAAATTGACAGCAATCCCCTCAGGCTACACAGCTCCCCAGGACTTGGTGCTCTTTCCTAGTACCTTCTGAGCTGCTGTGGTTTTCACTCTGGTGTTTCTTCTCTCCTCATTTGACAAATTCTGTTTTCCTTTTTTATTTGTAGATATTACCTGCTCCTCCTACACACTTTCTCTCCCACAGCCTTTGCAGTTCCTTCTTTCTTTGTAACTGTTGTCAGATTTAACTTAGGCAGAACTGAAGGGTGAAAGTAGTACCCTGTACCCACTCAGTATATTTTAGTTGAATTGAAACCTGGTAAGTATGTGTAAAGTTGTCCCAGAGACTCTAGGTCTCATTAGGAAGTAAAGGATATGGAATTTTACAATAGTTTTTCTTGGGTTTAGACTCTTGTTTTTCCTAATTTGAGGGCATGGGCTGAGACTCTTAAGGAAGTTGCTCCCCCATAAATGGGGCATAGTGGACCAGTTTAGTGTAGTGAAAGGTAAGCTGAACTTTCAATAAATAAGTCCAAACCTCTGCTTTCCAGCAAAACTTGAACAAAATAGCAAAAAGAAACTATAATTGCCTTCATAAGACGTCTGGGTTTTCTTTGTGCAAAGTGGACAGACCCACTCTGTTGATGTCAGATTCCTGAGATCTTGGGAAAGTTACAGGTAGTTGTTATATGCAGAATTTTCTCTTAAACACAGTAGAAAATTCAAGATAACATTTTTGAAGGGAGTGACAGGAAAATAGTTTGTCAAGGCAAAAGGGATCTCTGAAGGAGCCAAGCTAATTCCTTTTTTAAGGAACCTATTTTAGAATAAAACAACATTCTTCCATGCGGAGGTGTGCCCATCTCATTGCATTTACATACAGAAATGAGCTGTTTTCAAGTTGTTGACAATTGATGAGTCTTTACTCTCAAGGGGAGCTGCAGTTTATAGAATTGATTTTAGATGGAGGATTTAACTCAACATCAGTAACAATTTCAATTAAGTGATTCTTCTGTGTATTTTGTTAAGATTTAGTATAAGTATTATCTGTTCATTAAATGCCAGTTGATTATTGAGCATAATATCTATGAAACACTTAAAAATTGTGAGTTACGAATCTCAAATGCCTCTAAATAGGTTTCAAATTATTAATTCATGCTGAATTATTGTGTAGTAAATGCTATTGAAGGAAAATTAAATGTATATTTAAGACACATTATGTTACCAGAGAAACTATAGTGAGGTGTGAAAATACCCCACACAGGAACACAATTTTGCCATCTGTTTATTCCAGGGGATCTAAATTGAGTTAGTAAAAAATAAATTGATCCAAAATGGGACTTGACCAAAAAAAAATCTCCTTGTACACACTCATCCCCTCCAGAATCTTTGGTTCCCCTCAGATGCCTTTCCTACCCCTCTCCACCAAAAAAAAAAAAAAAATCAAAAAGAGGCAATGTCACAGAATCAAGTAATTTAAAATGAGATCAGTGAGGGCCATTCTAAGAAGAGCTCTCCCAGCCCACCCAGGAGCAATGTCATTAAGTGAGAAATGATTTATGTATCAGCAGTTGTGCTGAATTTGGTTAGAGGCAGTGTTTCTACTGCTGGACCGACTCTAAAAGTGCAGTGTCTCAATGGAATTCTAACCTTGATGCTTCCTAGAGACTAGATTGTAAACTCCTTGAGAATAAGGACTCTGTCATTAAATGTCGTATTCCTGGCACTGCTTGGTGAATAGTAGTTTGAGACATTTATTACCTATGTAATGTTTGTTGAATGAATGACTACTAAGACAAGGCAGTCTGATTTTAGGAAGGACTAGATAAAAAAAGATAAGATAAAGGTCTTTAAGCCATTCAACTACCTCTAGTCTTCCACCTCAAAATTATCTTCTAAAAAAATTTGATAGTAGTCTATTTGAATGATCACTGTACATGAATATTACAGAGTAGTAAAAAGTGTCCTGGGCTTGGACTTAGAGGATTCCAGTCCCATGTCTGCTCCTTATTAACCAGTGTCCTTGAGGGAAGGGACTAACCCCTCTGAACTCTCGGTTTCTTACCTGTAGAATTATAAATAATTGTGCACTGCCTCTGTCATGAGGTTATTCTGAGGAAACGTTGTGATAATATGAATAAAGCCCCCACCAGCTTTAAAGGGCCCTGTCAATACCTATCATACCAGAATATTTTGCATCTTGACAGCGCCTTGGGACAAAGTTTTAGATATTTTGGGGGTGAATTTTCATCATAAAATCATTGCCATGTTTGAGTGACTGGTCTTTGTAAGAAGATTGTTCAAGAAACTATTGGTCAGCAACCATAAACGTTTATTAACATTTACCAAATACCAGTCACTTTTTTAACTGATGGGGGATACAAATAGAAACAAAACGAAAGACAGTATCTGCCATTGGACAACATGCTCTGGTGGAGAAAAGACAGTACATAGAGAGGAATCTGGGGTGGGGGAAGGTCTGATGGAGAGAGATGGAGTCTGGAGAGTCCGGAGCGGGGCCTGATGAGGAAGGAAGGAGGGAACATGGCTGGCCTGGATGCCCTCAGATGAAACCAAGGGTGCAGAAGAAAACAGCCAATCAGTGGAAGGGCCAAGAGCAGAAGTGTTCCCTCCATGGTGAGGAGGCCGCTGGAGTGCAATGAAGAAGTGTAGGCAGACTGAGCTTTAACCATCTGGCATTCCTGGTTTGTTTTTTCCTACTGACATACTCGAGTCAGAGTGAAAGATTGGAGATGATGACTTCAGAAAGTCCCAGGGAAAAGTACCATCTAGATAAAAGGTGTCAGAATTTGGGATGGAGAGAGCTAGAGGATTCTTTAGCTTCCAGTCTGGTTTGTGATCTCGAAATTGTCAGAAGCAACAGACAAATGGCCTTTGAAGAGATGTGCCAGAATTACTGTGGATCTTAAGTTTCATGGAGAGGGGCATCTGATTGGTCTCTGAGAAAATTAATACTGGCAGGAGAGGAAGGAGATAGCTACTGAGGGCCCATGTTAGATTTACTCATTCATCAGCATACTAATGAAATTTGAACTGGGATTGAGGACACAAGTGTATGGTTACATATATGACAAGTCACTTTTTCTATTTAGTTTTGGAGATTCTTGGATTCTTCCATTTTTAAAAAATAGCAACTTCTGTTATAGTCTGTATATTTAAATGTTTATTCTGGTTAATGGCAATTAAAACAAAAATATCTTTATGAAATTGAGATTAAGGGGAAGGACAGTAGAAATCCATAGTTCTTCTAATAAGCAGAGCCATATTTCAGGTTTTGACAACAGCTGCACAATTGGTGGGGAAAATGCTTCAAAAATGAGGAGAGAGCAAATTAGACAAAATCTTAGTGAGGAACTTAACTGAATTGGAAGCCAATGGTGACTTTCCAAGTCTGCTACTGTAATCACTAGAAGAGTTTTCTTGTGTCAAGAATTTAAAGTCCTAGAGCTCACCTGAAAAAGTATGATTATTAAAAAAAAAAGGTATGACTATTTAAATGTAGGTTATTTCCACTGTATTAGCAACAATGATAATCTAATCGAAATTAAACTAATATCTTACTGGAAAGCTTATAGGCACCAGGTGTCACAGTGGATAGTGGGCCTGGAGTCAAGAAGACCTCAGGTCAGATATATTATTTCTCGTGGTTACTAGCTGAGCCACCACGGCCAAATCACCTTAACCTCTGCCTCAGTTTCCCCAACTGTAAAATAGAGTCCTTAATAGCATCTATCTCACAGGGTTATTGTGAGGATCAAGTCACATAATATTTGCAAAACACAGCACAGTTTGCCTGACACATAGTAGGTACTTAAATTCTTGTTCCCTACCTCTACTGTCTATTACTCTAAAATTCACATCTTCATCCCTACTTTACAAAATCATAGAATTACATATTTAGAGCAAGAAAAGGGCCTTCACCCTCTAGTCTAACCCTCTTTACAGAAGATGAAACTGAGGTCCATAGAGGTTAAATCTTTCTTTTCTTTCAAAACTTATTTTACATGTGTATTAATTAGCTCTGCTGCAATGCATTCCACAATGTCAGATTTCTATAATGTATATAAGGAGATAGATTTTGTGTATTTTTATATATACATATGCATGTATTTGCATACATACATATATACACACACATAGACACTCAAATTTGTAAGTCCTGTATGACTGTGTGGGTAACTAATTTCAAATGCTTTTATTTTGAATGAATTAATATTGCTTGCTAGAAAATTCATCTTAGCTTTAAAACCAGAAGCCATGTTCTCAGGTCATCAAAGAATATTTCTCAAGGTCATTCTCCTTGGCAGTAGTTAAACTATTTACAGCTAACAAAGTATCCTAATCAATTCTCTATTAGGAGTTGGGTTTCTAGGGGCGGCCAGGTGGCTCAGCGAGTAAGAGCACTGGCTCCAGTGTCGGGATGACCTGGATCAAATCCGGGCTCAGATACTCAGCACCACACCCAGAAATAATAACTGGCCATGTAACCTTGAGCAAGTTACTTAACCCCGATTGCTTTTAAAAAAAAAAAAAAGGGAGTTGGGTTTCTGCTAATATTCTTTAGAATACTCATGCAATTTGTTGCCAGTTATTTTGCCTTATGGCTCTAAACTGCTGAGATCCCTCCCAGTTTCCAGAAATTTCAGTAATGCTCAAGCAAAATAGGTGTTTGTTTCCCCCTTAATTCCTATAAATAACAGATTTCCAACAAGAAAAATGAACTTTTTGGTCTTTGGCTGCCAATCCGCCTAGCTTATCACTGCCTTTGAATTCCTGGGAACTGAAAAACTGAAATGTCTCTGATGTGTGTAGAGATGAAACATTTCCTGTATAAAAGGGGATGCTGGTGAGCAATCTTTGGTGTCGACATCACCATGATTGCCAAAAAATTTCTGAAGCCCTCAGATCGACCTAGGACAAATTGCCTTAACAGTGCCCTGATGACTTGTGAAGAACTATTTTAAGACCCAAAGGAACCACAGCAATCTCATCCTGTCTTAGAATGGTGCCTAAATTCTACTCATGGCCTTTCCCTATTTGCTGCTTGGACACAATGATTAGTTAATCACAAATTAAGTCATTTAGAGGTCGGTTGCCACTAAGGACAAGGAGATAAGATGGCAGCAGAACCAGATCAATTTCCTTTTTCATTTAATTCCCATAGACCTCCCCACAAAAATAACCTTAACTCATTTGGTCAAGGAAGTAGAGCACTAGTGCCTCCTAGCTAGATGAAAGTCTTCTCTCAAATTTTCCTAGGGCCTGTGGGATTTTATTTGCTTTCATCACATTCTGCCTTGTGTCTTACCTGTCTGTGTATTCTCACCATTAGAATGTAAGCTCTCTGAAGGCTGGCACGGTCATTTCTTTTTGTTTGTACCCCCAGGAGCTATCACATTGTTGGGCACATAGTACATGTTTTGTTGAAATGAAATAAAATTTTCTATCAGCTGATTTTTTAAAAATGTTTTATTGATGCTTTGGGTTTTTTTTTTTAAGCATCACTTTCACTTTCTACTATTCACCCTTGTAACAAAGAAGCACAGTTAAGCAAAATAGACTGACACACTCACCTTGTCTGACAGCATAGGCCTCATTCCATATCCATGGTCTACCAGTTCTTTGGTATAAAGTCAGAAAAACCCGAGTTCAAATCCAGCCTTACACACTTACTAGCTATATGAAGCTATACAAGTCACCTAACTTTTGTCTGTCTCAGTTTCTTCAGTTGTAAGACAGGGATCATAACAGCACCCACTTACTTCCCAGGACTGTTGTCAGGATCCGATGGGATGATATATATGAAGGCACTTAGCATAGTGCTGAGCTCATTGTTGGTACTTATAAAGCAATGCTCATTACCTTTCCTTCCTCCATTGCGTCGATTTAAATTCTGATGTTATTTATAGTTTTTGCTTTATATCACTGAAAAACTATTTTTCCCCTTGGTTCTTTTTTTACTTTCTTATATCACAAGTCTTCCCACAATCCTAATTCTCATAATTTCTACAAATAATATTCTGTTACATTTACATATCACAGTAGTATGTAAAGATTTTGGAGTCTCCCTTCCTTGGGATATTGACCCAGTAGTGAATCAAGGTTATTTCTCTACCATAATTCCAAATTGTTTTTCGTGTGCCTTTTATGAAACATTGATAATTCCAGTGACAGTATGCCCACCTTTTCACACCCCCTCTGATATTAGCTTTATCAACTCATGTCACCTATACAGTCACCTCTATATTGGCTGTAGCACTTTGCCCCATCGGCAGCAAATTTTGCTTCTAAGGTTATTGAGAAATATACTTTTATATATATATATTTTTTTTTTTTTGGAGGGGGGAGAGTAGGGCAATCAGGGTTAAGTGATTTGCCCAAGGTCACACGGCTAGTTTTGTGTGTGTGTGTGTGTGTGTGTGTGTGAAGTGTCTGAGGCCAGCTCCGATCTCAGTTCCTCCTGACTCCAGGGCCAGTGCTTTACTCACTTCACCACCTAGCCACCCCCAAAATATACTTTTTTTTAATTGCTTATTTTGTTAACATTCCCATGTTCTTTATTTTTGCACATAGCTTTTAGGAAGCTCTTCAAAACCCAGGGACTGACATACCTCCCTCCGCCAGGTTTAAGGAAGGGACTTTGCTCAAGGAGATGCTTTTAAAATATGGTATTCCTAGCAGGGAGCAAGTTACCAATGACCCAAGGTAGGAAAACTAGGTGGTTTCCTGGATCAGTAAGTTTCATTATATGGGGTGAAATGAATTGTTAGATCAGCTGCTTCCATGCAAAAATACAGAATAGAGATGATTTAGGAATTGTCTTCATTCCTCTGTTATCATGGCTAATTGAGAGTTGACTAATCATGCGTGACATAGTTTGAGTAAAGAAAGGTTCCTAAATTATGGCTGTACTTGTATAACTGTTAGGAGAGAATCAGTTTGTTCAGTGTCTAAAAGGAGGGTGAAACAAGAGGGATAATATTTTTCACTTGGTGTTTATCTGTCCAGGAAGGGAATATTCTTGATAACCAGGTCCTTCCTTCGCTGTGGTACAAGATAAAAATCCCAGTGGTATTTTAAAAGGCTTTTGAAATTAGTGGTATTTTCTCACCATGTTTCTCATTTGGGCCTATATTTGAGCACCTGTCTTTTTATTTCTGACTGATTTTGTTATGTTTATTTGTATAATGTTTCCTTCTCCTCTAGTAAGAGTAACTCCAAAGTATAAGAAGCATCTTTATTTTATAGATCAAGAATCAAGTCCTGATAAGTGGATTTCCCACAATCATAGTATCCTAAATTTAAGAGCTTGAAGGGACCTTAGTGGTCATCAGATTCAAACCTGGCATCTTTACATATATGGAAACTGAGGCCCAGAGAGGAAGGCTAATAAGCCTCTGAAACAGAATTCAAACTTAGATCTCCTGATTTCAAGTCCCAAGTTCCATCCACTACCCAAACCTGCCATTTGAGGGCAGACTGCCATTTTTTATCCTGAGGCATAGTAGACACTAAATAAGCAAGTTTTAATTTGAATGTCTGAGGTTGCAAAATACTCTTACCATGAAATAGATGCAAACAGAAAGTTGATTGTTCCTGAACACTGTAGAATTTGGGGATTTTTAGGCTTTACATTAATCTGTTATCTGGAAAGAATTATCTTCTTGTTCTTCAAATATATTCAATGTAAAATAATTTTTTTATTTCTAGAAATTAATAACACAGTAGCACATTAATTTGATTTTTGGTACTCAACTGATAAAACATCGTTACACCAATTTGGTGTCATCACACCAACTTACTCATTGAACTTCAGTTTTAAGTAGATTGTCTCTGTATTCATCTCTAATGTGGAAATTCAACCCTGACAATGGAAGAGTGGAAGGAAACAAATAGAAGATTTTTTGCTTATTTTCACCATAACTTTTTCCCTGTGGATTTTGATGTTACTGTTGTTAGACTGTCCAAGCACTGACATCTTTATTACTTGGAGAAGTACCTGACTGACTATGAAAATAGAAACTTTCCCCATACTCCTAGTTTCTTTGCTCTCTAGTCTATCTTTCACGTACTTGCCAAAATTACCTTCCAAGGCACTGATCTGATCTGTCCCTCCTCTGCTCATAAATCTTTAGTGGCCTTTAAGTTAAAATATAAGCTTCTTGGCTTTCAAACACTCCACCATCTGACTTCTATCCAACTATCTACCTTTCTAACCTTACTTCAAATTACTTTCCCTTTATGCATTCTGTATTCCAAACAAACTCAACTACTATTTCCTGATCTTAGCATCCTTATCTCTTCCTTAGCTTAGATTGTTATCTGTACCCCCTTCACCTCTACCTCTTAGGGTCTTTAGCTTCCTTTAAGGCTCAGCTCAGGTGCTACTTCTTTTATAAAACTTTTCCTGGTTTCCCTAGCTGGTAATTTTCCCTCCCTCCTCACTCTTTCTTACTTTCCCCCTACCCCCAAATTACTTTATATTTACTTTCAATTTTCCTGTTGGAATATTATCCTTTACACACACCTCTCAATAGATCCTTTACCTTGGTAACCTCATCAGCTCCCATGAGTTTAATTATCATCTCTAGGCAGATGATTCCTAGATCTATGTGATCCAGTCCCCCATCATCAGCTCTTTATTGGACATTTTGAACTGGGCATTGCAAACTCACTGTGTCTGAACCAGGGCTTGTTATCTTCTCTCCCCAAACCCAACCCTCTTCTAGACTTATCTCACATTTACAGTTACAAGTCTTGTCAATCCTGCCCTCACTCCATCTCTCACATCTGTCCCCTTTTCTCCATTTACAGTCACTCTCTTGCCTAGGTTATTGCAGTGACTTCCCTGTTTAGTTCCCCAGCCTCAGATCTCTCTCCTCTATAATCCATCCTCACAACTGACAGTTATTTTCATAAACCATGAAAAGCCTGGTCATGTTTTTCCTGCTCAGCTCCAGTGGTTCCCTATTCCTTCTAGAATCAAGTACGGATTTCCTCTATTTGCTGTTTAAAACTTTTCAAAGCCTGCCTTCAACCTACTTTTCCAGGCTTATTATACATTAATCATTTTTTATTCTCTCTACTATCCAACCAAATTTCTTCTTGCTGTTCCTCATGTACATTATTCCATGGATCACCAGTCAGGCTTTTAGGGGCACATTGACCTTTGGTGAACTATGATAGTGCCTAGCCATCTCTTAGAAAACTTGTGGCCATGTATTCTAATGTTGTTAACAGCAAATGCTGGGATAGCCTTTTAAAAATTGTAGAGGTTCGGTGGATAGTGCACCAGGTCTTGAGTCAAGAAGACTCATCATCCTGAATTCAAATCTGTCTTCAGACATTTACTAGCTGTGTGACCTTGGGCAAGTCACTGAGCCTTCTTTGCCTCATTTCCTCATTGGTAAAATAAGGTGAAGAAGGAAATGGCCAACCACTCCAATATCTTTTTTTTTAACTTATTTTTAGTTTACAACTTTCAGTTCCACAAGCTTTTGAGTTTTAAATTTTCTCCCCCTTCCTCCTCCCCTAGACAGCATACAATCTGATGTAGGCTCTACATATACATTCATATTTTTTGCTTTTTGGAGGGGGGAGGGCAGGGAATTGGGATTAAGGGACTTGCCCAGGGTCTCATGGCATATACATTCACATTAAACATTTTCACATGAATTATAACCAGTAGAATGAACCATAAGGAAGAAGAAACAAAACCAAAAAATGAGTAAATAGTATGCTTCAGTCTGCATTCAGACTCCAAAGTTCTCTCTCTAGATGTGGACAGCATTTTCCATCATGAATCTTTTGGAATTGTCTTAGAACCTTGCATTGCTGCGAAGAGCCAAATCTATCAAAGTTAGTTTTCACACAGTGTGTCTATAACTATGTACAAGGTTCTGCTGCTTCTATTCCCATCACTCAGCATCAATTTATATAAGTCTTGCCAGGTTTTCCTGAAGTCTGCCTTGCTCATCATTTCTTAGAGCACAGTAATATTCCATAACATTCATATACCACAATTTGTTCAGTTATTCCCCAGTTGATGGGCATCCCCTCAGTTTCCAGTTCTTGGCCACCACAAAAAGCTGCTAAAAATATTTTTGTGCATGTGATCTCTTTGGGGTACAAACTTAGAAGTGGTATTGCTGGGTCAAAGGGTCATTTTTATAGACCTTTGGGCATAGTTACAAATTGCTCTCCAGAATAGTGCCATTCCAATATCTTTACCAAAAAAAACCCTAATAGGGTCACAAAGAGTTGGACATTACAGAAAAACAATTCAACAACAAACAACAAAGACTACCTATAGAGGGATGGTTTATCATAACCACTCTGAAGGGGGAATTGGCCCTGCGCCCATTCCTCCTAGAGAGGAATGTGCAGGAGTCCACCTTAAGCAAATATGTAATATTTCCACAAAATATAATTTTTGTTTAAATATATGATATCAGCATAAGGAACTCCTGGTATAGAAACTTAATCACACAATACAAATGGACAACTCTTCTGTAGCTTGGATTTGCCTATGCTCACATAACTAGTATGTTGTAGCAGCAAGCACCCCAGCATCCCCAGGGTGGCTGCCAACACAAGTTCTTGGATTTGCTTTGCTAAAGGAAAGCAACTCAAAATGGGTTAACAAGCTTACTTTAATCAATCAAACATATCATTTACCTAGTTCAGGGGGAAAAGGGCAGCACCCCAAACTTCAGAGTATACAGAGGTTACAAGCATAAGTTACAAGAACATTTCAGCAGACCAGCTTCCAAACTGCCCAACCATTACATCCATACCAAATCACAGTTACCAGAGACGGAAGCATCAACATCTGGGTTTTTCAAGGGGGGGGGGGGGCGTGGCTGTCATCTGGTCAAATCACACAACACTTCTCAAAGTGAGCCCCAAAGCAAAGCCTCACATCAGGGATTATATAGCCTTCTGGGTCAGAGAATGTAACAACCCTCTTGACCCACTGCCCAATCACAAAATATCTCTTCAAAAACAAGCCTCCCACCATAGGTTCCAGGTGCACTTAAGCCTAGGGGCAGGGAAGATCTTAAAAATTTACATTCCCATTACAGATGTTATCAGGCAAGGTTTTAGCCCAAGTCTTCCTGACTTAAAGACCAGCCCTCCAACATCAACTTAATATTGACTCTCATAGATTTAGGAGTGCCTATTAATTTATAAAGAAATCAAGAGCAGGCAGAGCCAGGATGGCAGAGTGAAGTGACCTTTTTAGCCTAACTCTCCCAACACACCCCTCTAAACAACTTTAAAAAGCATGTCAAGCCAAATTCTGAGCAGGATAAACAATGAAAAGTTACATCAAGTCATTTTTCTAGCATAGCATAGCAGGACAGAAAGGTCTACAAACACTGGGGTGGGGACTGGCCAGGATCTCAGTGGAAGTGGCATTGTCTGTGGGCCACAGAAGCAGCAGCAGGGGCACTGTCCAGTGCACAGGGATGGTAAGGACACTAAAGGCCTAGGCAGATTCCCAGTGCTAGCATTGGGCACAGTGCCATTTGACAGTTCCATCACCCATTAACCAGTTCCAGCAGCAGTTCTGGGTTGGAAAGAAGCAGTTGGTATTGTGAGGCAGCAGGGCCCTACATGGATAAGGATTATTGTGCAGACCAAGAAGGCAATGACCAAAACTCTTCCCTGATCACACCACTTTGGGAGCACTGAAAACTTACAGTACCCCATAAGCAGCTGAGAAAGCAGCAGGATGTAAAAGAGTAGCAGGCCAGATCTCCCTCCTTCCCTCTATCCTCGGAAGTAAGCAGAACAGAACGCCACTCTGACATAACATCCAAAGAAGGTAACTCAGAAAAAAAACAGAATTGGCCACATGGCAAAAAGAGGTACAAAACCTCACTAAAGAAATGAATTCCTGGGGTGGCTAGGTGGCACAGTGAGTAGAGTGATGGCCCTGGAGTCAGGAGGACCTGAGTTCAGATCCAGCCTCAGACACTTAACACACACAAACAAAAAAACCTAGCTATGTGACCTTGGGCAAGTTACTTAAACCCAATTGCCCTCCAAAAAGCAAAAAAAAAAAAATTCCTGGGGCAGCTAGGTGGCACAGTGAATAAAGCACCAGCCCTGGAGTCAGGAGGTCCTGAGTTCAAATTTGACCTCAGACACTTGACACTAATGTAACTTTGGGCAAGTCACTTAACCCCAGTTGCCTTCCAAAAAAAAAGCAAAGAAAAAGAAAATAATTCCTTAAAATTAGAATTGGTCATGAAAACTAATGACTGAGATATCAAGAAACAATAAACCAATTTTTATAAGGGTGAACTCTCAGGAAACAACTGAGCTGGAAAGACGGGAGAGACCATTTAAGAATTATTAGAGGGCTGGCTAGGTGGCGCAGTAAATAGAGCACTGGCCCTGGAGTCAGGAGGACCTAAGTTCAAATGTGATCTCAGACACTTAACACTTACTAGCTATGTGATCTTGGGCAAGTCACTTCACCCCAATTGCCCTACCTTCTCCTCCTCCAAAAAGCAAAAAAAAAAAGAATTATTAGACTAAGTCCATGATCAAAAAAAGAGCCTAGATACATTTCAAGAAATAATTTTTTTTAATGCCTAGATATCTTAGAACCAGAAGGCAAAGTAGACACTGGAAGCAATCAGCAATCACCTTCTGAAAGAGATCCCAAAATGAAAATTCCCAGGAATATTGTAGCCAAATTCCAGTGCTTCCAGATCAAGGGGAAAATACTAAAAGCAGAAAGAAACCATTCCAATACTATAGATCCAGTCAGGATTATGTAAAATTTAGCAATTCTCTATGTAAAGGAGCTGAGGTCTTGGAATATGCTCTATTCTAGAAGTCAAAAGAGCTAGGATTACAACGAAGAATAACCTACCCAGCAAAACTTATTGTAACCCCATTGGGGAATATTAATGAAATACAGAATTTTCACACATTGCTGATGAGAAGACCAGAGCTAAGTAGAAAATTTGACATTCAGATACAAGACTCAAGCGTAAGGTAAACATGAGTGAGAATTCATAAGGGATTTACTGATATTAAATTGTTCACATTCTTATATGGGAAAATGATACCTGTAACCTCTAAGAACTGCATTATCATTGGGGCAGTTAGAAGGAGTCTACTTAGAGGGCATGGATGTGAATCTATTATGTTGGGATGGTCTCAGAAGGAAAGTGAAAGAGAAAGAAGTATGTCCTGGAAGGGGGAATGGGGAAATTTTTCTCATAAAAGAGGTGTAACAGGGAAGAATTTTTACAATGTAAGAGGAAATGTAAAAGGGTAGGAAACAGGCAACACTTGAACCTCACTCTCATCTAAATTGGTTCAAAGAGGGGAGAATATGTAGACACACACAGCTGGGTATAGAAATTCATTTTGCTTAACAGAAGTAGAAGGGGAAGTGTCCAAGGGAAAGGTAGTGGGAAGTAAATGCTTGGGAAGGTCAATTAAGGGAATCCAGTGGCCAGAAGCAAAATAGACTTAAGCAGGTATGGCTTAAAAAAGATGAATAGAAGAAAATTGGATGGAGGGAAATACACTGCAGTCATAACTGAGTGGGAGGGGCTCCCCCATCAAGTGGAAGAAAACAGGAGAACAGATTAGAAACCAGAATCTAATAATACATGGTTTTAAGAGGCATACAGTTAAGATAAGGGACTGGGGCAGACTGATGTGTCAGCTCAGGTAAAGGCAGTGAAAGCCTTTTTACATACAGAGCAAAATAAAAAATAGACCTAATTAAAAGAGATAATCAGGGAAACTGCATTTTGCTAAAAGGTACCATAGAAATGAAGTAACATCAATAACCAAATGGCATAGCATCTAATTTTTTGAAAGAAATATTAAAAAGGGGGGCCTCAATTTACCCCTCTAAGACCTAGATAAACCTAATAAAACAGATTAAGGAGATGAATGGAATTTTAGAAAAATGAGGTACACTAGACCCCTAGCCTACCCAGGATGGCTGCTAGCACAGGTTCTTTGATCTGCTTTTCTAAAGGAAAGCAATTCAAAAAGAGTTAGCAATCTTACTTTAGTCAAATCAAACATATATCATTTACCTAGTTCATGGGAAAAAGTCAATACCCTGAACTTCAGAGAATACAAACAAGTTACAAATAGACAAAAATACAGACAGAAAATAACACAGTTAAGCAGACAGGGCTTCTAGTTTTGTGATCATTACATCCATACCTAGTTAGTCACCAGAGAGAGAAGCACCAACATCTGGGTTTTCGAAATTGTGGGGTTTCAATGGCTGCCCAGAGTCTCATCTGGTCAAATCATACAACTCTTCCCAGTGAGCCCCAAAGCAAAACCTTGCCTCAGAGGTATATATAGCTTTCAACATAGTCAGAGAAAAGCCCTTGTGACTCACTTGACTACAAAGTAACAAAACTTGTGCCCTCCTGAAAAACGAGCCTCCCACCACAGGATCCAGGTGAGCACATGCAGCCTATTCAGGGGCAAAGTATGTTTTCAAAACAGGAAAGGTCCTCAAGTTCAACTGAGGCCTATTAAGGGGCAGGGAGGATATTTGAATTTCTATTACCATTACACCTTCACAAAAATTGACCGTGTATTAGGGTATAAAAACCTCATAATGTGAAGAAAAATAGAAAAATTAAATGCACCTTTTTTGGACCATAAATTCCATTAATACAGGGCCTTTGAAACATAGATTAAAAACTAATCCTAAAGAATGAGTGGATCAAATAAATCATAGAAACAATAATTTTATTAAAGATAATAACAGTGAGAACATACCAAAATTTGTGGGATACAACAAAAGCATTAATACTTAAGAGAAAACTAAGAACTGGTGTTTTTTTTTTCAGGGGGGGAGGACCAAGAAAAAGGTTAAGTCATTGATCAATCTGATTTAGAAAAAGAAAACCAACTTCCCAGTATCAAAATAGAAAAGGATGAATGTACAACCAGTGAAGATGAAATTAAAGCAATTATTAGAAGCTGTTGTACCCAACTATGTGCCAGTAAAACTGACAGTCTAAATGAAATGGGTAAATACTTATAAAAAATATAAATTATCCAGATTAACTGACTTTTAGAAAAAAAGAAATTTAAACCATAAATGAGTTCCCTAAGGAAAAATGCTAGGACCAGATGTATTTACAAGCAAATTCTATCAAATGTTTAAAGGGCAATTAATTTCAATATTATATAAGCTGTAAGGTAAAGTACTATCAAATTCCTTCCATGATACAAATATGGTTTTGACACTTAAACCAGGTAGAACAAAAACTGAGAATGAAACCTTTAGACCAATTTCCTCTAATGAATATTGAGGCCAAAAAGTTTTTTTTTTTACAATTTATTTTTAGTTTTCAACATTTACTTCCATAAGATCTTGAGTTTTAAATTTTTTTCCCCTCTCTTTCCTCCCCTGTCCCCAAGATGGCATGCAATCTGATATAGGCTCTATACATATATTCCCACTAAACATATTTTGTCCTTTTGTTTTTGTTTTTTGATTTTTGGAGGGCAGTTGGGGTTAAGTGATTTGCCCAAGGTCACACGGCTAGTAAGTGTGTCAAGTGTCTGAGGCCAGATTTGAACTCAGGTCTTCCTGACTCCAGGGCCAGTTCTCTTTTCACTATATCACCTAGCCACCCCCCCTAAACATATTTTAACATTAGTCATGATGTAAAGAAGAATTATAAGTAATAGGAGGAACCATGAAAAAGAAGAAACAAAGCAACTAAAGAAAAGGAGAGCAAATAGTATGCTTCCTTCTGCATTCAGACTCCAAACTTCTTTCTCTGGATGTGGATAGCATTCTCCATTGTGAGTCTTGGAGTTGTCATTAGTGAGAAAAGCCAAGTTTATCCAAGTCTAAATGACTACCACGCAATGTGACTGTTTCTGTGTGTAGTGTTTTCCTGATTCTGCTCATTTCACTTAGCGTCAGTTCATATAAGACTTTGTAGGTTTTTCTGAAATCCACCTGCTCATCATTTCTTAGAGCACAGTAGTATTCCTTTACATTCATATATCACAACTTGGTTCAGCCATTCCCCAGTTAATGGACATTCCCTCAATTTCCAATTCTTTGTCAGCACAAAAAGAGCTGCTATAAATATTTTTGTATATGTGGGTACTTTTCCTGTTTTTATGATCTTTTTGGGATACAGACCTAGAAGTGGTATTACTAGGTCAAAGATCCTTAGGCATAGTTTCAAATTACTCTCCAGAATGGTTGGATCAGTTCACAGCTCTATAAACAATGCATTAGTGTTCCAATTTTCCCACATCTTCTCCAACATTCATCATTTTCCTGTTTTGTCATGTTAGCCAATCTGATAAGTGTGATATAGTACCTCAGAGTTGTTTTGATATGCATTTCTGTAATTAATAGTGATTTAGAGCATTTTTCATATGACTAATCTTGGTTGCATTGACTTTGTGCAAAAACTTTTAAATTTAATGTAATCAGAATCATCAATTTGATGCAAGAACTTTAAATAAAATATCATTAAGTAGATTATAGCAATATATCATAAAGATTATATACAACAACCAGTCAGTACTTACACCAGTAATGCAGACCTGGTTCAATATTGGGAAAACTATAAATTGGCCATATCAGTAACAAAAACAAAAATCAGTTATAGCTTTTGACAAAATACAAGACCCATTCCTATTAAAAATGCTAAAAAGCATAAGAATAAATGGAATTTGCCCTAAAATGGTAAATAGTATCTATCTAAAACTAGCCAAGATAATGCATTATCTGTAATGAGGATGAATTAGAAGCTATTACAGTAAGATCAGAGATGAAGCAAGAATGTCCATTATCACCATTATTAGTTAATATTGTACTAAAAATGCAACTGAGGTACCACCTCACATCTATCAGATTAGCAAACATGACAGAAAAGGAAAATGACAAATGCTTGAAGTGATGTGGAAAAATAAGGACAGTAATTTGAGGGGCATCACTGGTCTAGTGCATTGGTTCAACTATTTTGAAGAAGACTTTGGAACTTTGCCCAAAGGGATATAAAATTGTACATACCCTTTGTCCCAGGAATACCACTACTAGGTCTATATCCTAAAGAGATCAAAGAGAAAGGAAAAAAAGATATGTACAAAAATATAGCAGCTCTTTGTGGTGGCAAAGAATTGGAAGCTGAAAGAATGCTCCATCATTTGGAGAATGGCTGAACAAGTTATGGTATATGAATGTGATAGAATATTATGCTGTTAAGATATGATGAAAGGAATGGTTTCAGAAAAGCCTGAGAAGACTTATATGAACTGATGTAAAGTGAAATGAGCAGAAACAAAAACAATCTGCATGGTAACAGCAATATTGTAAAGATAATTACCTATGAAGCACTTCTTGATAACTGATCAATACAGTGATACACCACAACTCCCAAAGACTCATGATGTTAAATGCAATCCAATTCCATATAAAGAACTGATGGTGTCAGGGTGCTGATTAATGCATATTTTTTTGCCTTTATTTTTGTTGCTTTTACATGATGGCATCTGTATAATGGATATCATTTCTTTATTCTTAATGTGTTTGTTTGAACTGAAAAAAAAATTTAAGTATATATAATAAATTTAAATACGTAACTTTCAAAAAGAAAGAGTTGAGATCCATAATGTATTTTCTTTGAATAACCAGCTTCCCTGGGATTTTAGAAAGATGTTCAGATATAAGTAATTTGATTTACATGCTATAATCTGTGCAGTCCATCCTCCCCTTCTACAAGTGCCTATTCTTTTTCTCCTTCATTTTCCATCAGGCACCAAGAAAACATAAGAGTGGGTGTGAAGAAAATGTATGGCTAATGTGAAGGATCAAATCAGAGGGCCCTGTACAAATTTAATAGAGAAAAGCCATGCTTTGTCTTTCTCCCTTTGACATTTTGCTCACTCTTAGGGCAGTCTCATTCTTTTAGGGGTTTGAGGTTATATGTATCTTGTGCTAAGAAGAATCATTGTCATTTTGAATCTAGCAACAGCCACATTAAAGACACCAGACTCGGAAAGCCAATAAGACAGCAAAGATAAATGCCCAGAACATCCCTTTCCCAGCTCAGCTCCTTAGGGATAAGGAGTCTTGGAGCGTTATGCTTCTGAGGGTGTAGGGAAAAGATTGTGGAGCAGCCCCTGTTGATAGGTTCCTCAAAGACTGGCCCACAAAAAATAAGAGTGAGGGTTTTAGCTCTCTGATCTTCAGCCAAAAAGCAGATATCTCTTCAAGTGTCAGTGGGTGAACTACCAGTCACTAAGTAAACAGGGCAGTGAGTCCACCAAGTTCCTCTCCCCCTGCCATCTATGACTGAAACTAAACATGTTCGTTTAAATCTGAGGCTGCAGCTATCTCAACAATGACATTGAGAAGCAGATCATAAGAAAAGAAAGGAGGAAACTGAGAAGTAACAAAAGCAGTTGTTTATTGTAGGGTTTTTCCTCCCTTAATGCTGTACATTTCACCTTTAATTTTTATTTACTATATATAAATGATTAATCCTTTCTGGTCCAGCAGTGTTACAAGAGATTAGGATTCTGTGGGAATGGAGATGAATGTAAACCAAAGGAACTATTAGCTTTGATAGAAATGTTCATCCTCCTTAGACCAGGCTAGACAGACATTAAACGGAAGGACTGAGATTTGGGGACCTTGCAGTTTTAAAAAGGTACTTGGTACCTAATGTAGAAGTCTCAGGATCTGTAGCACCATCTGGTGGCTTACCCAGATATAGCAACCTGAGGGGCTATTTCAGAAAATCTCTTATTGCCAATGTAAATAAAGCAAGGCCCCTTTCTTTACATATACATACTTTACATACACATGCATGTCTATCCTATGATAACTTATTCACTCACTTGGCTACTTCAGTTGTTAAAAAGTAAGCGAAGTATTTCCTGACATAGCAACTTTTTTATTAGAACATTTAAATGTCTGTTGAATATGAGTTCCCAGCAAGAACATTACATTTTTACAAAATGATTTTAAAAGAGACTAAAGACAGGGAGAAGAGGGAAGAAAGCCTGATGTGGTGATACAGACCTGTGTTCCTAAGTACTTGACAGGCTGAGGCTGATAGCTTTCTAGAGCTTGGAAAATCTAAGCTGCTGAGGTCTGTACCAATCCAATGCCCATACTAGGTTCAGCAGCAATATGGTAAGCTTTCCCCCACCCCATCAGGAATAAGGGTCCACTGGGTTGCCTAAGGTGGGACAAATGGGCTCAGGTTGGAAACGAAGCCACCAATCAGTAGAGTGGAATCAGGCCCTTGAGTACCTTCTGAACTTCCAACCTGGGTAAAAATGGGAAAATCCAGTCCTTAAAAAAGGGGAAGGGGAAAGGAAAACTTGTTTCTAATTTGGACGGGAGCATCTATGCCCCCTATGATGTGGTCACAGATCAGTAGTTTTGTTGGTATAGGAGTTCCATGTAGATCATATCTTGTCTCTACAACTCCTAATTGTAGAGAGCTGCCTAAAGCTCAGAGAGGTTCCACCATTTCTCAGCTAAAAAGTACTGGAGGGAGGATTTTAACTCCGGTCTTCCCGATTCAAGGTTAGGCCTCAGCTATATCTCACTACCCCCAACAACAATTGTTCATATCTATCAACCATTTTATATTTATGTAATTCTCCACCACCAGCTTTCTCCATTGTTCACTTCCAGAAAAATGTGAGTCCACCCATGGAAAAGTCACCTGATAGATACTTTATTGGAAATGTGTCCAAATTCCTCCATCTTTCAGTCTTTACTAGCTTTCAGAACAAGTGACTCTCAGGGGGACTTCTAAGAGTGCTCCCAGAATTTCCATACTATCTTAATAACTTTTAAAAATAACAAATAAAGTTCTCACTATCTTGACAAAATAATACAGAGACTGCCTAGGAACTGCATGTGGTTAGCAACTGTTCCCTTCACTGAGTTTAAAGAATACTACTTCACCTGCAGAATTTCTGAAGGAAGTGTGTATGTGTGTGTGTGTACGTTCGCAAGCAATTTGACTTTGACACACTACTTTTTAAAATGACCATAGTCCATTTATGCACTGGAAGGAATCTCAATCACCTCATCCAGTTTTCTCATTTCCCAGATGAGGAAACTGAGGCCCCAAAAGGAAATTCACTGGCCCAAGTTCGTACAAGGAAGTAGCAGTCTTAAATTTATGTCATTTTCTTGTAACTCAAAACCTAGTGTCCTTTCCATTAAACCGCATTATGCCATGAGTTTTCCAGGGCTCTAAAAGAATGTTGCCTTGAAGTACAAAAATGAACTTGTTTTTAGAATGGAGCTAAACTAATGCTTCAGTATCTTTTCCCTTACTGTTCTCCAGTAGTCCCTGCAAGACAGCTTTTTTTGGAGTCATTAGGGTGATTTTAATAGGGTATAACGTAACCATGGAGATAGCTGCTCCTGTTGCTATTAACTGCAGTCATGCCTGCTATTATCTTGGTAAAGAGTGTGAAGAAATTAATATATCAGGCTTGAAGATAGTGTTGCTGTTAGGAAACCTACATCATCATATTGTCCTTTACTAATGGATTAGTGAGTGCATCCTGGATTCAATCAGGAACCCAGGTAGGAAAGCCCCAGGGGGTACTTCAGAGATACCTCCTCAGCTACTGCTTCATTCAGACTGCTGCTTTGCAAAATGAATAGCAAGATAGAGCAAAAAAAAAAGTGCTAAGAAAAATCCATTTTAGAAAGCATAAATGTGAAAAGTTGTGAGTGAAAGGAACACACTACCTTGAAGGTTCCTTTCCAAACAACTGCAGAACAATTAAGGAAAGAATGTTACCAACAGTAGATATTACATTTGTAAACTAAAACATCTACACCAGGTATTCTTATTTGAGGGACAAGGGATCCTGTGAATTTTTAAAATATTTTGATAACTTTCAGTATAATTGGGTTCCTTTATGATTTTCTGTATTTTATCTTATACATTTAAAAACATTATCCTGGGGCAGCTAGGTGGAGCAGTGAATAGAGCACTGGCCCTGGAATCAGGAGGGCCTGAGTTCAAATGCGACCATAGATACTTAACACATGTGCGCGCACGCACACACACACAAAACTAGCTATGTGACCTTGGACAAATCACTTAACCCCAATTGCCCTACCTTCTCCCCTCCAAAAAAAAATAAAGCAAAAAAAAATTTTAAAACATTATCCTGAGAAGGAATCCATAGGCTTCCTCAGACAAACTAAAGGGTCCAAGGCACAGAAAAGACTAAGACCTCCTGAACTAAACCAACTATCTCATTTTATTTTTATTTCTTTTTTCTACATATCATCTTCATTTCAGTTACTCTTTCCTCTCTGCAAACACCTATTTCTTGTAACAGAATAAAACAGAAAAAGCATCTCAGCAAAACTATTTAAACAATGGATCAACTGAATCTGACAGTATGTGCAATATTCTGCATCTCTAGTCTCCTTCTCCTTTATCTTATCTATCAGCCTCCCAAATCACCAGGAATTCACAATGCTTTACAGCAAATGACTTTCTTGCTTTTTGCTTTAAGATGCTTAATAAGACTGCTTTGTTCAGGGGGCCAGGCTTTCTAGTCAAATTTAAGAAAATCAAATTCTGGGGCAGCCAGGTGGCTCAGCAAGTAAGAGCACCGGCCCCAGAGTCGGAATGACCTGGGGATCAAATCTGGGCTCAGATACTTAGCACCACACCCAGAAATAACTGGCCGTGTAACCTTGAGCAAGTTACTTAACCCCAATTGCTTAAAAAAAAAAAAAGAAAATCAAATTCTGCCAGGGATATTAAAACCAAAGTCTCCACCCAACCCAGGCTGCAGAATCTAGTGTTAGGAAGGGGACCCAGAAGCATCGTCCATCTCATCAATCCCTTCTCAAGCCATACGGAGCCCCAGATATATAAGAAAGCTATTCCTGGGTCAGCTAGGTGGCTCAGTGAATAGAGCACCAGCCCTGGAGTCAGGAGGACCTGAGTTCTAATCCAGCCTCAGAGGCTTAACACAAAAACTAGCCATGTGACCTTGGGCAAGTCACTTAACCCCAATTGCCCTCCAAAAAGCAAAAAGAAAGAAAAGAAAACCATTCCTGTTCCCAAGGGAGACAATCCAGCCACCCCTAGGATCACCCACACTATTCTACATGGGAAATCTTTCCAGTTGTTTTAAGCTAATTTCTTCTCATCCCAGCAACAACCTAGGTTGACCCATCTACGTCAGGGAAGGGTACTGGGGGGTCCAGTACTGGGCATCAGTAACTCTTCAGGGCTCCTGGGCTCAAAAGGGTCATTTTATTTTGGAGGGAAGCCACAATAAAGACGAAGTATCACTTGTGTTTTTAAAGGGCCCCAAATTCCAAGACATCAACCAAACAGACCTTTCCCTAACCAGCCCTTATTTGTGAGTATAATACCAAGCAAAAGCAACTTCCCAAGGTTCAAAATACCAGCATAGCTGCTCTCCATTTTATTCAGTGACAAATTAAGAACAGAGAAAATCAAAATATAGCATAATTCAAAATACAGCATTCACCAAGTGTAATTCAATAATTTCCAAGTACTACTCCACCCCTGGACGTTATATTCATTTAGTCAATCACAAAGTCCCTCTTCTAAGTACTACTCCACCCCTAGGCAGTACATTCATTTAGTCAATCACAAGCCCCTCTTCTCAAATAGAAATTAGTTTCCAATCATAAGTAAAGTTCATTCATTTGGTCAGTCACAGAGCACAAAAAAGTCAAAAGTTTCCCACCCTTGGATCACAACTGAATAGGCCATCTACCCCAGAGTTACAACAAGCTTAAGCACAGCAATTATATTATTAATATATTTATAATATATTATATAAACATAATGTATAATAATATATTTTCAAATATGTTATTATATATTTATGATTATTAATTATAATATTAATATTAAAATACCCAAAGAGAGGTCTTTTCTTCATCTTGACCCGAGGCAAGTTCTCAGCAATCTTTGTTCCTGGGAAGACAAAGCTTAGCAGGGCCACAAGATACATTGCCAGTGTCCTCATTAATTCATTCTCTCTGTAGAACAGTCCTAGGACCCCTGAAAACATTAGCAAAACCCTCTTCCAGGATTTCTGTAAACATACAAGAAAGTCCTTCTTCAGGACCCCTGAACCAGCAGCAAGTTTCCAGGACCTCTGCAACAACAAGACTGTCCTTCACCAATGGACAGATCTATCAAAACAACATCAAAACAGACAAAGTACCAGCATAACAGCCATGTCTCCTCAGTCCTTGGCAGCTCTGAGTGGCAACTCTCAAAAGTCCTGGGCAGCTCAAACTGGCCCTCAGCAATCCTCTCCATCTCCCTCTGCTTCCACGATGCTGCTTCCAAAAAAATTCTTCTGCCTCTCTCTCTTCTTGTGCCTCTCTAAATTCACAACACCAGCTCCTCCCAGTTCAGCCCTTCCTTTTCATGTCAACAAGTCCATCCCACAAGTGGGATTCACAAGCTCTGGGTTTTAACACAATCAATCTGAAAACCAAGCCAATACAGGGGGATATTTAAATTCCTTTACAATTACAGTGAGTCAGTTGATGGGGCAAGAAAGAGAAGCTGTTAGGAACAGAAATGCACAAGGGGAATTTTATTTATTTAGAATATTTATTTGCTGTTTTTTAAATCTCCTCCACCAGTACCACCCCACCACTAACATATTCCTATGAACCTAGAAGCAGCTACATGGCAGAGTAGATTGAGTGTTGGGCCTGAATCATAAAAACCTGAGTTTTTTGAGCCTCAGACACTTACCAGCTACATAACTTCAGGGAAGTCACCTAATTTATATCTGCTTCAGTTTCCTCAACTGTAAAACTTGGACTATAATAGCACCTACCTCACCAACTTGTGAAAATCAAGTGAGACATTATAAAGTGCTTAGCATAGTGCCTGGCACATAGTTGGTGCTTAATAAAAGCTTATTTCCTTCCTTCCCCTTCAGTTAAGAAAAAAAATACAGATTTCTTCATTGGTATCTCCCTGAGAAGAGAGGTTAGTGTGATCTGAACTCTGAATGTTCCCAGAAATTAGCGTTGATGGCTCTGGGCTGCTGGGGTTTGATATGGCCACTAACGAACTGGATGACCTTGGGTTGAGTTATCTACCTGAAATAACTCATAGGATCACAGGATGCAGGGAGCCTTCTCTAACCCCGCTTAATTCCAATGCTTTCCCTCTTTTAATTATTTCCAATTTATCCTGTATGTAGCTTGATCCTGTATGTAATTTGTTGCATGTTGTCCCTCCCATTAGATTATAAGCTCCTTCAAGTCAGGGACTGTCTTTTGCCTTTTTTCACATCTCCAGCACTTAGTACAGGGCATAGGTACTTAATAAATGTTTATTGAATGAATGAATTTCCTAGCCAGAGGTGTCAAACACAAGGCCCACAGGCCACATGCCCCTGCAAAACTCCATATGTTGACCAAACCAGATTAAAACATAATTGGAAAATATTTACCAAATAAATAAAAACTCAACAAAACAATAATATTACTTTTTAAAACAAATATGCAACAAATATGTGTGGATTAGTGGCCCCCATTTGTATTTGATACCTCAAACAGAAATGAATCCCTGCAACCACATATTGACCTAGAAAACCAGAAGTTAGCATTACCTGTTGTATTATATTTTAATTTATTTTGTTAATCATTTCTCAATTACATTTTTTTTCAGCTTATTAATACAGTATTTATTTGTCTTACCTCTGTCAAACCCTGAGCCCATGGCTTTCCCCAGGGCTACCTGGTAAGTTGGAGGTGGAGGTATACACAGGCTGGAAGAGACATGGAAGAACCAGGAGGACGAGGATGTACATTCAGAAACATAGGGGGAATAGAAATGGCTCCATCACATGGCGAAGAGGATGAAGAAGGCCACCATCAGGCAAAAGAGCCCCATGGCCTCAGACAGGGCAAAGCCCAAGATGGCATAGGAAAAAAGCTGTTGCTTCAGGGAGGGGTTCCTGGCATAACCGATAATGAGACTTCCAAATACAGTCCCAATCCCAGCTCCAGAGCCAGCCACCCCCACAGTGGCAGCCCCAGCTCCAATAAATTTGGCTGCTGTGTCAATGTCCCTTGAGACAGCACCAGTTTGGAATCCACATCTGGGGACAAGAGAGGTCAAGGGACTTGATGCTGCCAAAATGCTGAGGTTCTCATCTGTCCGAACCTCTGGCCGTTTTAGCACCACTGCAGACAGCGGTCTACTCAGCAGCTGAGAGCTGCTCCTCACAAGGGCAGGGGTAGAGATGAACTTGGCGCAGGCATATATTCTCAGGGGGTGAGGGGCAAAGCTGAAGAGCTGCCGGCAGAGCAGAGGAGACAGAGAGGGGGCTCTCAATTACATTTTAATCTTTGTTAGATGACCCAAGAAAACAAGACACTTTAACCTTGACCATCTAAGGGACAGTAAGAGATAGTCTCTAGTCTCTTCAATACTTCAATGAAAGTATTCAGTTCCTTCCATCAGCACTGATCACAACTCATCCATGACTTTTCATCTTGTTCCATTTTCTGCATTATGCCATTAATTCTCTGTAGAGGGTCCATCCCAAATGCTATAGACATGCTTGTAAGTCCTCATCTTTCTCATGGGTACCAGGACAGTGCTCAGGCTTTCCATTCCTCACTTTGTCCCATGAACAGCCCACCTCCTCTTCTTACCATGTAGATCATCATTGGAAACATAGCACAATAATAAAATTTATCAAAGTCTAATTACAAGGGACTCAATAAGGACAGGCTGCTTTTTATATGAGGAAATGTAAAATGTATGTCTAAGATTGTTATTAGTAACTGGGTATTTCAAAAGAAATATTGGGATAGACCTGAGTATGATGTGATTCTAAAAAGTAAAACCATTTAGGCAAAGGTAAAAAGAGTAATTATCTTATACAAATGAGGTTTGAGAGGAAGAACTGACACAGAGGAATTAGATGGGGAGTAGTAGGGCTAGTAGTCCTGGAACCCTTCTTTCATCGGGAATGGGTTAAAGAGGGAACAGTGCATATATATCTAGAAGGATATAAAAGTCTTCTAAATTCAGAAAGAAATAAAAGATTAAGGGGATAGGGAGGGGGGAGAAGATAAGGGAGGGATTTTTAGAGGGAACCCTACTCACATCAGAACTGGGTTAAAGAAAGAATAGTATATACATTTAGAAGGAAATAGATGTCTTCTAAATTTATGAAGAAATAAGAGGGCAAAGGAATAGGATAAGGTGGGGTATAGAAGGGTATCTAGATTAACAGGAATGTAATAAAGAGGGAATAACATATTTGAAAGGTTATAAAAGTCTTCTAAATTCAGACAGAAACAAGAGGGCAAGGGGAATGGGTGAGGGGAGAGGACAAAGGAAGAATCTTTTCGGAGGGTAGGATTTCTTTTTTTTTTTTTAAGCAATGGGGGTTAAGTAACTTGCTCAAGATTACATGGACAGTTATTTCTGGGTGTGGTGCTGAGTATCTGAGCCCGGATTTGATCCAGGTCATCCCGACACTGGAGCTGGTGCTCTTACTCGCTGAGCCACCTGGCCATCCCCATAGGGTAGGATTTCTTGAAAGCTAAATATTTTGAATCCTCTCTTATGTTCTGCTGTTCACATGGCAATGCTTATTTTTTTTCCATTTCTTATTTTGTGTTTAAGTTTTAGTATTTAACTTTGTAATATGTTTCTTTTTTCTTTTCTTATTGTATCTTTACACAATTTAATGTTTAAAATAATAATAATAATAAGTTTAAAATAATTAAATATTTAAATAATTAAAATATTTAAAATAATAATTAATAAGTTTAAAATAAATTCATTTTCAAAATAATATTTGTATAGCATTTAAGATTTGCAAAGTGCTTTACAAATATCTCATTTTAAACTCACAACAACTCTTGGAGGTACCGTGTTTCCCCGATAATAAGACCTATCCCGAAAATAAGCCCTTCCCTTACTGTGCAAGATTCCTCTAAAATAAGCCCTCCCCCGAAAATAAGCCCTATTGAGATTGCTGCGCTACATTATGGTACCTTCTGTATGCACCATCCCCCCCCCGTGAAACGCACGCCGTGCTCCGAGCTGCATCCAGTCAGAGCTGCAGCAGTGAGCGCGTCATCCTGTTCTTTATTGAATTCATTATTGAATAAAGGTACATTTTTTTGTTCACATTTACCTGTTTATTAAAATTGCTGTCAATGTTCATTAAAATAAGCCCTCCCCTGAAAATAAGCCCTCTGGTGTTTTTCTGTCCAAAAAAAATAAGACAGTGTCTTATTATTGGGGAAACACGGTAGTTGCTATTATCATCCCCATTTTACAGATGAGAAAACTGAACCAGAGAAAGGTTAAGTGATTTGCCCAGGGTCCTATAGTTAGTGTCTGGTTCAACTGATCATTTTAAGGAAAGTTCTATTTATTCCTATGCTTTCCAGTGTTTTTGATAGGAATGAATACTTTTGTGTCAAAAGCATTTTCTTCATCTGTTGAGATAAACATGATTTTTCTTGTGTTTTTATTAATATGGTCAATTATGCTAATAGTTTTCCTAGTACTGAACCAGCCCTGCATTCCTGGTTTGAATCACACTTGATCATAGTGTATTATCTTTGTGATCTATTGCTGTAATCTCCTTATTAGTATTTTATTTAAAAATTTTGCATCAATATTCATTAATAAAATTGGTCTATGGTCTTCTCTCTGTTTTCACTCTTTCTGGTTTAAGTATCAGCATCATTATTTGTGTCATAAAAGGAATTTGGGAGGACTTCTTTGCCTATTTTTCCAAATAGTTTATATGGTATTGGAATTAATTGTTCTTTAAATGTTTGATAAAATTCACTTATGAATCCATATGGTCCTGGTGATATTTTTTCTTATAGAACTCATTTATGGCTTGTTCAATTTCTTTTTTCTCAAATAGGGTTATTTAAATATTCTATTTGCTATTCAGTTAATCTGGGCTATTTACATTTTTGTAAATATTCATCCATTTCACTTAGATTGCTAGATTTATTGTCATATAACTGGGCAAAATAGCTCCTAATGTTTTAATTTGTTTTTCATTTGTGGTGAATTCACTGTTTTCATTTTTTATAATGGCAATTTTATTTTCCTCTTTCTTTTTTTTTAAACTAAACTAACCAGGGGCTTATATATTTTATCGTTGTTGTTGTTTCATAAAACCAGCTTCTAGTTTTATTTATTAGTTCAATGGTTTTCTTTCAGTTTTATTAATCTGTCCTTTGATTTTCAGGGTTTCCAATTTGGTGTTTAATTTGAGATTTTTGATTTGTTCTTTTTCTAGGTTGTTTTTGTTTTGTTTTTTAGTTTCATGCCCAATTCATTGATCTGCTCTTTCTCTGTTTTATGCTTTGATACATAGTAAATTTTTCTGTAGAAAAAGGTGTATCCTCTTCTATTCCCATTCAGTTTTCTCCAGAGGTTTATTATATCTAAGTTTTATAAAATTCTTTTCATTTCCTTAACTAATTTCTTGCTTTTCTTTGTTGTTGTTGTTTAGACTTATCTAGTTCTGAGAGGAGCAAGTTGAGGTCACTTACTAGTATACCTTTTTTGTAAGTTTTCTCCTGTAAGTCATTTTGCTTTTCCTTTACAAATTTGGATGCTATACCATTTGTTGTATATATGTTTGGTATTGATATTGTCTATCATACCTTTTAGCAAAATTTAGTTTCCCTACTTATCTCTTTTAATTAGATCTGTTTTTGCTTTTGCTTTGTTTGAGATCATGATTGCTACCTCTGCTTTTTTTTTACTTCAGCTGAAATATAATAAATTCTGCTCCAGCACCTTATTTTTACTGTTTCAAGTGTATATCTTGTAAACAACATATTGTCAGATTCTGGTTTTTAATCCACTTTGCTATCCTCTTCTATTATATGGGTGAGTTCATCCTATTCACAGTTATGATTACTAACCATATTTCTCTTCTTTCTGTTTCCCCCTATTAATATCCTTCTCTCCCTCTCCTTTTACCCTGTAACTCCTCAAAAATCTGTTTTGCGTCTGACTCTCACCTCCTCAAATTCACCATTGCTTCTATCACCCCTCTCCTCCTACATCCCTATACGGCAAGATAGATTTCTATAACCAACTGTTTGCGTGTTATTCCTGCTTTGAGCTAATTTTTTTTTGTTTCTTTTATTTTTTGGTTTACATGATTCATATCCACAAGATTTTGAGTTACAAAATTTCTCCCCATTTTTCCCCTACCCACCACGCCAAAATAAGCATTCCCACTGAATATCCTCTCCCCCAATCTGCTCTCTGCTATATCTTCCCCTATCCCCCTTCCCACTTTCTAGTAGGGCATGGTGGATCTCTATGCCCCAGTTCCTGTATATCTTATTTCCTAGTTACATGTAAAATAATAATAATAATAATATTTTTTTAAACATTTGATCTTAAACCTTTGAATTCCAGATTCTTTCCCTACCTCCCTTGTCACCCACCCTTACTGGGAAGATAAGCAATTAAATATAGGTTGTACATGTGTACCTATGCAAAACATTTCCATAGTGGATATATTGTGAAAGACTAACTGTATTTCCATTCATCCCATCCCATCCCCCACTTGTTCTATTCTCTACTTTGATCCCATTCCTTTTCAAAAATGGGTGCTTCCAACTTCCCTCCCCCCCAGCTTGCCCTCTCTTCCATCACACCCCCTCTCATCCCCTTCCTCCTACTCTCCTGTAGGGTGAGATACTCTATTTAGTGTGTATGTCATTCCCTATCTAAGCCCAATTCAATGAGGATAAGGTTGACTCATTCCCTTTTACCTTCTTGTTCTTCCCCTTCATTGTAACCATTTTCCCTTGCCATTTCTATATGAGATAATTTAGCCCATTCTATCTATCCCCCTCTCCTCTCATTATATTCCTCTCTCACCTCCTAATTTCACCTTTAAAGTATCATCCCTTCCTATTCAACTGGTCCTGTACCCTCTGTCTATGTATACCTTTACACACACACACACACATATATATATGTGTATATATATATATATATACACATATACTCACATATATATTCATACGCCCATAAACCCTCCTATATAGACATATATATATATATATATATATA
>NW_027185755.1:4795948-4797572 GCF_028583685.1 Petaurus breviceps papuanus | reverse complement strand
TATACACATTTCTATTCCCTTCAACTATTCTCATACTGAGAAAAGTTTCATAAGTTACAATTATTGTTTTTTCATGGATGAATGTAAGTAGTTCAACTTTGATAAGTTCCTTATGATTTCTTTTCCCTGTTTACCTTCTCATGCTACTCTTGCTTCTTCTTTTGAATGTCAGATTTTCTTTTCAACTCTGGTTTTTTCATCAAGAATGCTTGAAAATCCTCTATTCCATTGAATAATCATATTTTCCCCTGAAACATGACACTCAGTTTTGCTGGGTAGGTGATCCTTGGTTTTAATCCCAGCTCCTTTGAACTCTGGAATATCATATTCCAAGCCCTTCAGTCCCTCAATGTAGAAGCTGCCAGATCCTGCGTTATCCTGATTGTGTTTTCACAGTATTCAAATTTTTACCTGGCTGCTTGTAATATTTTCTCCTTGATCTGGGAACTCCAGAACCTGGCTATAATATTCCTAGGAGTTTTCTTTTTGGGATCTTTTTCAGGAGGTGATCAGTGGATTATTTCAACCTCTATTTTGCCCTCTGGTTCTAAAACATCAGGGCAATTTTCCTTGAAAATTTCTTGGAGGATGATTTCTAGGTTCTTTTTTTGGTCATGGCTTTCAGGTAGTCTAATAATTTTTAAATTATCTCTCCTGGATCTATTTTCCAGATCCATGGTTTTTTTTCAATAAGATATTTCACATTGCCTTCTATTTTTTTATTTGTTTGGATCTGTTTAATAATATATTGATTTCTTATAAAGTCACTAGCTTCCATTTGCTCCAATCTAATTCTGAAGGAATGATTCTCTTCAGCGAGCTTTTGAGATTCTTTTTCCATCTGGAAAATTTGGCTTTTTAAGGCATTCTTCTCATTGGCTTTTTGGGCCTCTTTTGCCATTTGAGTTAGTCTTTTTTTTAAGGTGTTATTTTCTTCAGTCAGGTTGTTGACTCTCATTTTATAATTTTCTTGCATCATTCTCATTTCTCTTCCCAATTTTTCCTCCACCTTTCTTATTTGCTTTTTAAAATCCTTCTTAAGCTCCTCTATGGCTTGTAAACATCATATTCTTTTCTTAGAAGTTTCTGGTGCAGGAGTTCTGACTTCACTGTCTTCCTCCTATTTTATGCCCTGATCCTTTTTGTCCCAAAAAAAGGAGTCCAAAGTTGGATTACTGTGCTTGCCTTGCTTCTCTCATTTGCTCATGTTGCCATTCAATTACTTGACTTTTGAGCTTTTTGTCACAGTAGAACTCTGCTACCAGAGTTGGGCGCTTTGTCCCAAATCACTGGGGTTTTCTCAGTTGCTGGAGCTATTAGTTGGGTGCCTTCTCGGAAGCCTCCCCACACTCTGGCAAACTGGTCACACACCCTAGGACCTCCACCCCAAACTGCAATCCAGATCCAAGCAGGTTAAAGCAAGAGGGATTACCCCTCATACTGGTGGCTTGGTCCCCCCACAATCTGCAGGCCAGGAGCTCTAAAGCAGCCATGTGGCAGTGGCTGAACAGCTGCTGTGCCTCAGTCACTTCTCGGCCAGAGGGCAAAGGCCGGATTGCATTCCCAAATTTCCAGGTCCCATAGTCCACACTGCACTGATCTCTCACTTTGTCCTTAGCATCTA
>NW_027185755.1:4765042-4795548 GCF_028583685.1 Petaurus breviceps papuanus | reverse complement strand
CTTGGTTTTAATCCCAGCTCCTTTGAACTCTGGAATATCATATTCCAAGCCCTTCAGTCCCTCAATGTAGAAGCTGCCAGATCCTGCGTTATCCTGATTGTGTTTTCACAGTATTCAAATTTTTACCTGGCTGCTTGTAATATTTTCTCCTTGATCTGGGAACTCCAGAACCTGGCTATAATATTCCTAGGAGTTTTCTTTTTGGGATCTTTTTCAGGAGGTGATCAGTGGATTATTTCAACCTCTATTTTGCCCTCTGGTTCTAAAACATCAGGGCAATTTTCCTTGAAAATTTCTTGGAGGATGATTTCTAGGTTCTTTTTTTGGTCATGGCTTTCAGGTAGTCTAATAATTTTTAAATTATCTCTCCTGGATCTATTTTCCAGATCCATGGTTTTTTTTCAATAAGATATTTCACATTGCCTTCTATTTTTTTATTTGTTTGGATCTGTTTAATAATATATTGATTTCTTATAAAGTCACTAGCTTCCATTTGCTCCAATCTAATTCTGAAGGAATGATTCTCTTCAGCGAGCTTTTGAGATTCTTTTTCCATCTGGAAAATTTGGCTTTTTAAGGCATTCTTCTCATTGGCTTTTTGGGCCTCTTTTGCCATTTGAGTTAGTCTTTTTTTTAAGGTGTTATTTTCTTCAGTCAGGTTGTTGACTCTCATTTTATAATTTTCTTGCATCATTCTCATTTCTCTTCCCAATTTTTCCTCCACCTTTCTTATTTGCTTTTTAAAATCCTTCTTAAGCTCCTCTATGGCTTGTAAACAGCATATTCTTTTCTTAGAAGTTTCTGGTGCAGGAGTTCTGACTTCACTGTCTTCCTCCTATTTTATGCCCTGATCCTTTTTGTCCCCAAAAAAGGAGTCCAAAGTTGGATTACTGTGCTTGCCTTGCTTCTCTCATTTGCTCATGTTGCCATTCAATTACTTGACTTTTGAGCTTTTTGTCACAGTAGAACTCTGCTACCAGAGTTGGGCGCTTTGTCCCAAATCGCTGGGGTTTTCTCAGTTGCTGGAGCTATTAGTTGGGTGCCTTCTCGGAAGCCTCCCCACACTCTGGCAAACTGGTCACACACCCTAGGACCTCCACCCCAAACTGCAATCCAGATCCAAGCAGGTTAAAGCAAGAGGGATTACCCCTCATACTGGTGGCTTGGTCCCCCCACAATCTGCAGGCCAGGAGCTCTAAAGCAGCCATGTGGCAGTGGCTGAACAGCTGCTGTGCCTCAGTCACTTCTCGGCCAGAGGGCAAAGGCCGGATTGCATTCCCAAATTTCCAGGTCCCATAGTCCACACTGCACTGATCTCTCACTTTGTCCTTAGCATCTATGTGTTGATAATTCTGCAAACTGTCATAGCTGCTGAAGATCTGAAGTCCTTCTAGCCAACTTTGAGCTAATTTTTTTTTAAAAGCAATCAGGGTTAAGTAACTTGCTCAAGGTTACACGGCCAGTTATTTCTGGGTGTGGCGCTAAGTATCTGAGCCCAGATTTGAACCCCAGGTCATCCCGACACTGGAGCCGGTGCTCTTACTTGCTGAGCCACCTTGCCACCCCGCTTTGAGCTAATTTTTAAAAAAATTTATTTATATACTTTTAGTTTACAACATTCAGTTCCACAATCCCTTGCATTCCAAATTTTCTTCCCTCCCCCACAATGACAGCAAGCAATCTGATATAGGTTCTACAAATATCTTCGCATTAAACATTATTCAAGTTGTAAAGAAGAATTATGACCAATGGAGTGAACAGCAAGAAAAAAGGAACAGAAAAAAAACAAAACAAAAAAGAGAGAGAGCAAGTAGTTTGCTTCAATCTGCATTCAGATTCTGTAGTTCTTTCTCTGAATGTATATATCCCTTCCTAACATGAGTCTTTCGGAGTTGTCTTATAACCTTGTATTGCTGAGAAGAGCCCAGTCTATCAAACTTAGTCATCACAGATACAGTGTATCTATAATTGTGTAAAAAGTTCTCCTGGTTCTACTCTCCTTACTCAGCATCAGTTTATATGAGTCTCTCCAGGTTCTTATGAAGTCCATCTGTCCCTCATTTCTTATAGCACAATAATATTCCATTACGTTCATATACCACAACTTGTTCAGCCATTCCCCAGTTGATGGGCATCCCCTTAATTTCCAATTCTTTGCCACCACAAAAAGAGCTACTATAAATATTTTTATACATATGGGTCTTTTCCCTACTTGTATAATCTCTTTGGAATACAGCCTTAGAAGTGGTATTTCTCTCAGACACTTAACACCCACACAAAAAAACTAGCTGTGTAACCTTGGGCAAGTTACTTAACCCTAATTGCCCTCCAAAAGGCAAAAAAAAAAAAGTGGTATTTCTGGGTCAAAGAGTATGCATTTTTTATAGCCCTTTGGGCATAGTTCCAAATTGCTCTCCAGAATGGTTGAATCAATTCACAACTCCACCAACAATGCATTAGTGTTCCAACTTTAACACTTCCTCTCCAGCATTTATCATTTTCCTGTTTTGTCATATTAACCAATCTGACCAGTGAAATGTGGTACTTCAGAGTTGCTTTGATTTGCATTTCTCTAATCAGTAGTGATTTAGAGCATTTTTTCATATGCTTATAGATATCTTTAATTTCATTTCTGAGAACTGTCTGTTCATATCCTTTGACCATTTATCAATTGGGCAATGATTTGTATTCTTACAAATTTGACTCAGTTCTCTGTATATTTTAGAAATGAGGCCTTTATCAGAGACTCTGGTTATAAAAATTCTTTATCAATTTTCCGCTTCCCTCCTAATCTTGGTTACATTGGTTTTAGTTGTACAAAAACTTTTCAGTTTAATGTAATCAAAGTTATCCATTTTGCATTTCATAATGTTCTCTATCTCTTGTTTGAACATAAAATCTTTCCTTCTCCATCAATCTGACAGGTAAACTATTCCTTGTTCTCCCAGATTGTTTACAATATCAGCCTTTATATCTAGATTGTGCACCCATTTGAGCCATTTTTTAAAAAAGTAAGCTTCAGTTGTTACCCGCCATCCTCTCATCTTTCCCTCATTCTCACATCTTAATTTTATTTTTTTTTTAAATCATCCCATTATAGTCAACTACCACCCTTACTCTCTGTCTACATATATTCTTTCTAACTGGTTCTAATTATTTTCTTAGGTATTAGAAGTATCATCTTCCCATGTAGGAATGTAAACAATTACAAATATTTTCTTTGATTACTTCATCTGAAAACTGACTGCTTATATCCTTTGACCACTTATCAATTGGGGAATGACTTATAGTCTTATGAATTTGACTCAGTTCTCTGCATATTTGAGAAATGAGGTCTTTATCAGAGAAACTGGCTGTAAATTATTTTTCACAATTTTGGTTACTGTGTATTTCCTTTCATTCTGTTTTCTACCATTTATCTATTCTCTTCTTCCTTTCACCTTGTCTATCCTCAAAAGTGTTTTGCTTCTTCAACCTTCCCTTTTATCAGCACCCCCTTCCCTTTCTCTTATCTCCTTCCCCTTCTACTTTCCTGTAGGGTAATATAGATTTCTATACCCAACTGAGTGTGCATGTTATTCCCTTTTTGAGCCAATTCCAATGCCTCCCCCTCCCACCTCCTCTATTTTCCCATCACTGTTAAAAGCTCTTTTGTTCCACTTTTATGTGCAATAATTTACCCCCATTCTACTTCTCCCTTCCCCTTTCTCCCAGTGCATTTTTCTTTCTCACCCCTTAATTTTATTTTTTTAGGTATCATCCCATCATATCCAACTCACATCTGTGCCCTCTATGTATTCTCTTTCTTACTGCCCTAACAATGCCCTAAAATCTTAGGAGTTACAAAGTATCATTTTCCCATGTGTAGGAGTCCAAACAGTTTAACCTTATTGAATTCCTTGTGATTTCTCTTTCCTGTTTACCTTTTTATGCTTCTTTTGAGTCTTATACTTGAAAGTCAGATTTCCTATTCAATTCTCATCTTTTCATCAGGAATGCTTGAAAGTCCTCTATTTCATTGAATATCCAATTCTCCCCAGAAGGATTAGATTCAGTTTTGCTGGATAGGTGATTTTTGGTTGTAATCCCAGCTCCTTTGCCTTCTGGATTATCCTGTTCCAAGCCCTCCAGCCCTTTAATGTCTAAGTTGCTAAATCTTGTGTTACCCTAACTGTAGCTCCACAATATTTGAATTGTTTCTTTCTGGCTGCTTGCAGTATTTTCTCCTTGACCTGGGAGCTCTGGAATTTCATTGTAATATTCCTGAGAGTTTTCATTTTGGGACCACTTTCAGGAGGTGATTGGTGGATTCTTTCAATTTGCATTTTGCCCTCTGGTTCTAAGATATCAGGGCAGTTTTCTTTGATAATTTCTTCAAATATGATGTCTAGGCTTTTTTTTATCATGGCTTTCAGGTAGTCCAATAATTCTTAAATTACCTCTCCTTAGTCTATTTTTCAGGTCAGTTTTCCAATGAGAGATTTCACATTTTCTTCTATTTATTTTTCATTCTTTTTTCTTTGTTTTATTGTTTCATGATGTCTCATGTAGTCATTAGCTTTACTTGCCCAATTAAAATTTTTAAGGAATCATTTTCTTCATTGAGGTTTTCTACCTCTTTTTCCATTTGACCAATTCTGTTTTTTAAGGTGTTATTGTCCTTATTATGTTGACTCTCTTTTCACAATTTTCTTGCATCACTCCCATTTCTTTTCCCAGTTTTTCCCTACTTCTCTTATTTGATATTTAAAGTCCTTTTTTAGTGCTTCCAGGAATTCTTTTTGGGCCTGTGACCAATTCAGATTTTTCTTTGAAGCTTTAGATGTAACTGTTTTGACTTCACTGTTGTTTTCTGGGTTTATGTCTTGCTCTTCCCTGTCACCATAGTAACTTTCTATGGTCAGGTCCTTTTGTTGTTTGCTCATTTTTCCATTCTATTCCTTGACTTTTAACTTTATATTATAGTTGGGCCCTTCTCCCAGGATGAAGGGGGCACTATCCCAAGCTCCAGGCCTTTCTTGCTGCTGTTTTCTGAGCTAGCTCTGGGGCTCTGTAGGTTTTAGTCCTTCCAAAGTGGTAAGATCTAGGGAGAGATGTGGTCACTGCTCTCTTGACCTGTGCTGTGTTCTGTGAGTGATGACAAGCATTCTTCTCTGCCCTGGAATTGTGACCAGGGCCCTTGCATTCTTGTAGCCACAAGTGCTTGTGAGCTAGTGCTCCTGGATAAAGATGACTTTAATTAGACCTCTATTTTGCTCCTATCAGTATTAATCAGTTCAGTGCAATTCCATAGGGGTAATGATTGTTTGCAATTGTTATTGATGCACTCATCTAGTGTTATGGGATTGGGGATTTAAGATGTTCCTTGCACCTAGGCCCTTTGATAGTCTTAAGTGACTCTGAGAACCTTCCTTGATTTGAAAATATACTTTGCCCCCTAATAGGCTGAATGTGGTTACATGGAGCCTGTGGTGAGAGGCTTGTTTTTCAGGAATGTCCACACCTGGTTTCTTTTTATTGGGCAGTGGGTTAAGACAGTTGTGACATTCTCTGAGCCAGGAAAAGGCTGTATATACCCTGATGTGAGATTTTGTTTTGGGGCTCACTTTGAGAAGAGTTTTGTGATTTGACCAGACGTGACTCTGGGCAGCCGTTGAGCCCCCCAGCTTTGAAAACCCAGATGTTGGTGTTTCCCTCTCTGGTAACTGACTAGGTATGGATGTAATGGTCAGATAGTTGGAAGCCTGTCTGCTGATCTGTTTCTCTGTCTGCTTTTAACTTGTTTGTATTCTCTGAAGTTCAGGGTGCTGATCTTTTTCCCCTAAACTAGGTAAATGACATATGTTTGATTAAGATTGTTAACCCATTTTGAGTTGCTTTCCTTTAGAAAAGCAGATTTAAGAACCTGTATCGGCAGCCATCCTGGGGATGCTATGGTGTTTGCTGCTATATCTAGTAACATGCATTTAGTCAGTTTAATCAACTAATAATATAAGAATAATACGTATTAATGCATGTTTTACATATATCATATAGATATAATTAAATAAGATAGGTTCTTTTTTATAGGGAGCCTCAAACTTTAAAATCTATGAATCCACTGTTAATCACTTATTTACCAGTTATGAAGTTCACTTGTGTAACCACAGAAATGCTGATGACCAAACCCAGTGTGTGTAGGATGCTTGATGTAATATGGACAGTCCCCCCAACTTATTTTTGTACCTCTGGACCACCCTCTCTTTCCCAATATGAACAAGGGACCATCTTGTGACCAATTAGTCTGCAGAGATGACCCTTGCCTTGCCCATCCTGTGACCATCCATGATTCATTATTTCTGGCCCTCTTGGCAGGTAAAAAGCAAGGTCTTTCAACCAATGAGATCCTGTATTTTGCTTTACCTCTTCTGAGTGATGGGTATCAAGCCCAACAAAAGTAAAGCCCTGTTGCAAGGGGGCATCTCAGAAAATTTAGAAGATCTGAGGTCCCATTCATTGAAGGGGTCTAATCTCTTTAATAAATGGTTAATGGCTCAGAGCTCTGTCTCAGTGGTTTTTCTTGCATATTGGATAATTTTGAACCCTACACACCACCCTCCAAGGTTCCCCTATAAGCTCCTTCTAACAACTTCTGCTGACACTGATCAACTGCCCCCAAAGCCTGCTGATGGCAAGGTCTGAGCTGGGCTCCAAGTTCAATCTCCACATGTAGCCTGCTGAAGAAAATAATTTACAAATACCTCTGTTGGCCTTCTCATTTTCATTAACGATGTGATCAAACTATAATCAAACATCATTCTTATAAAGGTATTTAAGTGTGAAAATAAGTCAGTTCACATATTTTAGGCCTTTTTTGTTCCTCAAACCTGAGCCATATTTTCCAACATACATTTCACCAGACTCCCTTGTGTCCATCTTTCCACTGAAGCATCAATGTATATGTTGACATTGAAATGCCTTGCAAAGGCAGACAGTGCAAACCTTGCCAGAATGACTGTTATATATAAAATTTTAAAAGTTTTTGTACTAACAAAACCAATGTAGGTAAAAATTAGAAGGGTAAGCATTAACTAGGGAAAATCTTTACAGTAAATTTCTCTCATAAAGGTATACATGTTATATATATTTAATTAATACATATAATATCCCATATTTAACATATAAGTATATATGTGAAACTGATACAAATTAATAAGATGATGAGATGTTTTCCATTAGATAAATGGTTAAAAACAGGCAGGTTTTTAAATTCTTTTTATTATTTACTTTTTAGCAGTCTTTTTTAAACTTTTTTTAAATGTTAAGTTCCATATTCTCTCTCCCACACCTCCCCTACCCACTGAGAAGGCAAACAATATGATATCAATTATACATATGAAATCATGCAAAAATGTCTATATTAACCATATTGCAAAAAATATATAAAAAAATGAAACAAGTAAATTATACTTCAGTTTACACTCAAAGTTCATTAGTTCTCTCTCTAGAGGTGGATAGCATTTGTTGTTCATTAGTCCTTTGGAACTGTCTTGGATCACCTTATTGATTAGTCCAATCAAGTCTTTCACAGTTGATCATTATTGCAACATTGGTGTATTGGTGTCACTGTGCACAATGATCTCCTGGTTCTTTTCACTTCATTTTATATCAGTTCATATAGGTCTTGCCATGTTTTGTTTTTGTTTTTTTCTGAAACCACTCCCCCACAGGAAAATGAAGTCTGATTTGTCAATGCCTTGCCAACCTTAAAATGCTACATAAACACTTATTATTTATGGTTATTATTATTATTACTCTAGATCCTGAGGAAAGTCACCTCAGGGAGGCCAAGCTGTGCACGAGAGCTCAAGTTGAGAGAATACTGCATTTATTTAAGTCAGATTCCCAAATGGGGCAAAGTGGAGGCTTTTTCTTTCCAATTTTGAGATCATTTCCATAGTGGGCCTTCATCTTCAGTGGCTTCCCCATTAAATGCTTCAAAAATCTTATTTATTGTCCTGCCTTAACTCCAACTGGTAGAGCTCTGAGAGTTTCTGTGAGGGAAACATTTGAGCTGGCTGAGTTCTGAATCCTGAAGCTAAATTCAAAGGAAAACCTCACTCCCACTATCCAAAGAATGCTCCACAACTCTTCCTGAATTCATTTATTTTGGGGGGCATGGGTGGGTGGGTAGGGGAGGCAATCACAGTTAAGTGACTTGCCCAGAGTCACACAGCTAGTAAGTGTCTGAGGCTGAATGGGGGGAGGGGTGGTGTCCATACACTGCACCATCTAGCTCTACAGCTAATCCTTAATTTAGAGCAAAATGTCAGTGCCCAAACTGGGAGTACAGCTGTGTCCACCAAAGCACGTTATTGTTGTTTTCTTCCTCTATCTGAAAAAACAAAAACCAACAAACCAAAAAATGGTCATTAGCTTCTCTCTGGATATCATCATCTGCTCCTCCCAGAGACTAACACCTGCCCAGGGCTCTGTAAACAACTAGAGGCAGCTTTGGACACATTCAGAGGAAGGTCAGGAAGTACACAATCATGAGTTCAGGCTTCCAGGCAAAGCAGATGGTTTAGGGTTCCCCTGCATAGGTTTGAAAGTCTCATTACTGCAGAAATGGCTTCAGATGTCAACAAGCAGCCAGGTGGACCAGTGTATCCGTTTTATTGATGTCATTGTCTTGATTACAAGGGAGAGGGGGTGTGGGGGGGCTTTATAAAAACATTTTCAAGCAGCCACATTGCCACTATTGAATATCAGAACTATCAAAAATCCCCACAATTTGCTATCCAAACAAATTATCTTCCTGGATTTGCTCTTCTGCTTCCTGCCTGTGTGGCTTTAAGTTACTTAACTCCTCTGAGCTGCAGTTTCCTCAACTACAAAATCATGTCATGATGGCAATGACCATTTTATATAGAACTTTAAAGTTTGCAAAGTACATTACATACATTTTATCATTTTAGCTTCATAATTGCCCTGTGTGGAAAGTACTACCTACCGATGTTACTCTCCTCATTTTACAGATGACGAAACTAAGGCCTTTGATTAGGGTAACAGCCTCTTAAGCGGCAGAGACAGGATTTCGATACAGGTTTTCTGGATTCAACTAAGTCCAGCACTTTCTGGTCTCTCTCCCTCCCTTTCAAGATTGTTGAGAGACTGAAAATGAGGTAATGATGGGAAAGCCCTTTGTAAGTGGTGTAAGGTAACGGGTGTTTCTGCTCTCTAGATGAACACCTGCCTTAGGCTTGTGTTATAGCCAGGAACAGATGGGTAGGCAGGTAAAGCTCATGATACACATGGTACAACTTGGATGTTGTTATATATAGGGTATGTTGACAGAGCAGCTCTTTGCCACCCTGCTAGGCTAATGGTGTCCTTCCTGTAGGCACTAGCATGCGTTCTTACAAACATGGCAGGAACCATTTCCATCATTTGTCAAATCAAGCTGGCCCTTGAATCCTAAAGAGCTTGGTTCAAATCCTATTGATGGGGGACGGGATCCCAATAGGTTCAGCAGGAATTATGATCTTATCTAAGACCAGAAAACCTGCAATATCATCTGGAAAGAATTCAAGGTCTCAGGCTTAATTGGAGTGAGAGTTGTAGAAGTTTATTGTCATGCTTCCATGAGAAGCGGGCAAGAGTCCTTTAGGGGACCTGCAAGTGAGAGGGGTACATGCTTTTCCCTTTAAAGGGTAGGGCTGCTATTGTCAGGGCTGTCTGGATGGACGGGAGGTGCCTCAGTGCATAGACCAAGGTCAGAGCTGACCAAGAGGAGCATGTGAATAGATAGTTTAGATAAGGTTTGGGCCAGGCCTGAAGGAGACAAAAGGCAAGGACAAAGGAGGTTGTGGGCCAGGCCCAGAAGAAATGAAGAGATTAAGTAAGAACAAAGGGGTCACAGGGTGTTGCCTAGGTGGAGTGTGGGATTGGGAGAAGCGGCAGATCTCAAGGGTGGGAAAGGACAAATTGCAGTTACAATTGAACAGACTGGTTTTACAAGTTGGTTTCACAAATTGACATAGACCCCAGGTACCCCCATCACTGTCACTAAAGTTATGTGACACTTTAACATCTACATGCCCCCAGGTGGCTCTTTCAGACTCCTGTACTAAGTGATAGACAGATGACACCAGTCCATCACCAAACATTTACTAAGCATTAACTTTATGTGCTGGGCGATCTACTGAGTGGTGAAAACAATGCCTGCCTTTGAGGAACTTGCATTTTAGTCGAGGATTTGATACCTACGTCAGTAGAGGCAGACAAGAGACAGTGTATGTGGAAGGTAACTGTAGAGGGGAAGGCTGGGGAGGGAAGGAGGTGGGTGGAAGCTGCAGAAAAGCATCCCACCTACGGCAGACAGCCAGTGCAAGTGTTTGTATCCATGTCTAAAGACTGAGAACTTCTGTCTAATGGGGCTCATCTTGGCAATCAAAAGATTCTGTGTCTGTCTCTAGAGATAAACAAGACAGTAGAAAAGCAGTTTGGTTTAATAGAGAAGGGATAGAATGCAGCAGAGATGTTTTAAGGTTCAAACGAGATAATGGATGTAAAGCACTCTGTAAACGTTCAAGTATTGTGTAAATGCAAGTTATTGTTCTTATGACTATTATTAATTATTGTTAGCCTCCAGTTCCCAGGCCTGGTGGTAACTTCATTCCTGGAGCCTTCTACTTTAGCACTCCTACTGAGCTCAAGCAATTTTTATAGAGCAACGCAAGGGGGTATAGGTAGGGGGAAGCCTAGGGACCACTCCTCAAAGACTGTTATTCAGTGAATAAAATAAAATTCATAGTATTACAAAAGAAACCAAATATATAGGAATATACTTATCAAATTATTTTCTAAAATACCAGCTCTTCCAGAAAATAAAATGTTTGCACCCACTTTTGAGTTTAATTTGCATTGTTTACATTTAATTTATATTATTTACATTCAAGTCTAGACAACTAACAAAACAAAATATCAAGCCCTGATTTATAGTAATTGCTGACTTCTGAGGTGCAAATGTTCACACTGAAAATTTGATAGTGGATTCTTGCAAGCCTGGTGTTGGCCTCAGCATGTCCCTGGATATGAGATATTGTAGGTGGGAAATTGATAGGACTTGGCAATCAATTGAATATGAGAGGAGAGGCAAAGGCAACTCCGTGGTTTCAGATATGGGAGAGGCATGAATGGTGATGACATTTAGAGAAGTAGAAAAGTACAAAACAATCTGGCTTAGGTGCAAAGATAAATCTGTCTTTGGGCCTGGTAAGTACTAGTTGCCACTAGACATCAAAGTGAAAATGTCCTGCAGATAGCTTCCAAGATCTATCTGGCACTTACAAGAGAGATCAGGGCTGGAGATAAACTGCTAAGAGATATTTTCTTTTTTTTTCTTTTTGGAGGTGCAATTGGGATTAAGTGACTTGCCTAAGGTCACATGGTTAGTTTTGTGTGTGTATATGTGTGTGTTTTGTGTCTGAGGCCAGATTTGAACTCAGGTCCTCCTGACTCCAGGGCCAGAGCTCTTATTCACTGTACCACCTAGCCACCCCTCTGAGAGATATTTTCAAGAAAGTGATAGCTGAAGTCATGGGAATTGGAAAACTATCAAGGAAGAGAATTTGGACAAAGAAGGCAAGGGATAGAGCCTTGGGCAACAGCCCCCTTATGGGAAATGAGCCAAGGAGACAAATTGAGAGGCTAGGGGGACAAGAGAACCAGGAGACTAGGTTGTCTTAGAGCAGGGAAGAAAAGCATATCCAGAAGCAGTGCAGGGGCAAGTGCTAAATGTTGTAGCAAGGTCAAGGAAGGGTTAAAAAAAAAAAGGCATTGGTATTAAAAATGGTAAGTGTGAAGAATGTGAACAAGGGAAATAATATAGGGGGAAAAGATGAGAGTACAAAGTGATGCCATGTAAGATCAGTGGGACTAGAAGAAATTACATGTTGACTATGTTATAAACATACTCAGTCTAGGAATAAACAATACTTGTTGGAAAGTCAGGAAGCGTTTCATTATCTTTATTTTACATTTATTCTGTCCTGAATAAATAGGTAACCTCTTCAAAAGACTACAGAGAATCAGACAAATTCAAGCCCTTTTATGCTGCTTCCATTCTAATTTCCTGCCTTGTTTCTCCCTTTAAAACTGGGATTGGTTCCAGCTCTTCTGGGTTACAATCTTTCTGACCAGCCCATTACATATATGTTCCCTCCTCCCACCAACATGAGCTACATGCACCCCATGATCAGATAATGAGGCTCTAATTCCATTTGGGGTGTGTCAGTAGTTTAAGCATAAGGGTAAACGTGTGTTAATGAAAAGTTGGTGACCATCCTTGGACCTTCAGCTTTGCTCAGGCACCTTTCAAGGGTAAACTTACAGATTTCTTCCTATATGATTGGATAGGGCTGCTCTGCCCTTCCTCCCCTCATCCTGATTTACACCTTTCCTGCACTTCCTGTGCAACATCTGTCTTTTTGGAACATCCATTGTTCCTATAGAATCTGTGGAAACCAAACTTATAGCATTTCTCACAATTCCCCTATTTTCTTTTTAATAAAGATTTGGTTTCCACATCTTTAAGCTACCCCTTTCTCAAACTGTTTCAAAGTCAGTTCACATTTCTCATCACTAGTGTACTGCTCTAGTGGAATCATGAATCTTTTCTGTTAGAATCTTTACCTCTCCATTGTTGAATACATGTATCTGCCCTATCTTATTGACAGATTCCTGTACTATTCAAGTTATTAACCAAATAATACAGGAGAGACACATAGGTAGCAAGATTACTCTGCCCTTATGATTCCTAACAATTTCTTCCACCAAGATCCAGTGAACCAGCCCATCCAGGATGTGCCAGACAGGGGGGACATGGGCTAGTTTTCTAATGTTCTTAGTTATTTCTTCTATCACTTTTCCATTATCATCAATCCTTATGCAATAGTTTGACATGTTCAGCTTGCCACACACTCCTCCTTCTGCCAGAAAATAGTCTAACACTAACTGGTGCTGAAGGACTGCTTCTCTTGTTTAAGCAGCCTGATCAGCTAACAGATCTAAAGCTCTGGCAGTTTAGTTGGTAATCTCTATTACTGTCTGAAGGCTTATGAACCTGTTTACTATGTAAATGGGAGTCCTGTAACCCTAACTCCCATTTCCCATTTAGGTAAGATCAACGCATTGACAAATTACAAGGGGGCAGTCCCCTTTATGAGTACAGATACAGGGACCCAAAAGAAAGTAGTAACAATCAATTGTACCTTCAAGGTCCAAAAATCTCTTCTCACACAACTGGAGGGGGGGAGGGTGGAAGGGGGCAGGCATCATCTGATGGATGTTCTCTGGTCCAGTCATCTTTAGTACCTCATCTCAGCTTCTTTTTCTTCTGCCTTCTTTTGTCCACTCTCCTACAAAAGTGACCTTGTAACAATTTTAAATTACCATTCCTAAACCTTATGCCCTTATCATTCTTAGGAAATCAAAATTGGAATCTTGGCCAATTGTCATGTTCAAGAAACTCACATTAAAACCCAGTTCCTTATACTTTACATTAATTCATTATTAATTCTACCAGGAGGATGATATTTCACCAAGGAATTAGTAACAGGCTCCAATACATACATAAATATACTAAGTAATCAATTTGTAACAAATATATATCAAACAATGAAACAATTCCAACTTCTGGTCATGTTATGCCTTTTTTTTTTTTTAAGCAATTGGGGTTAAATAACTTGCTCAAGGTTACACGGCCAGGTGTTTCTGGGTGGGTGCCAAGTGTCTGAGCCTTCGATCCCAGGTTATCCTGACTCTGGGGCAGGTGTTCTTACTCACTGTGCTACCTGGCCTCCCCAAATACCTTTTTAAACCATTTACAAAGCAGACCAGAAACCATTCTTTTTTTTTTTTTTAACATTAATTATAACAAAACTGAGGCAGGTATACTATTAACTAGGTAATGGAATAATATCCTCACAAGCCCTTGACCTAGTTGTTCCCATACTATTACAAAGAATTAAAGGACCCTGACTTATACAGGATTACATATACTAACAACAGATATCAAATCTAAATAACTAGTTGTTGTTTGGGCTAAAATCCTAAACCTAATAACTCAATCTTATAGTAACCTAAAATGTTCCAGAATCAATTATTTAATAGATTTGGTACTATACTTACAAAACTTTTGATTATAGGGGTGACTAGGTGGAGCAGTGAATAGAGCACCGCTCTCCTCAGGACGACCTGAGTTCAAATCCAGCCTCAGACACTTAACACTTACTAGCAGTATGACCTTAGGCAAGTCACTTAACCCCAATTGCCCCTCAAAAAAAAAAAGCAAAAAAACCTCCCAAAGCTTTTGATTATAGAAACTTGCCATTAAGAGAGTAGGGACATAACTAAAGCAAGGGAATAACATCTCCCCAACTTCATGTCAATTCCAGGCAGAAGGTATATCAAACTACAAACTACATCACTGAGCCAGGCCTCTGCCAGGAAATTAAATTGAGAGAGGCTTACCTAAGCACATGTGGAAAAGCCATTTTCTCAACCTCCCCATGAAATCACTCTCTACAATTCATAGATGCACCTTCTCCGGAAAAGCTTGGTTTATTTCTTAAGTCCAAAATAAAATAAAGTTTTTTTTTTAAATGAAAGTACACGGGAAGAAAAGTACATGAAAGGGAATGATTTGTTGGACTAAAGTCCCTGAAGATCAAAAAGAAGGTCAAAGGTTTAGGTTGAAGCAGTCTGATATAGTCTACAGACTCTAGATTTGGACTTAGAGGACCTGGGTTCAAATCCTAACATATCTATTAAATGACCTATATTATCTTGGGGAGGGAGAGGTAAGGAGGGAGGCATCTCCAGTCATCCTGATCTATATCTTACTACTGGACCCAGATAACTAAAGAGGAGAGAATGAGCCGAGTAACTTTGCTTGGCCCTCTCTCACTTAAATCCAATTCACTTGCAAATCATGGCATCACCTTCCTAAAGGAATAGTCAAGTAAATAGAGAAGTAGGTAAATACTGCAAGACTTCCTTCACTATAGAAAGAGCTTAACTCCAAGCAGGAGCCCTTAACCTCTTTTGTGTCAGGGACCCCTGGGGCAAACTGGGGAAGCCTAGGGACCACTCCCCAAAGACTGTTATTAAGTGAATAAAATTAAATTCGTAGTATTACAAAAGAAACCAAATATATAAGAATATTCTTATCAAATTATTTTCTAAAAACAAATTCATGGACTCCAGGTTCAAAACCCTTGTACTAAGGGAATTCTGAAAGAGTTCCAATGAGAGGAATTTTTTAAATTATTAAAGTGTTTTGTAATACTCTTTGTTACCACAGACTGAAAATCCACAAAGTATAATGCTTGGAGGTTTCTTTCCCTGTTCTATTATAGAACAATATCCTTCATATGATAAAAACCAGTGTTCTTTTTAGCTCAGGTAGATTAAGCAGTTGCTCCAAACCCCAGGTTCATACTAAAAGTACTGAATCTTATTTCAGAAATATATATTGTACATGGGCACTCCTTTCCCCTTTTTGGGATCCCCAAAATAACCATCCTACTTTTGAGGTACCCTGTGAACCCACATCTACTACTGCTTTCTTTTCTCTAGTTGACTGAGTACAATTAGTTCAAAGCAAAAGCATTTAACAAAATAACAAGGCAAGATAAATTGCAATAAAATATTCCTCTGAAATGAAGAGGCACACTCTCCCCCAGATATGTACACCATCCCTGGGGAGAAGAATAGTACTTCTTAGAATATAAGCATAAGGGGCGGCCAGGAGGCTCAGCGAGTAAGAGCACCACCAGTCCACCACTATCTCCAGTGTTGCAGATGACCTGGGGATCAAATCTGGGCTCAGATACTCAGCACCACACCCAAAAATAACTGACCATGTAACCTTGAGCAAGTTACTTAACCCCAATTACTTATACAAAAAAAAAAAAAGAATATAAGTATAGTAGAAGAATATAATAGAAGAAGTATAGTACTCATGCATGAGAGGACTATTGTATTGGGGTAAATCTAATCCCATGGTATCTTCTGATGAGGCCATTGCTCTGCTCTCACTAGGCCTATTTCTTGCTATACACCATTTTTACTGACCTGGCTCAGACCTCTCAACTTCAGTCTTTCAGGGTAGAGTGGCTAAAACCTCTATCTAAAAAAGACTGCCTGACAGCATTTTAATTATGGCCACCACACTTAGCTAACAAAAGGTCAGGAGAATATTTACTCCCACCCCTCCTACCCTCAATGGTCTTTCCTTCTCAGACCCTAATGTCTGGGCCTGAGATCAAAGTCTTTTGTTTATAGACAATCTGACACACTCCCAAGATCCTCTCTGGATGAGTTACAAATGAATTTGGGAAATAAACAAAGGCAGGTCAAAAAGGGAAGGTCAGAGTTCTCCAATCACATATCCTAAAACCCTATCTTTATAATACACAATTGTCATTAGCAAAGCCTGAGTTTTTTGGTTCTAAACCAACAAAGACCTTGTTCTTCCTACACATAGAGCATAGTCCTTAAATTGTGAAGGCAGGGACCAGCTCCTGTTTATCTTTTTTATAACCTATAGGGACTAGTACAGTATGTAGTAGGGTTTCTTAAATGTTAAATAGATAAATGAATGAATGTTTATGCTCTTCCATCTTTCTACCTGAAATACTTTGTATAACTGTCCCTTCCACCTCCATTTCAGCACACATTTATCATGAACCTACTAATGTCCTAGGCAGTGTAGGAAATGTAAAGATAAGTGTGGTATGATTTCTGCCTTTATGGGGCTTACATTTAGGAGGAAGGTAGAAAATATACAAAAATTATTATCTTACCAAATGGAACATGGCAAATGCATAAGAGATTATAAACAAGAATGATATGAGGTGTGAAAAGTCAAGAGGATTACTGAATTGGGAATAAATTCCCTTTTAAAATGGCAAATATGAAGTATAAAAATAATTTCAATCATGAAATTGGTTGCTGAAGAGGAAAGCAGTTTATAAAAACCTTATACAATGGAAGGATCTGAAAATATGCTTTAAAATTTTTTTTCTTGTTTTATGTTATTCCCTTGATAAACATCAATCAACATGAACATTTCCACATACAATGAAGAACAGAAAAAGAGGCTTGTATATGAAACTGTGGGTTACATATCTCTGTGACATCCAGCTTGGTTTTTAAAAAATATATGTTAAACTTAACATGACAGTATCAACATTGCCCAGCTTGTTCCTTCTCATCTCTTCTGTGTATTTTCAAATGTTTCAGTGACACTTTTTTTTGCATCTCTGTCATTCCCTACTCCCTAACTATTCCCCACAAAAATAATCCTTCTCTTGTAACAAATAGGTGTAATCAAGTAAAACACACAGTGATCCTGTCTATAAATGTAAGCTCCATTCTTCACCTCTAGTTCACTCTTTCTCTCACCAAAAGATAGGAAGCAGGAACCATGATCTTCCTCCTGTAGTCATGATTGGTCACCTCATTGACCAGGGGTTTTGTCTTTTAAAGTTGTTTTCCTTTGCAATATTGCTGTGATGATATAAATTGTTCTGTTTTAATACTCTTTAAAAGAAAAACCCTTCATTCAGTTGTGAAGGATGAGTGCTCCCTTCCCTCACTCCCAGAACATTGTCTCCTGGTATTTAATCATCTCTGGCACATTGTGACTCATTCCTCAGCTGTTGGTTTCCTTATCCTGTCACACCAAGTGGGAGCTGGTATTTAGCCCAGACTGGCAGAATATGAGGAAACACGGGCGTGGACCATCCCATTTACCATAATTCTGAAATGTCCTTGTAAATACAGCTGTCATTATCTTGATCAGATGAAAACAGTTGTCAGGCTTTAGCTTCATAACTGATGGAGTTAATCCTCAGTTATTCAAGATAGATTTTTCCACTTTGGAAATTATTAACGTCCTTTACTTTCTTTTTTTTTTTATTTTTTTCTGGAAAACTTTATTTTTATCATAGGTGTAATGGGGACACAGCAAGTTAGATGATTCCAATTTTGTTGGCAACATCTAAAGCATCATAGTCTGGAGCAAGACGGACATAGGCCTTCTTCTCTCTATCGGGCCCGATCAGTGTGTTGACCTTGGCCACGACGATGTCATACAGCTTCTTTACGGCCTGCTTGATCTGGTGCTTGTTGGCCTTGACGTCCACAATGAAGACTAGGGTGTTGTTGTCCTCAATCTTCTTCATAGCAGATTTGGTGGTCAAGGGAAACTTAATGATGGCATGGTGATCGAGCTTGTTTCTTCGAGGGGCACTCTTCCAAGGGTATTTGGGCTGCCTTCTAAGTCTCAGTGTCTTGGGTCGCCGGAAGGTGGGGGATGTTTGGATCTTCTTCTTTTTGTGGCTATGGACACCCTTCAGCACTGCCTTCTTGGCCTTCAAGGCCTTGGACTTGGCTTCTGTCTTGGGGGGGACAACAGCTTCCTTCTTCGCCTTCAGCACCATGTTGGGGGAAAGGAACGTCCTTTACTTTATCTGAACCAGATCAGCTTGGACAAGTCACTTAAATTGGTTTTGTCCTCTGTAAATGGAAAGGGGGTTAGACTAGATCAGCTTTTGTTGTTGTTCTTTCATCTCCAGTTATGTCTGACTCTCTGTGACCCCATTTGGGGTTTTCTGGGCAGAGATACTGGAATGGTTTACATTTCCTTCTCCAGCTCATTTTACAGATGAGGAAACTGAGGCAAACAGGGTTAAGTGACTTGCCCAGGAGCACACAGCTAGTAAGTGTCTGAGGTTAGATTTGAACTCACCCAAGATGAGTCTTCTTAGCTCCAAACTGTGTACTCTATACTAGCTGTCCACATTAGACTAGATCATTCTTTTTTCTTTTGGATAATAAAAGAATTTTTATTATAAAGGGTTGACTTGACAAGTTAGGCACAAGTTACCCCTGAAACTTAAAAATATGGGGTGGCGAAAGCAGCATGTAGTGAAGTTAACCAAAAACATTTATTCAGACAATGCTTCGTTTTACCTTCTCCCTGTTTTCTCTTTTCCTCTCGGTTAGAGCTTGCCATCATACTACCCATTTCAAAAAAGGGTAGGGATTGGGGCGGCCAGGTAGCACAGTGAGTAAGAGCACCGGCCCCAGAGTCGGGATGACCTGGGATCAAATCCGGGTTCAAACACTTAGCACCACACCCAGAACCGTGTAACCTTGAGCAAGTTACTTAACCCCAATTGCTTTAAAAAAAAAAAAGGGGGGGGGTAGGGATAAAAATCAGTTCAATTTAGGCATCAGGACTTTCTAATATCCATCTAGAGCACCACAGAGTATATCCACCACTTCCTTTCTAGGGGACACTTGTAGATTCCTCTTCCTCAGGGAGATGCAAGTATGGGCATTGTTTCTGGTGGGGGTCCACTCTTTTCCTTAAGGTGGCTTTGATATAACCTTCGAAGATGGGCCAGCTCTCTCTCAGGTGGCTGCTGCCAATTGTACCATGGATACCAGGAGGTACCTGCAGCTAGGGCAGGAGCCACTGGGGTACAGCCCACAGCTCCATGGGAGTTGCTGAAATCAGTATTCCATGGCTGTACCAGTGGGATGTGGTAACTGAGAAAACCATGGTCTCTGGCCTTCAGGATAGCTTTGTATCAGCAATGCCATATTCACAATGTCTATGGAAATTACAGATATGCTGATATAATTATCCATCACAAAATACATCAGGCTTGCCATATGGGGGAATAAGCTAGAAAATTTATTAAAATACCAAAAGACTGAGTCCCAAAACCAGAAAGTGAAAGCCATCAGAGTAGTTATGAAATTGGCACAGGTAGATAAAGTAGAAAGCACCCACATTCTCAAACCTTTAAAACAGAACAGGCTACCTCAGGCAAAGGTCCTCCTCTCCCCACTCACAGCAACCACCCAGCATCCAGGAAGCGTGCTCCCAGCAGCTCTGGCCCCTGGCAGTCCTCAGCAGGAGTCCTTAGCAGAAATTCTGGCTGACTCAAAAAGGGCTTCGCGCTGCCGCCGCCACTGCCTCTGCTGCTGCTGCCACCGTCACCACCACTGCTAGCCACCGCAGGAACTCTAGCTTGGCTTCTGCTTCCTCTTTCTCTGCCCCTTCCTGCTACGTTAGCAAGTCCAATGGGGCATGGAAGATCTTTAAATCCCATAACCCTTATATTGGGCCCCAAGATCTTTCATGTCCCTTACTTGGCAAAAATACATTAGGAATAACTGGTGTCAACAAAATTTCACAGCAATACAACAAGAATAGCACACAATAAACACAGAAAACCATATTTTAGGGTGGGGCTTGAGCATAAGCTCCCCATCTTTCCCCCCACCCCGAACAAATGGGGCCCCAAAATCTTGTGGTAAGGGGTGAAGGTCTCTTCTTCTATGGCTACTTGCTGCTGAAATCGGATGTAGAGCTGTCCCTGTCCTAAGGGGTCCCATTTGAGAGGTCAGTTCTTAATATGCTTGATGCCAGGTCCAAGGGTGACACATCACAGTTGCAGACAGGGGGTGACATCCAGCTTAAGCTATCAGGCATCTACAGGTGGAGGGTACCAAGCCTGCGGAAACAAATCTAGCAAACAAGGTGAACAAACAAAAAATCAAGAAGAAGCAAAGAGACAATAACCAGACTATTGTAGCCTCACTCACGGTAGAATAAATGAGTTAAGGATACAATTTTGTAATCATCTTCTCCAGAATAAACAATAGTTACAGTGTTATCCCTCCCATGTGCTATAATCTCTGCAGGCTTTGGAACATCATCTCGCTTCCGTTTTACCCATACTTTAGCTCCTGATTTTATTCTATCAGTAGAACCAAATCCTTCAGTTCCTGTGACAGTTATTTTGGAAGGAGGGTCAGTTTTTACAAGTGGTATTGTTTTACAAGGAACGATAATCACTTGAACTATCCTATCATTTTTGTGAATTTGTATGGGCCCTTCACCTAAATTCTGGAATGTTACAACAATTTCTCCTTGATAATTAGAATCTATTACTCCAGCCAATACATGTATTCCTTGAGCTGCTAATCCTGATTTGGGTAAAATCTGTCCAAAGTGATTTTTAGGGATTCTTATGCATATCCCAGTGGAGATTTTTCTTATTTCTTTTCTGTCCAACCAAAAGTCCTCTAAACAATGTAAATCATACCCCATTGAACCAGGTGGTCCTGGGTACGGTGCTGGGACATCTGGCCTCAAGGTCCAATACTCAATAATTGGGATCTTGTGTGTTTGTTGTTTTCTAATTTGGAGATTGGGGGTCATCATTCTGGCTAGAGGTGTACTTCCTCCCAATGGTCTATTATTCAAATTACGCAAAGCCATGAACAAATTATCCTTCCAATGTTGATATGAATTATTGGAACTTAACTTCCTCAACTGTTCTTTCAGTAATCCATTCATTCTTTCAATTAACCCAGATGCTTCTGGATAATATGGAATATGATGATATATCCATTCTATATTGTTTAGTATACAATACTTCTTCATTTCATTGCCTTTGAAATGTGACCCGTTGTCACTTTGAATCTGCATTGGGGTTCCATAATATAGACTTATGAGATCTAGAGTTTTACAAGTGTTTTTCTGGGTTGCATTCTTATAAGGACAAGCTACTAGTACACCTGAATAGGTGTCAACACAAGTACATATAAATCTGCATCCTTTATCCAGTGGTAGTGGACCAATATAATCTATTTGCCAGATTTGGGCTGGGACTTTTCCTCTTGCTATCTCTCCAGTTACTACCCGAGGAACAGTTCGCTCCTTTTCCAATTGACATATATGACATTCTTCTGCTATCTGTTTTAACAGTGAATGAGAGATACTAATACCTCGATCTTGTGCCCACTGGTATGTGGCCTGGACCCCCAAATGGCCTGCTGTTTGGTGGACCCATTTTGCTAATACCGGATCATCAGTTGTTGTCAAAGTAGGGACAATATGTTCAGTAGCAATCTTTGCCAGTCGATCAGCATGAGCATTGTACTCACGTTCTGGTGTGGTGGGGGCCACGTGAGCATCTACATGAAAAACTGACAAGTCAGTGACTAAAGACATGTTCCAGATATCTTCCCATAATTCTTTGCCCCAGACTTGTTTGCCATGAATTTCCCAATTTTCATTTTACCACATGGGCATCCATGTAACTAACCCATTAGCTACCGCCCATGAATCAGTAAATATATGACACTGTCCTCCTTGTTCTATTTTGATGGCTTGATATACTGCCATAAGTTCAGCATATTGGCTACTTGCACCTATCCCAGTACTTTCCAAAGTCCTTCTAGTACATAGGTTATAGGCCACTGCTTTCCAATGTCTTTTTTGCCCCAAATATTTTGCTGTCCCATCAGTAAACCATGCATGTCTCTTTTGTTCCTTAGTTAATACATCATATCCCTCATTCCATTTTACAGTGGACTGTACCAACTGTTGCTTTGGCTCAGGGGGTGTGTCATTCCTCTCAATTTCTATGTTTGCTATAGATTCATGTAGAGCAGAGACTCCGCTTTTGCCTGTTTTCGCTCTATTTTGAATATACCACTTCCATTGGATTATACTAGACTCTTGGGCATGTCCAATTCTGTGAGAAGCTGGGGTACTCATTACCCAGGTCATAATTGGGATTCCAGGACTTAATATCACTTCATGGCCCAGAGTCAGTTGTTCAGTCTCCATCAAAGCCCAATATGCAGCTAACAACTGCTTTTCAAAAGGTGTATACTGGACTCCAGATGAAGGGAGTTTCCTACACCAAAATCCCAAAGGTACATTTCGGCTTTGTTGTTTTTGCCATAAGCTCCAGTTTGCATAATCATCTTGTACAGTCACTTGCAATTCCACTGGACCATTTTGCATGGGCCACAAATCTAGGGCCAATTGTATGGCAGCCTTGGCTTCTTCAAAAGCTTTACTCTGCTCAAGTCCCCAATCGAATTCATATTTCTTCCGTGTGACTCTATATAAAGGTTTTAAAATCTGTCCCGAATGTGGAATGTGGTGCCTCCAGTATCCAAACAATCCTATGAACTTTTGGGCCTTCTAAGTCTTCAAGTGCAGCCCTCTGACTAAATTCAAACTTCACAGAACAAATCCCTTTAATGAAAGGATTTGTTCTGTAAAACTTGGACTCAGTCAAAAGGTTCACCCAAGGACCTAGAAGACCACATGTGGCCTCAAGGCCATAGGCTCCCCACCATGTAGTCCCACCACTGTTGTTGTTCATCCTTAGTCCTCAAATAGGACCAATGGCATCACCACTGGGTGATGTCTTGGCTTGCCCATGAATTGGGTTGAAGGGAGGCAGAGTTGCGGAGCCTCACTCTCCCCTCCAGAGTCATCAAAGTCTAGTGACAAGACGTAAGTCAGGATGACTGGTGATGGCCTAGGGTACAGTGGGTGGCCTTGGCCCTTCTACATTAAGGTCTTCCCCAGCCCTCATTCCCACAGCACACATTAATTTGTCTGAGGTCTGCTTGACTCCAAGGCCAGACCTCTCTACGCCACCTTGTGCTTCCTCCCTACTTGGAGAAGATGTTCAGCACACAGACTGCCCATTCGTTAGTTATTTCTTGTTCTCATCACATAACCTGAAATAAAATGACATTTATTTTTGCTTTAAAATTTACCGAGGATCAAAATTGTCTCATTTAAATAACAGAGATGCTGATTTGTTACTATGGGTATTTTTGCCCAGTTCTGTGGATGAAGAAAGTAAGCCTCAGGGATGTTAAGTGATTTGCCCAGGATCACACAACTAGTATGCTAGTCTGTCTTTTCACAGTCAGGCAATAACTCTTAAGTGCCTTCTGTGTACTAGGCACTATGCTGGGCACTGGGATACAAAGAAAGGCAAAAAAAGCCCTGCCTTTTAGAAGCTCATTCTTTTTTTTTCTTTTGGAAGGCAATTGGGGTTAAGTGACTTGCCCAAGGTCACACGGCTAGTAAGTATTAAGTGTGTGAGGCCGAATTTGAACTCAGGTCCTCCTGACTCCAGGGCCGCCGCTCTATTCACCGCGTCACCTAGCCACCCCTAGAAGCTCACCTTCTTACAGGGGAAATGACACGTACATAAATCAGTATATACAAAATAAACATAGAATACATAGAAAGAAGCCTTAGAGTATCTGGGGGAAGTGCAGGGGAGGGAGAGGTGGCAGAGACCTAGGAGGGTCTCCTGGAGGAGGTGATCCTTGAGCTGAAAGGTAAAATCATAAAGTGGCCATTTTAAACTGACTTTAAAAGAGAAGTAGAAATCAGTGGATAAGATGAAATTGGGGGTTATCTTTGGATTTAATTTTGACATTTTGAGCAATTGCTTGTACTGTACATCTCAGCACTATATATTGGCACTAGGAATTATCAGAATTGCTGGGAAACATTTAGAAGTAACTTTTAGATACGTTACAAGATGACCCTTGACCACAGGGACCCACACCCACTGAAGATCTGTACTTTCCTGGCTTCTATTTGTCAAACAATCTGGGCCTTCATCTCCCTGGGAGTCCTTCAGCTAACATAGATCACAGCTATCCCACAGCTTTGTAGACTGTAATCTGAGTTATTGAGGACCTCAAACTCATCACCTAGTGGCCAGCTATGGAGTGAGTAAGTCTCTGAATTTAACCAGGATAATCCTTAGATAAAAGTCCATCCCTGGGCCTCTACTCAAAACCCTTCCAGTTTGGTAGAACCAGCTGTGGTCCCTAAAAGTGACTCATCTTTTTAACAGCAGCATTTTTCCAGGCTTGTTGTATGGTTGTGAATCATAAAATTGAGGAATATCTAAGTGGCAAGGGGATGAGGGCATGGTAAGTTGGCTACAACATACCATTAAAAATGCACAAAATAAATGGCATAAAGCAATGGAGTCAAACTCAGATCCAAAGAGATTCCTGACATCAGCATATTGACTTAGAAAAAACACAAATTAGCATTATGTTGTATTGTATTTGTTGATTACCCTCACCATCTGCCAAACAGTGGAGGGTAGATGTCTTCTCATATCTTTTTTTTTTAAGCAGTTGGGGTTAAGTAACTTGCACAAGGTTACACGGCCAGTTATTTTGTGTGGGTGTCAAGTATCTGAGGCTGGAACTGATCCCAGGTCTCCTGACACTAGGTCTGGTGCACTTACTCACTGCACCACCTGGCCGCCCTGTCATATCTTTTCTTTGGGCCAAATTTGATCTTTGTAATTTTGCAGCATTCATTTTTTATTGTTTTGTGGTGGTTGTTTTTTTCCATTGACATTGTTATAGTCTATTATTACTCTGAGTCTGTTTACTTCACTCTGCATCAGTTCATCTACCGTGTTTCCCCGATAATAAGACACTGTCTTATAAAATTTTTTGGAAAGAAAAACACCAGAGGGCTTATTTTCAGGGGAGGGCTTATGTTGTCCTGCCTCAGCTCTCCTCCGCGGCACTGCTCTCAATGGCGCCAGCAAGCAAATCACTGGGGAAGAACAGGATGATGCGCTCACTGCTGCAGCTCTGATTGGATGCAGCTCGGAGCGTGGCGTGCCTCTCACGGGGGGGGAACGGTGCATACAGAGGGTACCGTAATGTAGCGTGTAGTGCACGGAATCACCTTCACTACAGTAGCAATCTCAATAGGGCTTATTTTCGGGGGAGGGCTTATTTTAGAGGAATCTTACACAGTAAGGGGAGGGCTTATTTTTGGGATAGGTCTTATTATCGGGGAAACACGGTAGGTATTTCTATGCTTCTTTGTATTCATTATATCTTAGAGAATAGAAATATTACATTATATTTATATACCACAATTCCCCAGTTGATCAATATCAACTTTGTTTCCAGTTCTTTGCTACCATAAAAAGTGCTGTCATTCTATAAATAATTTCATACCCTTTGACCCAGCAATACCACTTCTAGGGTTATATCCCAAAGAGATCATAGAAGTGGGAGGAAGACCCATATGTACAAAAATATTTATAGCAGGTCTTTTTGTGGTAGCAAAGAATTAGAAATTAAGGGGGTTCCCATCAATTGGGGAATGGCTGAACAAGTTGTGATATATGCATGTTATGGAATACTATTGCACCATAAGAAACAAGGAGCAGATGGACTTCATATTTACCTGCAGAGGCTTATACGAACTGATGCTGAGTGAGAAGAGCAGAACCAGGAGAAATTTGTACACAATTACAGACACAGCGTATGTGTGATGACCAACTTTGATAGACTGGACTCTTCTCAGCAATGCATTGATATAAGTCAATCTCAAAAGACTCATGATGGAGAGAGATGTCTACATCCAGAGAAAGAACTAGAAAGAACTGAGTTTGAATCCAGATTGAAGCAAACTACCTGATCTTTTTCTTTTTCTTGTTTCGTTTTATTTCTTCTTTACCATTTTTCATTCCATCTGATAAAATCCATCTTTATAACCTGACTAATGTCTAATGTGAAAGTATTTGCAGATCCTATACTTGATTGTATGCTGCCCTTGCGGGGAGGAGGGGAGGGAGGGGGACAGAATTTGAAACACAAGGAATTGTGGAATTGAATCTTGTAAACTAAAAGTAAACAAATTAATTAAAAAAAAGAATTTGGAAAAAAAAAGTGCTGCCATAAATATTTTGGTGTAGATGGAGCCTTTCTTTTGATCAATAAATGTGAAGGATTTTAAAATGCCAAGCTTAAGAGTTTGTGTTTCTTTGTAGAGGCCCTAGGGACCCACTAAAGGGTTTTCAGGAAAAGAGACATAATGAAATCTGTGCATTTGGACAATGACTTTTTTTGCAGCTTTTTGAAGGATGGATTGGTGAGGGATGAGATGGGCATAAACATGTGTTAGAGAAAGCTTCCAATTAATCAACGATTAAGCTGGCAAAAAGCAGCTTTATAGAAAATAATGTGGAGAGGGGAGAGATTAGCAGATGATATTTCTGGATCAAATGAATAGTCAAAGCAAATTGAAAATGGGAAATCTCACTGTTGATATGTAACTTTTATTTCAAAAAGTGAAAATGCTGTACTGGTGAATGTGAACAAAAGCAAGAAATATCAGCAGCTTGTGATCTTTTATGCTCTCAAATATAGCATTTCTTGGCATGTGGGGGTGTATGGGGTGTTCTAAGAGTACTATCACTTCTGGAGTGAGAGCTTCTCATTCACCTTTGGTGTCTACCTGGCAACCAACTCTCACCTGTGGCTCCAAGAACCTGTAGCATACACAGTGGCCACACTCAGATAAAACCATATGGCAAATGGGCTAAACCAGGTTGAAGGTAACCTACAGGCCTCAAACCCATCAGTAAATTAGGGGGATGTCTATCCTAAGCCTGTAAAGACTTTCCCTAGCAGAATGTGTGGATGAGAATAATTTGTTCCAACAGCCATGAAGTTGGCTGACACAGGCACTGCGGAGTACTAAGAGCTTGGTCAGACATAGAAGATGCCAACATCATCCACTGCATCCTGTTCCATTGCCAGTCATCCTGACTTTTTTTTTTAAAGTAGCCTATTTTATTTTTTATTTTTTTAAGCAATTGGGGTTAAGTAACTTGCTCAAGGTTACACGGCCAGGTGTTTCTGGGTGGATGCTAAGTGTCTGAGCCTGGATTCGATCCCCCAGGTCATCCGCACACTGGGGCCAGTCCCCTTACTCACTGTGCTACCTGGCCGCCCCCATCCTGACTTTTAAATTGCCACTGGACTTCAATGACTCTAGAAAAGAGAGTGAGATTGACAACTTTGTGCAATTCTGCCTCACTTAAATCAAACTCTCCTGCAAGTCAAGACATCACCCTCATGATGTCATTGATCCTCTTCAAAAACAAAGGACAAACAACTTGGTGTGTGGCCAAATTCTCTCCTACCAAATGTTGCCTAAATGTTGACTTGTATTCTTTCTGATGGAGTCTTGGTCAAATGGAATGGTATTTGACCACCACAGTCCCAAGTGGTCATCGGATCATGGGTAGCATGAAGGTAAAAAGACCAAGACCTGGTACCTCAAGTACCAGGACTTCAAAACTTATAAGATAGATAGAATAGAGATGATAGATAGATGAATAGATAATACAGAGATGATAGATGAGTTGATAGATGGTAGATGAACAAATAGATGGGGGGCTCATTTTGAGAAGTGTTCTGTGATTTGATCAGATGAAACTCTGGAAAGCCATTGTCCAGAGCCCCCTGGCTTTGAAACCCAGATGTTGTTTGGTATGGATGTAATGGTTAGACAGTTTGGAAAACTGTCTACTTGATCTGTTTCTCTGTCTTGATAATTCTGTCTGTATACTTTGAAGTTCAGGGTGCTGACCTCTTTCCCCTGAACTAGGTAAAAGATACATATCTGACTGATTAAAGTAAGCTTGTTAACCCATTTTGAGTTGCTTTCCTTTATCAAAGCAGATCCAAGAACCTGTGTTGGCAGCAAACCCTGAGGATGCTTGGGGTGCTTGCTGCTACAAAATGGCGTCACGAACAGGATCTGCAGAGTAAAAGGAAAGTATGGGGACCGGGATAATTGTTTGTTTCCCAGTTGTGGTAGCTGTGACTCTGTGAAGCCGTGGAGCAGGAGAGAAGAATGGCCTGCATGCGCACTTCACTGAGCTGAGAACAGGAATGGTGAGCTGCCTGCATCGGGACCTGAGCAGAAGCCAGGAGTGGCTGCCGCCTGCAGGAGGAGAAGGAACCCAGGAATTCAGCCACAGGAAAAGATAAGAACTGAGCAGCAAAGCAGGGGCACTGAATGTGTTTCCTTGCTGCATCCCACAGTTTGGGACCCAGGGGGAGGATGGACTTGTGACTATGGTGGGTGGGATGAAGTGCCTTGGACCCCCAAGGACCCCAACTTGTTGGTTCTGTTGCGCAGCCCCCTCTCTGTACTTGGAAGCAGGGGCTGGAGCTGTGTGAGGGGAAGGACACCCCCTCCCCCCCAAGAGAACTTTATTTGGACTCTTGTTTTGAATTGAAGTGGTAATGCAATGTACTTTGTGTTTGTTTAAGGCCCAGTGGCCACTTTGGTAACTTCAGTTATGTATCTTGCAAATGTGACCTATGATTGTTAATGCTAATTCAAAAGTAAATTGTTTATGCTATGGGCATGAAAGATCTTGGGGCCGAATGTAATGGGAATGTAAATTTTTAAGATCTTCCTTGCTCCTAGGCTAAAGTGTACCTGGAACCTGGGGTGGGAGGCTTGTTTTTCAGTAGATACTTCTTGATTGGCCAGTGGGTCAATAAGGTTGTTACATTCTCTGAGCCAGGAGAAAGCTATATAAGCCCTGATGTGAGACTTTGTTTTGGGGCTCACTTTGAGAAGTGTTCTGTGATTTAATCTGGATTCTGGGAAGCTGTTGTCCAGAGCCGCCCCCCCCTTTGAAAAACCCAGATGTTGAAACCCAGATGTTGATTTGGTATGGATGGATGGTCGGACAGTTTGGAAAGCTGTCTACTTGATCTGTTTCTGTCTTGATAATTCTACCTGTATATTTTGAAGGTCAGGGTGCTGACCTTTTTCCCCTGAACGATGTAAACGATATATGTTTGACTGATTAAAGTAAGCTTGTTAACCCCCCCCCAAAAAAAAAAAACAGATGATAGATAGATGGATAGAGTATTTATTAAGCACTGATTATGTGCTAAGAATTGTGCTAAATGCTGGGAATACAAATACAAGCAAAACCCAACAATCCTTGCCTTCAAAGAGCTTATATTCCAATGGGGGAAGACATTACATAAAAGGCAAAGAGTAGGGGGAGGCACAAGTGAGGGTAAGATCTAGATGAAGTCTGAGGATTCATGGACTGAATCTGGTTTGGAGTAAGAGGGCTTTCTCAATGGTGGTTTTGGGACCAAGTCACCAAAGGAGGAGACTGTAGAAGTAGAGATTCTTCCCCTGTGAAGATGGCCACTGTAACAGTGCTATAACTAAGACAGGGCAGACCAAACTTTGACCCAGGGTGCTAGAATATAGAGTGCTAACAGCACATAGACTCTACAAGAATATTTAATTAAAAATAAGACGCTTCCAAATGGTGTAGTTCTTATTCCTGGCGCTAGGCCTCCTTCATCCAGGCCTGGTACCACTTGTTCCACACCCCCTCTCTCCCAGCAACAACCTCAGGATATACCAGTCTCTATCTTCCTTTCATCTACCTTTGTGTCCCAAGCAGAAATAGAGAAGCAAGGGTGGTGCAGTGAGCAAAGCATCAGGATTTGGAGTCAGAGGGCTTGGGTTTGAATCATGACTTTGCCTTACACTGCCTTGTGACTTTGGACAAGTTGCCTTTACTTTTGGGCCTCAGTTTCCTCATATGAGAAATGAGGGGTTGAAATAGATGATCACTAAAGCCCGTCCTAGCTCTAAATCAATCATAATGAAACTATAGTTGTCAGGAACCCATCTAAAGTTCCAAAGCACAGCAGTTAGGTACTAAAGGGATTACCAAATAATGAGACATCCTTGTCCTTTAGCAGTTAATGACCTAGTTGGAAATAGA
>NW_027185755.1:4649103-4765032 GCF_028583685.1 Petaurus breviceps papuanus | reverse complement strand
GAAGGAAATGGCAAACCATTCCAATATCTTTGCCAAGAAAACCCAAAATGGAGTCATAAAAAGTTGGACATGACTAAAAAATCATAGAACCCTCCCTAAGTCCAGCTTTTTATACACTGTACCATGCCTTTCTCCAAATATTACTTCATTAAATATGCCATTATTCTTCCAGACACTTAGGCTCAAAATAGGAAGTTATTTTGCATTCAGTCACAAGAGAAATGATTATTTCTTTAATATATTAATAACTAATTATTAAATTAGAACCAAGGATTTTCCTCTTTTCTACTTCCTCAACCAGAAATCAACCAATGTGGGAAATCTTGGGCAGAGACTTAACCCAGCCAGGATGTCTAATCAAAGATGGTAAAAAAATTCTAAGTTCAGGCAAATGGGTGAATTCCTACTCATTGTGTCTACTCAGGTCTGGGAAAATATGGATTCTCCCTTTTGTCCCACCAGAGTTATGGAAATTGATGAATCTCTTTGACCAAGATTTGGGTCCCCAGTGTCAAGTACCTCAAGACCCTCATTGGAATAAGCCCACCTCTCATTACAATATTCATCCTCTCATTGCTTGTTAACCAATTAAAGTTGATTTCCATCCTCAGATCCACATCCTTTTCCAAGAGCGTATAAACTGTAAACCCACAACCATGAGTCATCTTTGGTCCAAGAAAGATGGCCAAATGACCATTTCTTATATTAATAAAATATTAGCATTATTAATAAAATGATTACCCAGAAATTATTTCTCTCAAACTTTTTAAATGTCACAGTCAGTTAATGAACAGTTTTTAAGCATTTACTATGTGCCAGGCACTGTGCTAAGCTCTAGGGGTACAAAAAGAAGAAAAACCCAATCCCTACCCTCAAGAAGTTCACAATCTAATCTAATCTAATCTTCCCTCTCTCTTGTTTCCCATTACCAAGACCCTATTGATCCTTCTTTGAATTGTCCATTATGATATTTCAAATCCCACTCTTTCCATTTCCAAAGTGACCACCAGTATCACCTCATACCTAAACTGCTGCCATAGAGTTCTCACCAGCCCCCTTGTTCCACACTGTCCTACCTTCAATATATTTTGGACATGGTTGGCAGATTAATGTTCTTAAAAATATTGCCCCCATCAATCCTACTCAAAAACTTTCAACATCCGTAAATTAAAATACAAACTCCTTATCTTGACATTCAAAGTCCTTCACTATGCTTGTCCAACTTTATTTTCCATTGCTTCTTGCCAGCAAACCCCAGTTTCCCACCAGTAATAAACATGCCATTTATATTACTCACTATGTCTTCTTTTGCTCAAGGCACTACTTGACCAAATCTTACCTATCCTTCAAGGTCCAGCTCAAGTTCTGCTTCCTCCATGAAGTTATTTCACAAAATTTCAGAGCTAAAATGGAACCTATGCTTGAACACAAGTCTTTGTTTGAAGACTTCTATAGAGGAGAAACCCCCTACAAAAATACCTCCACAGGCAGTCCCTTCTACTTAGAGATAGCTCTAATTTTTAGGAAGTTTTTCCCTAACCTGAAGCCTCAGAGATAAGAATAGTAATTCTCTGCATTTGGCTTTCTAGATTTATCCATTGTTTTTATCTTTCTGCTTTTTCTGGAAGATCCCTCTGCCCCATGCATGCGTCTTGCCATTGGTGTTCCTCCTAGAACCACCATTTTGAGGAAGGGTTCAAGCCAACTTTGCTTTATTCCTCCTCTAGCCCCACTTCTTTTTTTTTTTATTTGTTTTTCTCAATTACACATAAACAAAAATTTTTAACATTTTTTAAAAATTTTGAGTTCCAAATTCTTTATCTCTTCCTTGAGAAGGTAAGCAATTTGATATAGATTATACATATGTAACCATGTAAAACATTTCCATATGAGTAATGTTGCAAATGAAAATGCAGACAAAATAAAAACTAAATCCAAGAATAATAAAGTAAAAAAAAAGTATGCTTCAATCTTCAGTCAGACTCCATCAGTTCTTTCTTTGGAAGTGGACAGCATTTTTCATCATGAGTCTTTCCGAATTGTATTGGATCATTGTATTGATGAGAATAGCTAAGTCATTCACAGTTGATTAGAATACAACATTGCTGTCAACTTTGTAGAATGTTCTTCTGGTTCTGCTCACTTCACTTTGTATCAGTTCATAGAAATTCTCCTAAGTTTTTCTGACACCTTCCTTCTCATCATTTTATAGCACAATAGTATTCCATGACAATCATATGCCATAATTTATTTAGCCATTCTCCAGTTGATTGTCATCCCCTCAATTTCCAATTCTTAGCCACCTTAAAAAGAGCTGCCATATTTTTGCACCTATAAGTCCTTTTACTTTTTCCTTTATCTCTTTGGAATATAAACCTCATAATGGTATTGACGGGTCAAAGGGTGTGCACAGTTTTATAGCTTTTTTGGGAATAGTTCCAAATTGTTCTCCAGAATTGTTGGACCAGTTCACAACTCTACCAATAGTGTATTAATGTCCCTATTTTGCCAAATCCCCTCCAGTATTTGTGATTTTCCTTTTTACTCCCCTGCTTTCTACCAATATCTTAGGTCAGAAATGTCAAACTTGGATCTCTTGTGGTCCAAAACTCCAAGGTGAGCCTGAACCAAATTAAAAGTAATTGGAAGGGTGGCTAGGTGGTGCAGTGAATAGAGCACCGGCCCTGGAGTCAGGAGAACCTGGGTTTGGATCTGGCCTCAGACACTTAACACAAAAAATAGCTGTGTGACCTTGGGCAAGTCACTTAACCCCAATTGCCCCCCCCCCAAAAAAAAAGTAATTGGAAAATGTTTAACAAGTAAATAAAAATACAATACAACATAGATAATGTGAATTTATGGTTTTTCTAAGTCAATATGTGGTCCACAGTTTGATTTTGACACTGCTGGAAGCTGACAACAGAGAGGGCAACATTAAGTCAGAAGACATGAATGATAAAAACAGAATCCAAAAAGACGCTGACAAGTTGTAATAGTAGACCTAATCTAATAAGATGGAATTTAACAGAGATAAATGCTGTCTTCCTCTTGGGTTAAAAAAAAATAAACGCCTATTATGTGCCATGTACATTCTAGGTGCTGGAGATATAGGTAAAAAGAATGAAACAACCTTTATACACAAAGACCTAATATTCTAATGAAGAAGATAATAAGGACAGACATAAGTTTATACAGCAGAATATAAGAGGATAAATGTAAACTTATTAATTATAAGTCAGTTTAGGAGGAAGTACACTAGTGTTTGGGAGGGATCAGGAAAGACTTCATGTAGAAGGGGTGCTTTATCTGCATCTTGAAAGAAGAAGAGGCTTCTGAGGTAGAGTTAAGAAGGGAATTCATTTCAGGGATGAGAGATGGCTGATGAAAAGGCACAGAGATAGGACATGGAGTAACTTGTAAAAGGAACAAAGAGAAACTTAGTTTGGCTAGATCATAGAATGTGGAGGGGGAAGTAATATCTAGTGAGGATGGAAAGACAGGTTGGGGTCAGCTTGTAAAGGGTTTTAAAAGCTAAACAGAGGAGTTTATACTTTTCCTAGAGGCAATAGGGAGCCACTAGAGTTCATTGAGAAGGGGAGTAACATGATCAGAGCTACCTACACTTATGGAAAATCCCTTTGTCTCTAATGTGTAGGATGAACTGGAGTGGTGAGAGATCCAGGAAGCATTTTAAATGAGAAAAAAAAAGACTTGAGGTAAGAGGGTTGCTGTTAGACTGTAAGTTCCATGAATCAACATATTATTGCAACCTAAAAAGCTCTTATCCTAGGCTACATAAAATGGAGAAGAAGGATTGGTCATAGGTCCTATGCTATGTATCAAGTAAAAAAAAAGTTCAGGAGTAAGCAGCAGCTGTGTGATTCATGCTCCAGGAGTGGAGCATAGGCTCAGCCACAGTTTCCAGCCCATGACGAAGCCTATGAAGGAATAACTGAGGTAGGAATCCCAAGATAAAAGGAAGAGTTCTGTGCTCTGTACCAGCAGAGCATTCCAGCTGGCTTAGAGTGTCTGAGTTCAGCAGTAGTCTATGGGAACTCCAAATGGGGCAAACCCACAAGCATATTGCTCAGACTCAAACTCGGTTCAGGAACTTTCAGGACTCAGACTAAGAGGGCACCACTGAAATGTTGACCTTAATACAACCAATTTGGGAGCATTGAAAGCTTGCAGTTCTCCAATGCAAACTATCCCTGAGATCTTGGAACAATAGTTGAAATGTTCAAAGTAGCAGCAGGACCAGACCAGACCTTTCCTCCAGAAGTATGCAGATCCTGGCCCTAACATAAAATCCAGAATCAGGAAGTAGGCTGAAAGAATGATGAAACAAACAGCAACAACAAAAAAGAATCCTATCACAAAAAGTTATTATGGCAACCAAGATGTTCAAGACACAAACTCAGAAGAAAATGATTCTATAATATTTACCAAAAAAAAAAATAATCTCAAAGAAAAGTACAGTTTGGGCACAAATTCAATTAGAATTTCTGGAAGGAAAAATATGTTTTTCTAAGTTAAAAATATTTTTTATAAATTAAATGAGAGAGCTAGAGAAAAAAATGGAAAAGATATGAAAACTATGAAAGAAAGAATTGGAAAGAGAATGAATAGCTTGGCACAAGAGGTATAAAACTTTGCCCAAGTAACAAACTCTCTGAAAACTAGAATGGCTCAAATAAAAACTAATGACTACATGAGACAAGAAGAAATATTAAATTGAAGTCAAAAGTTTGAAAAAAATATGGGGTATCTCATAGCAAAAACAACTGATATAGAAAACAGATTGAGGAGAGATAATTTAAGAGTCATGGGACTAATTGAAAACCATGACCAAAAAAAAAAAAAGAGTCCAACTATCATATTTCAAGAAGTCATAAAATAAAATTGCCCAGAACTTTTCAAATCAGAGAGCAAAACAGAAATAGAATCCTTCAGTCATCTCCTGAAAGAAACCCTGAAATGAAAACTCATAATAGTATTATAGCCAAAACCCAGAGTTTCTAGGTCAAATAAAAAAATACTGCAAATAGAAAGAAAGAATTCTGATACTCAGGATTCATAGTTAGGATTATACACAATTTAGCAGCTACCTCTATTATGCAGCAGAGAGTTTGCAATATGATAGTCTAAAAGACAAAGGGTATAAGCTTACAAACAAGAATAACTTAGCCAGCAAAACTGCATATAACACTAAAAGGGAAAAATGGATTTTTTCCCTGTTTTAAAAAATTAAGTAGAAGACCCCCAAATATTCCTCATGAAAAGACCAGAGCTGAGTAGAAACTGTATAGTACAATGATAGAAGTCAAGAGAAATATAAAAAGGTAAACATGAGCAAGCAATTATAAGGGTAAAAAAAAAAGCATAAACTGATGCATTTTCTTCCCCCTCTGAACCCTAGGGATCATCGAGGAAGTGTAGACAGAGTACTGGGAATAGTTCTGTTATATTTTGATAATTTTAAAAGAAGAATGGAAAGAAAAGGGAAAAGTAATCCTCTAGCAGGGAAATAAAGAAGAAATAGGAAATTATCTGACATAATCAGGATAGAAGTCTAGACAAACAAGGAGGAAGGGGAGAGAGGGTAACACTTGAACCTCACTCTCATCTTTACTGATCAAAGAAGGGGAAAATACACTCTCCTATCTTTCACTTAAACACAGTTGAGTACAGAAATACAGGAGTGAAAGGGGAGACAAGAAAGGGGAGAATAAGAAAGAGGTCAGAATATGGGAAGGAATAGTTCTAAGTAAGAGAAAGCAGGATTCTGCTGTTTTAAAAAATTAATTTAAAAAATCCACAGTTGGAAAATCAGACCATGTGTGAGAAATAGTAAGGAGAACAGTGTCACTAGATTTTAGAATATGAGGGGGTGTAAAAGGACTGAAAGTTAGGAAGGTGCCAGGTTATAAAGGTATCTAAAAACCAAATTTGATTTCTTTTTTTTTTTTTTGCTTTTTTTGGAGGGGGGAAGGTAGAGCAATTGGGGTTAAGTGACTTGCCCAAGGTCACACGGCTATTTTGTGTGTGTGTGTGTGTGTGTGTGTGTGTTAAGTGTCTGAGGCTGGACTTCAAATATGATTTCTTAGTTGATCCCAGAGAAAATAGGGAATCCCTGGAATTGATTAAATAAAGAGGTTCTATGGTAAGACCTGTGCTCTGGGAAGCTCATTTTGTCAGCAGAGAGGAGGAGAGACTGTGTTGGGGAGGGTTTAAAGGTAGAAAGGAGAAAAAAATCAGCAAAACTGACCAATTCTTTGGGGGAAAAAATTTAGTAACATATTCAATATCCCACCCCTGTGAATCTCTCACCTGTACAAAGGAGTTGTCAAACTAACAGCATTAGAAAGACTAAGGAATTCTGAAGGGTAGATAGTGTTTGCAATTTTGTTGCTGAATTGATGAGGATACTTAAGAGACTAAAAAACCTGTCCTCTGAGATTCTGTAGAAGGAACAGAGAATATTTAGTCTGGAAAAAGTTCAAGGCTAACATGACTGCTAGCTTCAAGTATTTGAAGGGCTGTTATATGAAAGAGGGATTAGACTTGTTTTGCTTGGCCCCCAGAGGAGACAAAGAGGCACAATGAGTAAAAGTTGCCTAGAGGCAAATTTTTCCTTCTTCTTATTTTTTTGTTTCAACTTGAAATTCAATTGCTTTAGGTCATCTATAAAGGAAATTTACATTAAGGAACTTCTAAAGTTGAAAGTGGACATCTGTTCTGAAATATAAAACCTTAGAAAGTTACCTGAGGCACTGAGAAGTTAGGTATCTTACTCTGAGTAGGTCACACAATCTGCATGTGTCAGATTCAGGACTTGAACCCAGACTCCAAGCCAGGCACTCTAAGTTTACTAATAAGAGTTTTATACAATACCACTACTAGGGCTGTATCCCCAAAAGATCACAAAAAAGGGAAAAGGACCCACATGTATAAAAATATTTATAGCAGCTCTTTTTGTGGTAGCAAAGGATTAGAAATTGAGGGGATGCTCATCATTGTGGAATGGCTGAACAACTTGTGGTGTATGAATATAATAGAATACTATTGTGCTATAAGAAATGATGAACAGACAGATTTCAGAAAAACCTAGAAAGACTTACATGAATGATTGTTGATTGAAGGGAGCTGAACTAGGAGAACATTGTACACAGCAACAGCAACATTGTATGGTGGTTTACTATAATTGACTTAGCTCTTCTCAGCAATACAATGTTCCAAGACAATTCCAAACCACTAGTGATGGAAAATGTTATCCACATCTAGAGAAAGAACTATGGAGTTTGAATAAAGATCAAAGCATGTAGTTTTCACTTTTTTTCTTTCTTGTGGTTTTCCCCTTTTGTTCTTCTTTCATAACATGACTAATATGGAAATATGTTTAACATGATTATATATGTATAACTTATATCAGATTGATTGCTGTCTTGGGGAAGGGGGAGGGAAAGAAAAAAATTTGGAACTCAAAATTTTATAAAAACAAATATTAAAAACTATCTTTACATGTAATTGGAAAAATATAAAATACTATTAAGGGAAAAAATAGTTTTATAAAAGTTGAATGTACTACACCAGGGGATAAGAGTTCCCCATTACCAAAGTGATTCAACTGGAAACCGAATGACTACTTGGGAATTCTGCAGAGGAATTTCTGTTCAGACACAAGTTTGACTAGATGACCTTTCTTTCCAGTTCTTAGATTACATTATCCTATAAATGCAGTTGCAACTCTTACCACCATCAAGCATGGTAGAATCATCACACTAGGACTCTAAAACTATAATATTGAGTATACTAATAGAAGAGGTAGAGATAGAAGTGAAGAAAACAAAAATGGGAAAAGCAGCAGGGGTGGGCCAAGTGCCAGAAGAGGTCCATTCTGGAACCAACACAATGGTAAGGGCATTGGGAGAGCAATTCTTCAGATACTATAAAGCTATTATAGGTTTAAAAATATTAAAGATGGGGATGGCAAATCTTTATTACTTCATCAATAACTATCTACCTACTTTCCCTTCCAGATAAAATTTTCATTAGAATAATCTACACACAAATTAAGGAAACTCTTGATGAAAGGAGGTGGGAGCTCCTAACCCACTGACTAGGGATTAGAACCTGTGTTCTTATCTGGGAAAACCTTATAGTATTAGGAGGAAATAGGCAAGGCTTTCACAAGTGAAATTACATGGTAAATCACAGGGTTTTTTTTGTTTTGCCATCTTATAGTTGACTGAAATATATAGAGAATAAATATCATGAAGCAAAATAGCAACAAGGAGTCTCATGCACATATCAAAGTTTTATATAACTGGTGCCCTCTTCCCTTCCTTACTCCCCCTCCCCAAATACCACTTGCTCCAGTACCCTGGGTAATGGTAGAAAAAGGCCTGATGTCATTTGCCATACTTTTCATAGGCACATGCTTGCTTACAACAGAGAAAAACTGTGAGAGGACTCTGATGGCATAAAGTGAAGAAGAATTAAGAAGCTTCTTGATGAGAGTGAAAGAAGAGAGTGCAAAAGCTGACTTGAAGCTTAACATCAAAAAAACTAAGATCTTGGCAACTGGTATCTTCACTTCCTGGCAAATAGAGGGAGAAGAAATGGAAGCAGTATCAGATTTTATATTTTTGGGCTCAAAGATCACTGCAGATGGTAACAGTAGACATGAAATTAAAAGATGCTTGCTTCTTGGAAGGAAAGCTATGGCAAATCTAGACTTTGTAGCATACTAAAAAGCCAACACACCACCTTGCAGACAAAGGTCTATATGGTCAAAGCTATGGTTTTTCCAGTAGTATGTATGGCTCTGAGAGTTGGATTTTAAGGAAAGCCAAGCACCATGGAATTGACCCTTTTGAATTGTGGTGCTAGAAAAGACTTTTGAGAGTCTCTTAGACAGCAAAGAGATCAAGTCAGTCAAAACTTAAAGAAATTAATTCAGAGTATTTACTGGAAGGTCAAATACTGAAACTGAAGCTTAAATACTTTGGTCACATAATGAGAAGATAGGACTTAATTGGAAAAGACCCTGATGTTGGCAAAGACTGAAGGCAAAAGCAAAAGGGGACAACAGAGGATGGAGAGATAGTCACAGAAACAAAGAATGTGAACTTGGAAAGACTTTGAGAGATAGTGAAGGATAGAAGGGCCTGGTATGCTATGATCCATGGGGTCATGAAGAATCAGACACACCTGGATGACTGAACAACAGAGGAATTTTTGAGTGCCAGCATGAGAGCTGCATGAGAAGTCAGGATAGTGACAAAACTGGGATGATGGGCTGGGGTATTCTCTCCTACCTCTCTTTTGCCCTTGAAATTTGGATTTGCCTTTCTCTTCATGTGGAAGAATGGAGGTATTGGGCTGCTGCTATTTGAAGTTGAGATCTAAGTGCCAGGAAGACTGACAGCAACTGATCTTGAGAATCAGGACTGTTGTACCATGGTGGCTATTAACAGAAGGAAGCTTCCTAATAGCTATTTGGAAACATGGCAAAAAAAGTTGTGGTTGTTAGGTGGGAGCTCCCAGCCCGTGAATGGTCTTGATTTTGTTTGACTTGATTCTTGATGTCTCATAGAATCATTAACTTCCACTTTCCCAATTCTTATTTGTAAGGAATTATTTTCTTCAGTTAGCTTTTGTATCTCCTTTTCCATTTGGCCAATTCGTTTTTTTAAAGGAGTTGTTTTCTTTAGTGGATTTTTTTTTTCCATTTGGCCAATTGTATTTTTTAAGGAATTGTTTTCTTCACTCAATTTTTGTCCTTTCTTTTCCAAGCTGTTGACTCTCTCTTGCATACTGCTCATTTCTTTTCCCAATTTTTCTTCTACCTCTCTTACTTGACTTTTAAAATCCTTTTTGAGTTCTTCCATGAAGGTATTTTTGAACTTGAGACCAATTCATGTTCCCCTTTGAATTTCAGATGTAGGTATATTGACAATGTTGTCCTCTTCTGAGTTTGAGTTTTGATCTTCCTGTCACCACAATAACTTTCTATGGTCAACATTCGTTTTTGCTTCTTGCTTTTTTTTGGGGGGGGGGGAGGCCTATTTTGTGCCTTTTAGCATTGAGTTCTCCTCCCGGGGCACAGGGGGAAATGTCCCAACTTTCTTATGCTGGAGACCAGGGGCCTAGTCACTGACTTTGTGTGCTGGATCCTTAAGTTTGCTCACTGTGCTGGGGTGACCCAGCCTAGTTGCACCTGTTGGTGCCTGGTTCCTGGGGCTGGCAACTTGCCTTCTGCACTAGGACTGGAGGCCTCACAGCTGGCCTGCTGTGCCTCTGGCCTGCTAAGCCAGGACTGAGGGGCCTTAGTTGCTGATCTGTGCCATTGCTAAAAGCTTCCCACTAACTTGTGTTCCCCTTCTACGCAGATGAGACAGACCTTTCCTGAAGTCCTTCTAAGCTATCTTAAACTGGAAAATTGTTTTACTCTGTCTTTTTGTAGCTTCAACTCCCTGGCTTCTCTCTGCCATTTTGGCTCCACCTTGTTTCTATGATTTGTTGTTTGACCAACTCATTCTTTAGGATTATTTAGTTTTCAACTGATTTTTATAAAGACTTTCTTGTTTTTTGCTTTTTGGAGGGGGAAGGTAGGGCAGTTAGGGTTAAATGACTTGCCCAAGGTCACATGGCTAGTTTTTGTGTGTGTATTAAGTGACGGAGGGCAGATTTGAACTCAGGTCCTCCTGACTTCAGGGCCAGTGCTCTATTCCTTGCACCACTTTCAACTAATTTTTTTTTTTTTGCCTTTTGGAGGGCAATTGGGGTTAAGTAACTTGCCCAAGGTTGCATGGCTAGGTTTGTGTGTGTGTGTGTGTGTGTGTGTGTGTGTTAAGTGTCTGAGGCCGGATCCGAACCCAGATCCTCCTGACTCCGGGGCCAGTGCTTTACTCACTGTACCACCTAGCTGCCCCTCAACTAATTTTTAATCTATCTTTCCATGGTCCTTTTTTTCATGTAATTTTTTATTATATCATGATCTGAAAAGGATGCATTTAATATTTCTATCTTTTTGCATTTGATTGTGAGGTTTTTATGCCCTAATACATGGTCAGTTTTTATGTAGGTGCCATGATCTTCTAAGAAAAAGGTATATTCTTCTTTTTTGGGGGTGGGTGGGTGGGTGGTAATATTCTTTTCTAACCCCATTCAGTTTTCTCCAGAGGCCTATCTAATTTTTATATCTAACTTTTCTAAAATTCTGTTCACCTCCTTAACTTCTTTCTTGTTTATTTTGTGGTTAGAGTCATCTAGTTCTGAGAGGGAGAGGTTGAGATCTCCCACTAGTACAGTTTTGCTATCTATTTCTTCCTGTAACTCACTTCTCTAAGAATTTTGATGCTGTATCCATGGGTACATGTATGTTTAGTATTGATATTACTTCATTGTCTATGGTATCTTTTAGTAATATAGTAAGATTTAGTTTCCTTCCTTGTCTCTTTTAATTATATCTATTTTTGCTTTTGCTTCATCTGAGATCAGGATTACTTCTACAGCATTTTTAACTTCAGCTGAAGCATAATATATCCTGTTCCAAGCCTTCTACCTTTACTCTGCTTCAAATGTGTTTCTTGTAAATAACATAATTAGGATTCTGGTTTTTAATCTACTCTGCTATCCACTTCTGTTTTATGGGAGAATTCATCCCATTCACATTCATAGTTATAATTACTATGTATTTCCCTTCATCCTACTCCCTCCCCCCTTATACTTTTCTCTCTTCTTTCGCCCTGTCCCTCCTCACCAGTGTTTTGCTTCTGACCATCTCCTCCCCCATCTGCCCTCCCTTCTATCAGTCTTTCCTTTTCTTTCCCCTTATACTTCCCAATAGAGTAAGACAGATTCCTCTACCCAACTGTGTATGTTATTTTCTCTTTGAGCCAAATCCAAATGAGAGTAAGGTTCAAACAATTATCATCCCCTCCTTTCTCTCTACTGTAATAGGTCTTTCATGTCTCTTCATGTGATATAATTTACACCATTTTGCCTCCCTCTTTTCTCTTCTCCCAGTACAATCCCTTTTTAACCCCTTAATTTTTTTTATCATCACATCAAAGTCAATTTATGCTGACACCCTCTGTCTAAGTATACTACAGCTAACTGCCCTAATAAAGATACAGTTCTTAAGAGTTGCAAATATTATCTTCCCATGTAGGGACATAGTTTAACCTTATTGAATATCATATTTGTTTATTTTTCTTTTGTGTTTACCTTTTTATATTTTTCTTGAGTCATGTTATTTGAAGGTCAAATTTTCTGTTTAGCTCTGGTCTTTTCATCAGGAAAGTTTGAAAGTCCCCAATTTCATTGAATGTCCATCTTTTACCCTTTTTTAAAAATTTCAAGTAGTTGAATAATTTTTAAATTATCTCTCCTGGATCTATTTTCCAGGTCAGTTGTTTTTCCAATGCAGTATTTTACATTTTCTTCTACTTTTTCATTCTTTTGATTTTGTTTGACTGATTCTTGATGTCTTGTAGTCATTGGCTTCCACTTGTCCAATTCTAATTTTTAAGGAATTATCTTCTTCAGTTAGCTTTTGTACCTCCTTTTCCATTTGGCCAATTCTATTTTTAAAGAAATTATTTCTTCAGTTGATTTTTTCCCCCATTTGGCCAATTCTGTTTTTTACAATTCTATTTTTTCTATTTTATTTTTTCATTAATTTTTGTGTTTCCTTTTCCAAGCTCTTTTCTTTTTTTAATGTATTTTTTTAATTAAATCATTTATTTTTAGTTTTCAGCATTCACTTCCATTAGTTTTCAATTTTCTCCTCCTCCTTCCCCCTTCCCTCCCTGAGATGGCTTGCAATCTGATATGGGCTCTACAGATACATTACTATTAAACACATTTTCTCATTAATCATGTTGCACAGAAGAATTATAACACATGGGAAAAAATCATGAGAAAGAAAAAAACAAAAGAAAAAAGAAAACAGTCTGCTTCATTCTGGATTCCAACTCAATAGTTCTTTCTCTGGATGTGGCTGGCATTTTCCATCATGTGTCCTTTGGAATTGTTTTATGTCCTTGCATTGCTGAGAAGGGCTAATTATCAAAATCAGTCCTCACATACTATGGCTGTTACTGTGTACGATGTTCTCCTCCTCCTGCTCGTCTCATTCAGCATCAGTTCATATATGTCTTTCCAGGTTTCTCTGAAGTCTGCCTGTTCATCATTTCTTATTGCACAATAGAATTCCATTACATTCCTATACCATAACTTGTTTAACCATTCCCCAGTTGAGGGGTATTCCCTTGATTTCCAGTTCTTGGCCACCACAAAAAGAGCTGCTATAAATATTCTTGTACATGTGGGTCCTTTTCCCATTTATGATCTCTTTGGGATATGGCCCTAGAAGTGGTATTGCTGGGTCAAAGGTTATGCACATTTTTATAGCCCTTTGGGCATAGTTCCAAATTGCCCTCCAGAATTGTTGGATCAGCAAGCTGACTCTTTTCATGATTTTCTTGCATAACTCATTTCTTTTCCCAATTTTTCTTCTATTTCTCTTACTTGATTTTTAAAATACTTTTTGAGCTCTTCCAAAAGGACTTTTTGGGCTTGAGACCAATTCATATTCCCCTTTAAGGCTTCACATGTAGGCATTTTGAGATTGTTTTCCCTTCCAAGTTTGTGTTTTGATCTTTCATGTCACTTAGAGTTGCTTTTCTTTGATTAGGGCCCTTTTTTTTTTTTTTTTGCTCATTTAAAAAGTTAATCTCTGCTCCTGGGGCACAGGAGGCACTGTTCCAAGCTTCCTGTACTGGGGGGCTAGGTTTCTGGTCACTGGCTTTCTGTGCTGGGTTCTCTGGGGCTGGTGGCTTGCCCACTGGGCTAGGGTGGCCCATCCTACTTATGCCTGTTGTGCCCTGGGTTCTGGGCCTGGCAGTTTGCCTGCTGTGCTGGGGCTAAAGGCTTCATGACTGGCCTGCTGTGCCACTGGCCTACTCAGCCAGAACAATGAGGCCTCAGTTGCTCATCTATACTGTAGCTAAGAGCCTCCCACTGTCTTGCCCGGACACCAAATGCACTGGGCTTCATTTCCCTTTTACCCAAGTGATACAGACTTTTCCTGAAGTTCTTCTAAATTATCTTGGGCTAAAAAATTGTTTCACTTCATCTTTTTGTGGATTCTGTCACTCTACAATTCTTTTAGAGGCTTGATTCTGAGGGAAACAGGGGAGAGCTCAGGCAACTTCCTGGCTTCACTCTGCCATCTTGGCTCCCCCCTTCAAAACATCACTTCAGTGTATTTAATAAACTGTGTGTCCACAGACCAGGTGATTACCTGTGAATGATCACTATAGAGGGTCCACAAAGAATTAGAAAAGTTCTCAGAGGTGGGGTGGGCCTAGAACCATAGACCAGGCTTTTGTTTTTGTTTTTATTTTTAAAGCAATCGGGGTTAAGTAACTTGCTCAAGGTTACACGGCCAGGTGTTTCTGGGTGGGTGCTAAGTGTTGGAGCCACCTGGCTGCCCCTGACCAGGCATTTTTAACCCAGGATCCATGAACTTGTTTGTTCCCTTAAACTCTGACAACTATATTTCAGTATACTTGATTTTCTTTGAAGTCCTCTGTGTTTTAAAGGGTGCAGAGACTTCACCAGACTACTAAAGGTGTATGAAAAAGGTGGAGGTTAATTGAAGGGATAAATTCCTTCTGAATGTTTCATTCTTACCATGTCAAGAGAAAGTGAGGAGGGGTGGCCAAGTAGCATAGCAAGTAAGAGCACTGGCTCCAGTGTCAGGATGACCTGGGGATCGAATCCCAGGCTCAGACACTTAGCACCCACCCAGAAACACCTGGCCATGTAACCTTGAGCAAGTTACTTAACCCCAATTGCTTAGGGGCGGCCAGGTGGCTCAGTGAATAGAGCACAGGCCCTGGAGTCAAGAGGACCTGTGTTTAAATCCAACCTCAGACACTTAACACTTACTAGCCATGTGACCTTGGGCAAAGTCACTTAACCCCAATTGCCCTGCCCTCCCCCCTCCAAAAAGCAAAAAAAAAAAAAAGGAGTAAAGGGTAAAGAATGTTGTATGTGGTATCAGATGGGGGTCACTGTGTTGGTTGATTTTGCTTAAGTTTTTTTTATTATTATTACAAGGGAGGGTTCATTAAAATGGAGGATATTTGGAAATGACTATGATGTAAAAACAAAAGGTATCAATAAAAATGTACTTTTTAAAAAGATAAAGTCAAGGTCAAAAGGATAATGAAGGTTTAAGAAAATTAAAATTGTTGATAAGAAACTACATTTCGAAAAGGTGCATGATGCAATCTATAACTATTCAGATATTTAGCCCATAAGAAAAAAAAGCAAGGTAAAAAATTCAGTAGTAGACATGCTAGAATTAATTCAGGTTACTATGCTAATCACTGCTTCTCATAAATAGTGCCGAGTATCTTTCAGCCTTCTCTACAAGGCAGCTTAAATATATCAGAGAAAAAAGCAAAATTTCCTGATGGGATAGCTAGGGAGCCTTACGTGGTAGAGTGCCAGTCCTGTAGTCAGGAAGACCTGAGTTAAATTTGACCTCAGACAATTTATTAGTTGTGTGACCCTGGGCAAGTCACATACCCTTTATTTCAGGTTCTTCATCTGTAATATGAGGACAAGAATTGCATCTACCTCCCAGGGTTGTTGGGGGATCAGATGAGATAATTCTAAAACATCTAACATGTAGAACACACTTTATAAATGTCAGTTATTATTATAATCTTATGATTTTGTTGTATTTAATCTCATTTTAATATGAATGTTTCTCATAATATTTATCCCAGGGTCAGCATTTAAAATCTCAGTGTAAAAAAATTATGACAATTAGTGCATGCAGTAAAAATGAAAGGTTAAAAAAATACTATATTCAGAATACATGATTCTGTAAAGATCAGTTGTTTACATGCTTGTTTTTTATATAAATTTAATACTTAAGAAAGTGGAATTACTAAAAAATATAAATAAAAAACTCATTCATGAAAAGAATGTTAACCTATCCTGACTGGAGCCAAATTAAATATAATAATTGCTAATAATCTTGAGATTTACAGTTAATTGCTCATAGCAAATAGTATAAATTTAAGTTGTTCAGTCATTTCCAACTCTCTGTGACCCCATTTGGAGTTTTCTTGGCAAAGATACTACAACTGTTTGCCCTTTCCTTTTCTAGCTCATTTTACAAATGAAGAAACGGAGGCAAACAGGATTAAGTGACTTTCCCAAGGTCACACAGCTAGTGTCTCAGGTCAGATCTGAACTCAGGAAGACTTGAGGTCTGACACTCTATTCTCTGAGTCACCTAGCTGTCAATTTTAAGTTGATATCTTGGTAATTCAATAAGAATACAGAGCCATATACTAATTCCTCTGTTGCTCTGGACTTTAGAAACCAGTAAAGAGTGCTTCAATTACAGTTATTACAGGTTTCTTGCAAAACCATAGAATGTTCCCCTCCTCCTCCTATCCAACAAACTTTCATTTATCAATTTGCAGGAGAAGGGGAAAATCCAAAATAAGAATAGCCCTTATTTTCACATAACTTACATTTTACTAGATGAGAAATGGTCATAGGCCCTTCTAGTTAACTAGAAAGCATGAAACCTGAAAACATGATTCAAAAATCTCCTTTCTCAAAATGTTAGAAATGCAAAAATGGCAGAACAAAGTAGCTGAAATGGGATCAAAGGACTTAAGTGTTGACAAGGGCCTTAAGTGACAGAGGGAGATACTGTGGAATACTGGCTAGCATGCTGGGTCTAGTGTCAGCAAGACCTACATTTAAAACATGCCTCAGACACCAGTAGCTTTATGGACAAGTTGCCCAGGTGATCTGACCCTCAGTTTTCTCATCTGTAAAATGGGGATAATAATACTTGTTGTCCCTACCTCACGGGATAGTTGTGAAACTCATATGAGTATTGCAAATGCTTTGCACACTTGAAGGAACTATGTAAATGTCATCTGCCTAATCTAAGGCTCTCATTTATTTAACTGTAAATATTTTATTGATGACTTTTCTCTTTTTATCAATCATTTCACTGTCTCCCCCCCTTTCCAGTGATCCTTTCCTTTTCCTATGGAAAAACAAAAATATCAAATAGTGACCACATATATACAACATTCTGACTAATAGCCCCACTCATTATCAAGAGGAAAAATATAGTTTGCACAAAATCGTTTGTACAAGGGCTATGGTTCATTTCTGAGGACATCAATATAAATGAATATAAATTGGATATATATACCAGGAATTTCTTATGCAGAAGAAGCTTGGAAGAACTTGATTAAATGATTAGTCTTCCCAGTAAAAAAAGGAAAAAAGACCTTGGAGACAGGCAGTTTCTAGTTTCAAAGCTCTGTTGCTGAAGTTAGTTATTCAGGTGGTCAACTTTTCACCAGTATAAATTAAAAACATCGCAACAAGATTATGCCTTCTGATCAACTAATAGACCTTTTTGTGGGGAAGGTAGTAGTATGGTCTTCTATTCAAGTCCTATTGCAATCTGTCATCATGGTAAGGAGGGGATTTTGAGGCCCTGAAGGATATGCCAGCTGAGCATATTGGATAGGTTTTGAATACAGTCTCATTCAACTGTCAGCCTAGCTACGTATGGAATGGCTATTCTTCATAGGGTTGGCCATGAGGTGACACGTTTTTTTTTTTTTTGCTCACAGCAACACATGAAATAGTCTGCTACAGCAGAGAGGAGGTTGTAACCTGTGTGGACAGAACTACTCACAGAGAAGGAAACTCAAATCCTTGCAGAGGCAGGGTGTTAACTCACATTCAATTTGGGCTACCTCTCATTGTGTTCCCCTCTATGGCCAGGAAAGATCAGAACAATTAATGAGGCCATCAAAGAGGTCTTTTCTGTCTAAACACTAAAAGTATGAAAAGCTCTAGATAGATCCATCAACTCTCCTGAGCACTGCTAACTTGTTGGGAAGGTATTTGAACAACTCCCTCCTGAAACCTGATTCCCAGCATGTGCTGGGGGTAGAACCTGTGCTATAAAGCATGGCTTCACATACTTCAGGAGGCCTTCAACTCAACCCAGCATTTATTAAATGCCACTTATTAGGCATTTACGAGACAACACTGAAATGATCCCTGCTCTCAAGAATGGGAGATATGATATGTACACAAGCAAACACACACGAAGAAATTTCAAAAGGCAAGGAATACTAAAGGAATGCTGTCCTTCTATGGACAGGTTTCATCTGTAAAATGAGGGGGTTGGGCTGGCCTATATGTTCCTTCTTCAAGATTTCTTCCAGTTCTAAAGTTCTATGACCTAACAACTGCTGACATTCTCATAGTGCTTTTCAAATTTGTAGAGTGCTTTTACACACATTCTCTGTGAGACAGCTTCAATGATTGTTTCCTTTGAGGAGACCTTTACTTAAATATTATTGAGAGACAAGGCCCAACCCTAGCTTCTCAAACACTGGCTGATAGATTGCTCCAGAAGGTTCTGCCACTGAACACTTTGTGGGCCCTGCACTCCACCCACCCAGGAGGGACTGTGTCAAGAGCTCCCTTTGATGCCTGCTCCAGCAGGTGCATGTGCTAGGGGTGCCAGGCTGATGATTGGTGTCTTGGTTAAATAAGCATCTCTTTCCCACCATGGGAAGAGATAAAGGTGATTCTGAAACACACCCTTAAGTATGAGGAGTCAGGCACTATTAATTCAGTTCAGAGTGGATTTGTCTGAACTTGTGACAAAACCTGTTACCAAAGCTGTTCTTCTTCTCTCCTACGCTTCTCTCCAAGAAACCTCACCTGTTCTCTCCTGTGCTGGTGCCTGTTCCCCTGTAGCATGTCACTTACTGAAACTTCGAAGACCAAAAAGGGTGACCCTAGATTCACTCTGCCCACTGTCAAAGGGCCTTCCTGCAGTTCCTACAGCCACTTTTCTCATGCCCTGCTCTCTGTAGACCCCCTCCTCAACTCCCTCAGGCCTGTCCTGCCAACTACCAGTGTCCAGGAGACCTTTCACCTACAGAAACTTTCTGGTGAAGCCCTCTTAAGAGATCCTGTCCATCTCCCAATTTTCCTTTGCCTCCCTCCCACTGATGAACTGGGCTCTGTCCTCCCCTCTCATCTCCCTCTGCTCCATCCACCCCACAAGCCTCCCCTAAACCCTGTCCTCCTTCCTCTGCCATCCCACTCCTGCACATTTCTCCCCAAACTCTTCTCATACCACAGCATCTTCAGAATTCTGCCTCCTCATTCCAGACATAGCCTCAAACTCTTACAGGAATTGCTCTAACTCCAACTTGATCTACCCTGATCCCATACACCCCCATAAAAACTACTCACAAAACGCAGACCTGCTGAGACACTTCCTGAAAGCCACCATACAAGTCCCTTCCCTAATTCCTTCTCTTCCAGATCTACCCCTCCACATATTTCTCAGTATGTTTTCCTCTTTTTTTCCCTAGACACTATCCCAAACCCTCCTGTGAACAGTTTCTTTCCTAATTCCCTGCCATCCACATGAGTTTATGACCCCTCTCCACCCCCGCAAAAAATCTCATTGTCCCTTTCCTCCAACTCCCCTCTGCCTTCATGACGGCCCTGGCCATCCCTGAAAAACTCTCTAGGGCTCTGTCCTTCTTCTCTACCCCTGGACCCTTCTTCTAAGAGCCCTGGGGGGCCCACAACCCTGCCCCTTAGGCACCACCCTCCCCCACCCCAGCTCCCTTTGGATGGGTCTGGGCTTCTCTCCACTCACAAACTTCCCTGCAAAACACTTCTCAAGACTCTGGTCCATCCTTTTTTTCTCCCTTCTCATTCTCCTCCTTCCCCTCTTTTCCTGCCTTAGCAGGATGATAGATTTGGACCTGAGATCTTAGAAAACTAGTCCAACTTGCTCATTTTACAGATGAGGAAACAGCCTCAGAGAGGCTGTGACTTGTACAAGGTCACACAGGGTGACAGGCACACCTGGGTCTCTGACTCCAAAGGCTGTTTTTTTCACTCTGAGTCACACGACCCCCTCCTTACAAACCTCTGTCTTTACAGTCATTCACTCATCCTCCCACTCCTCTCCTCCGTTCCCCATGGCCATGTCTCTGGCCCTTCTCTTCCACTCCCACCTCTCTTCTCTTTCTCCTCCGTTCCCTCTCTACCTTCTCTTACACTGCCCCCTCTTCTTCACTCCTCCTCCCCCAGTCCTCTTCCACACCCTTCTGGCTCTAGTCTCCCCCTCCCCCTTTCCTCTCCCTTTCCTCCCCCTTTCCTCCCCGTTTCCTCCTCCGCCTTCTCCTTTTCCCTCCCCTCCACTCCAAGCCCCGCCTTTCTCCTCCTCCAGTCGCCCCGCCCCACTCCCTTCGCCGCAGTGGCGTCCCCAGAGCGCATGCTCCCCGGCGTGGCCGGGGGTGGTGTTTGTGCGGGAGGGGCCGAGGCACTAAGGGAAAGGAGGCAAGGTAAGGCGGTATTGGAAGCAAGGCCCCGGAGCGTGCGCGTGCGCGTGCTGATGGGGGGAGGGAAGGGGGATGAGGCTGTGCAGAGATGGCGTCCGCGCACGCGTGTGCGGGAGCGCGCCCTCTTGCCTGGGTCGGTTTTCCTCTGATTAGGGTCCCTTTTCCTTCCAACGCCTTCGAGGAGGCGGGGCGCGCGTGCGCATCCCGCCTCCCTCATACGGAAGGGGCGGGGAGCGGAGGACGAGGAGGAAGATAGCCTGGGCAGCCGAGGCGCGCACGAGGAGCAGCTGGGCCGGGTGGGGGAAGGGCAGGCAAGCGCGCGCGGAGTGGTGAGGGGGGGGTGCAGCCGCGGAGGCGCGGCCTGCGGGCGAGCGAGCGCGGGATAGAGGCGGGCGCGCGCACTAGCTTCCCCTCACTCGGTGGCGGCGTCTTTGTTCCGTGTGGAGAAGGGAGGACTCGGGAGCCAGCGAAGGGCCCTGGCCCCGGCAGAGGAGGGGGGAGCACTGGGGACGCGGTGCTGCCGACAGTGGCGGCTCCTCCCAGGTCCGGGTAAGGAACAAGGCCCTAGGGATGGGCGTTGGGGGAAGGGAGGGGGCGGTTGGTTTGAATGGAGAGGGGGGAGCGGGGGAGGGGGAAGGACCACACCGTCGCCTTGGGTCGCACGGGGGCTACGGCGGCGCCACGGGGTCAAGAAACCTCCGATCCCAGCTCTCACTCAGCAACCGAGTGGGGAGGGTTGGTCGGGCTAGGCCTGGCCTGGGCAGGGCCTGGGAGCTGGGACTGCGAGCGGGAAGCTGGTCTCAAGAGGGAGAGTGGAGGAGAAGCTGCTTGTAACCACAGCCCTTACGGACACCCCCCACTCGCGGGCCTCCTCAGTTTACCCTGTGGGCGCCCCCCCCTCCACTGCTTCCTCTTTCACACCTACCCCTCCCCCTGGCGCCGCCGCGGTGGACGCCTTTCTGGGACTCCGCGGGTCCCCGGGTGGGGGCGGGTCTTCTTTGCCCACCCTCACATCCCCACCCCCCGGATCTCTAAGCGCCGGTAGTCCCGGTTTGCTCTGTGGGTCCCTCCTTCCGAGGGGATGGGGGCGGGGGAGGGGAGAATGAGAGAAAGTGTGTGTGTGTATGTATGTATGTACGTGTATGTATATGTGTGTGTTGTGTGCTTGTGAGAGAGAAACACGGCGGGTGTGGAGCCCCCTGGGCCCCGCCGAGAACTCCGTCCCAAAGCGCTTGCCTCGCAATCATTGGGTCGTACGGGGCCAAGATCGGAGGGGAGTCGGGGGAGACGAGCGTGGGAAGCTGGCACCACGCGGGAAATTTCTCCGAGGCTTTCCAAACAGACACGCTGGTTCCCTTCTCTGCTGCGTGGGGAAGGGTCTCGACCGGTCCTCCCCTACCACCAGCCACCACCTTTGTTGTTAGAGCCCTCCCTCCTTAACAATAGACTGTTGTTAGAAAACGCTTTGGGAGCTTGCTTTTCTGGTTGCGGGAGTGAACCTTTGTTCCAAGTGCAAAATGGTTTAAAAAAAATAAAGTAAGAAACGGAGAACGTGTTGGATAATCAGGGGAGTGAGGGCTTTTTAAGCCCCTTGATGTTCAGTCAACTGAGCTAAAAAAGATCAACTCGTATCACCCCATTTTTTTTAATGGAAAGAAATTTTGTTTTAAGTTCTCTAGTGGCCCTAATGGTAAAGTTATTTCAGAATCTCGGTTGTGAAATGAGGTGAGTGAGAATGGGTTACTGAAAAGGGGAAAAAAAGAACTTTGATGTCTTTAAATATTTGTTAATTTCCCCCAAAACTATGTTCTATATAATTTTTTGTAAAGAAATGTAGGTATTCTATGAAAGTGCTTTGATGCCCCAGGTTTTAGGTATAGTGTTTTACTTTCTTTGTTCATGAGAAATTTTAGTTCAGAAAGAGAGTAAAAAAAATAAGTTCACCTTTCATGTGGGATGATACTTATAAAAAAAACACTTGGCACATAGGCACCACATATATTTGTATTCCCTTTTCTGGAAGATACAGGATTTTGAACTGGAAAATACCTTAGAGATTATATAGAGTAGACTAAACCTTATTTTACCGATGAGGAAACTAAAATTTTTACTGCTTTTTCATTTTTTATTTCCTTTTGAAGTGATAAAAGATCTTAAGAGAATTTTAAATTTTTAAATCCTAGAGCAGGATTTCTTAACCCTTTTTGTGTCATGAACCCTTTTGGCAGTCTGTCCCCTCAGAATAGTGTTTTTTAAATACAAAAAATACATAGGATTACAAAGGAAAGCAATTACATTGAAATAGTTATGGGGTGGCTAGGTGGCGCTGTGCATAGAGTACCAGCCCTGGAGTCAGGAGGACCAGAGTTCAAATTCACCCTCATATACTTAACACAAAAAACTAGCTGTGTGACCTTGGGTAAGTCACCTAACCCCAGTTGCCCTCCAAAAAGCAAAAAAGAAAGAAAGAAATACAGTTATCCAAAAAATGAAAACAAAACTAAACACCAAGTCCAAGACTTAGGTTAAGAACCTCTGCCTTAGATGTAATCTATTCCAACACCTTCATTCACTGGACAAATTTTTAATGTGCAACTACAGTCTAGATACTTTGAGGATAAAAACATAAGACATGGTAGAACTATGATATAATATAGTCTGTGCTACGAACTTTTTAAGAGTTCAGAGAAAGGAGAGTTAGCTCCCAACTGGGAAAGGAAAATGTCTTGAGGAGGTAGCATTTGAGTTGATGCTTGGAGAATATATAAACCTATGGCAGATATTGTAAAGAGGACATTCTAGGGAGGGTGACCTGCTTGAGCAAAGGTTTGGAGGTAGAAAAATTCAGAGTTCCTTTGGGAAATGATTAATAGTCTGTTTTGGATGCATTGTAGTACTAGATAATGGTGGATAATGGGTTGGAACCAGACTGTGGAACAGTCTTACAGTACCATGCTAAGGTAAGGAGTTAGTCCTTTATTCTATAGGCATTAATGGGAGCCATGAGCTATTTTGAGGAATCCAGTCTGTTAGAAGAATTGCAACTTAGAGTAATTTTGACAGTACGCATTATAATAGTCTGGGCAAGAGGTAATGAGGGCCTACTAGGCTGGTACCAGTGGGAATGGAAAAGAGAAAAGGCTAGGAGTGATGTCACAGAGATAGAATCAACAGAACTTGTTAACTAATTATATAAGGGGAATACGAGCTATCAAAGAAGGCTTTGGGTTTTCAGAGTGGGTGAGTGAGCCCCAAACATGGAATGACATGCCTGCCTAAGGGTCCACACAGGAGACATTGGTCCAGACTGAGAGAGACCCCAAGTCTCCCAACTCCTTAGCCAATTCTCTTTCTGAAACACCAAGGACTCTTTGGTGTGGTTGTATGGATGAATAATGCTTAGTTCAGAGGGTGGTGATATTTTTCCTTCCCTTGGCTTCAGCAAGTTCCACGGATTTAAGAATCTGTTTTTCTTTCTAAAGTTAAGCTTCTAAAAAAAATGCTGGAATTATCATTCCAGTTGTAAACTAGTCAAAGTAATATAGAGCAAACCTAGTCCTTGCATAAGCGGTATTTTAAGTGTCTCAACATAAGATTAAAATTTGTTACATTAACTACAGTGATTCCTCAGTCAGTCTATGGTGTACTTTGTCTTCTTACATACTTTTAAATTGATCAACTAGATAATATCACTGTTTTCTTATGTTTGGCTTTCAGTGCAGCATCATAAGATTGAATCATACCTAGATAATTTATATTATGACATTCCCTTTAGATTCCTGAAAGAAGCTGGTATTAGTTTGCATCATTTGTCTTGGTTTTTTTGTCCTTTCTGTAAGTGCCTCCATTCTGCAAATGTCACAATAAAAGATATCATAGATAACATGCACATCTGGCAAGCTGTTTTCAGTTACAAGGAAATAAAAACTGTTGAGCTTTACAGTATCCAAAGGTTAAAATGAATCTGACACTACACAGATAAGTAACATAACACATTTAAAATTTTTCAGTGATGCTGGATAAATTAGGGAGCACAGATTATCCACTTAACTAGCCATCAAATAACGAATACTACTTTCTTCCCAGATGTGTGTCTATGTGACAGACACGAGAGATAAAGGAGAGAGTATCATTGTTGTTCATTTGTTTCATGGCCCTGTTTTGGGTTTTCTTGGCAAAGATACTGGAGTAGTTGGCCATTTCCTTCTTCAGGCCATTTTACAAATAAGGAAACTGAGGCCAGACATCAAGAAACTGAAGTGGCACATCGAATGTCTGAGGTCAGATTTGAACTTAGGAACATGAATCTTCCTGACTCTAGACCTGGCACTCTTTATCAACTGAACCACTAGCTGCCTCATTATTAATACTATTCTCCACTTTTTTTCTTTTTTGCTTTTTGGAGGGGGGAAGGTAGGGCAATTGGGGTTAAGTGACTTGCCCAAGGTTACATGACTAGTTTTGTGTTAAGTGTCTAAGGCCACATTTGAACTCAGTTCCTCCTGACTCCAGGGCCAGTGCTCTATTCATTGTGCCACCTAGCCACCCCCTCCACATTTTTTAATAGAAAAGGAGGCCAGGGCTCTGAGAAGTTCAGTGATTTGCCTGATTATAGTCACTGCTCACAAGTGAGAGTCTGGATGCCTGGGAGTTTCTTCCAGCATTCTATACACTCCACCTTGCTGCCTCTAAATTCTTATCACCTAAGTGTACTTTTGGGGTTCTGTCAGTCTATTTTATAACTTCTTTCCTGTTGAAATTAGGCCCTGCACCAGGGTAATTTTTTTCTTTTTTTGCAAGGCATTTGGGGTTAAGTGACTTGCCTAAGTCACACAACTAAGTGTGTTAAGTATCTGAGGCTGGAGTTGAACTCAGGTCCTCCTGACTCCAGGGTTGGTGCTCTATTCACTGTATCACCTAGCTGCCCCCAGGGTAATTTTTACTGAGCATCACTGTTTATTGTATTGTAGTTGTATAGTATTTAGTTCGTAAAATGCTTTGTAATCATTTGGATACATTCCTGCTTTTGCAAGTTATTTCACTTCTCTGGACCTGAATTTTCTTATCTACATGAGGGGGTTGAACTTGATCTCTAAGGTCTCTTCCAGTTCTCAATCTGTGATCTTAGATCAAATGATTTATAGCTGGAAATTGAGACCCTAAATTAGAGAGATAGGTTAATACAGTCCTTTGTTATGTTTTTGGCATAAAGTAGTGTGCTTATCCATTTGTATTGTGTACTAGAAGTTTGACAAAAATACTTACTATAATATGGGAAAGTCTCAAAATGTTAACTAGTTCTATGAAAGTAAATCAATCAAGCATTTAACATCTCTGTGTGCCAGGCACTGTGTTAGATACTGGAGAGATAAAGAAAAATAGAGTCCTTTCCTTCAAGGTGCTTAGATTCTAAAGGGGTAGATAACATATTCCTATACAAGACATCTGTTTTAAAAATGAAACCATAGGCATGTTAATTTGCTAGATCTTTTGTTACTGGTTTCAGTGTTGATAATGTGGTCTTCAAACTTTTTTGATCACACACCCCACCAGTAAAAAAACAAAATAGCTCTTACCTTCATTATGTGTGTATTTTAATGAAAGTTTGTATACATGTCTTACTGTGCTAATAATTATGTACATCATAAGATTTACACAAAAAGATATTTCAAAAGAATGCTATAAAGATAAAATCATTTTTAATCCTAGAGTTAATAGGGAGCCATTGGAGTTTGTTAAGTAAGGGAATGACGTGGTCAGACTTGTGGTAAAGAAAAGGGGGAAAGCATTTATATAACATCTATATATAACATTTTTCTAGTCACTACACCACTAGCTGCCTCTGCAGGAAAATGACTAGCAATTGGGTGAAAGATGGAGGGAAGAGACTCAAGGCAGGAAAACATTTGAAATAGTCCAGACAAAAGATGAAGAACTGAATGAAGGTGGTGACAGTGTAAGTAGAGAAGAGATAGATATGAGAGATGTTATAGAGATGAAAATAACAGGATTTATTAGCTGTTTGGTTAACCAAATGTGGTGAGTAGAAGATGCGCACGTTGTGAACCTAAGTGACTGGAAGGATGGTGATACTTTGGACAGAGAGAGGGAAGTATAGAAGAGAGGTAGGTTTTCTTTTCTTTTCTTTTTTTGCTTTTTTGGAGGGAGCAAGGTAGGGCAGTTGGGGTTGACTTGTCCAAGGTCACACAGCTAGTTTTGTGTTAAGTGTCTGAGGCTGCATTTGAACTCAGGTCCTCCTGACTCCAGGGCCAGTGCTCTATTCACTATGCCACCTAGCCACCCCCAGGTTTTAGTGAAAGATCTATAATGAGATTTCATCTTATGTAACTCATTTGGGGAAGCAACATATGATGGGTTTGCTGGAGTTTGAGTTTCCTCAATAGTACCAGCACAGTTGCTGCTGTTTTGAAAGATGTCTCCTTACCTTAGGTTATATCTGCTCTTCTTAGAGCTGCCTAGCCAGATGCCAGGCTCGGAAGAGGAAGTTGGAAGTTTGCATAGAGAGAAGAGTAGAATGAGGGAATATTGGGGAATAAAGAGTATATTTGGTTCTTTCAGATAAATCTTATGATTGGCCATGGCTGGGAGAATGAGATGTGAGATAGCCCAATTTCTCACTTTCCAATTGGTTGATCTTTGGGGTCAGACCATGGCCCTAACTTGGATACCACTGACTTAGACTACTCTACTATTGATTAAGTCATGTTACCTTATATGTTTTGAACTTTGTTTTTGAATGTTGACATAGAAGTTGCTATGTGAAATATTCCCTAATGTTGTTAATAATCTTGACTTAGAGAACATTTTATAAGTATCAATTTTTTTCTGTCTTTTTGCATATGCATCTGAAATCTTCAAGTCAGTGACTGCCAAGTTTAAGTATACTTTCAATTCTTGAGTATCTCCTTTTTTCCCCTCCCCCACAGGAGCATTTTCAAATTATATTATTATTCCTTAAATGCTTTGTCACTACTTTGTTTAGTTGATTCGATTAAAACAAGTATTATATTTTTGAACCTCTACAAAATTCCTACTTGTGTACCTCACAGTGACATGGAGGTGACTAGCTTCTTGGTGGCTAAGCAGAAAGCCTTTAAGTATAGTGCCAGAGACTGTCTATTGTCCAAGAAACAGTTCAGGTTAAGAGGAGAAATTCTTCCCTAACTTGTATTTGTCCTTCATTCTCAAAGCGGACCATGACATCAGGGAGATGATGACATGCCTTGCTGTTGATTTTGATTTGAGTGAGGGAGGGCTGTGCAAGGTTACCAGCCTCACTTTCTCCTCCAGAGCCATCAGCTTGCCCGACCACCAGACAATGAATTATTTAACCACCAAAATCCATTTGTTCACAAAAATATAAAATGACAGCAAGTTACCCTCACAGGGCATATTCTTTAAAGATAAGATTTTTAAACCATCTATAACCATTTATTTAATTGTTAATATTCTTAATGTGACATCTTGGTGTGTTGGCGGCCATTAGGTTTATATACTAATAGAGGAATTGGACCATGTAAATCCTAAGATTCCATTAAACAATCTGACTCAGAATACCTAAATTTCCAAAATGTTTTAAGGTTTTCAAAACACTTCTCAGTTACCTTGGGAGGTAACTCAGAAACTAGTATCCTTGTTTTATGGCAGACTAAGACTAAGAGAAGTGAAGTACTTTGGCCAAGTTCATGTTGGGGTAACAAGTGAGAAGCAGGATTAAAACCCAGGGCTCTTCTGATTTCATCTCCAGTGATATATACTATCTCCTGCTGCTTCAGAGAAGGCATGGATGGCTCGGCTCTATTGTTAGAGAAGAAATTGGTGGATTTCTGACCTTTCAAAGTATGTTTTTGAAATATAGGAATTTGAGTTCCTCTTCCATGAAATATGTGTAACATAAAACTGTACAGTTTGATTATTAAGCAATAATAAGCATTTTTTTCCATTTGTTAGCAAGATAATTAGTACATTCATTTAAAATACATTTTTGGAATATTAATAGCAGCTCTTGTTGTGGTGGCTAAGAATTGGAAATCAAAGGGATACCCATCAATTGGGGAATGGTTAAAAAAATTGTATATTGATTGTATTGTAGTATAAGAAATAACAAGCAGGATAATTCAGGGAGGACCTTTTTGTACAAAAATATTTATAGCAGCTCTTTTTGTTGTGGCTAGGAAATTGAGGGAATGCCCATCAGTTGGGGAATGACTGAACAAGTTGTGGCATATGATTGTAATGGAATATTATTATGCTACAAGAAATGGCAATTTCGGAAAATACTGAAAAGACTTACATGAACTGGATACAAAGTGAAGGTAGCAAAACCAGGAAAACATTGTACACAGTAACAGCAGTATTGTGCAATGAAGAATTGTGAATGAATTAGCTCAGGGGTGGGGAACATGGGGCATTGAGGCCGTCTAGGTCCTCAAGTGCCACCCTTTGACTGAATCCAGACTTCACAGAACAAATCCCCTTAATAAAAAAATTTGTTTTGTGTAACTTGGACTCAGTCAAAAGGCCACACCAGGGACCTAGAAGGCCACAGCTTCAAGGCTGTAGGTTCCCCACCCTTGATTAGTTATCCTAAGCAATATGATGGTCCTAGACAATCCCAAAGGACTCATGATGAAAAACACTGACCCCTGCCAGAGAAGGAACTGATGTCATCTGAATACAAACTGAAGTTTTTCCTTCCTTCCTCCTTCCTTCCCTTTCTCTTTATTTTTTTGTTTCAGTTTTCATGCACAAAATGTCTAATATGGAAATGTTTTACATGATTCCATATATATAACCTATATCAGATTGCTTATTGCCTCAGGGAGGGCTGGATTTGGAACTCGGAACTTAAAAAAGAAGTTGAACGTTTGAAAGTGTTCTGACATGTAATTGGGGGGAAAATAAAACGTTTAAAAGGAGGAGGAGCTAAAAGTTCAGCAAAACTAACCCAGCACATCAACCCAAGCTGACACAATATATGTAATTTTCCTCACCTGTAATCTTCCACCTTTGGAAAGAAAGGAAAGAGATGTATTTTCTTGATTCTTCTCAAGGCTCCATTGACCTCTCCAACATTATAATTACATGTTGGTCAATTATGTTTTCTTGTTCTTTACATTTGTATTGTTGTAGCCACTGTATTGTTTTTCTGTTTCTGCTTTACTTTGCACCATTTCATATAAGTTTTCCATAGCACCTTCATTTTCTAATTTTCAAGTCTTTTATTCTTAGAATTTTGCCATAAGGCATTAGAGGTGAGAGTATAAAGTTTAGAGTAATTTAAAAATATATAACATTTCATATTCTAATAAAAATAAATTTCCTCATTAGTTCAGAACACCAAGAGACAGTTTTAGTTGAAAAAACCCACAAATTTAAGAGCTGTGAGAAAATAAAAAGCTACTTAGGGGGAAGATAGGAGAAAAACTCTATACTTCAGTTAGATTTTGAGGGATAAAGAGGTGTATTCAGTTCCCCCTCCTCCAATATTATTGGTAAATATAGGACTTATGCATGAACATCTTATTAAAATGATGAAGATTTGCTTGATTTAAATTTTACCCACTACTTATTTCTATAGATTTCATCCTTACTGGTTACACTGGTAATTTTTAAAGTGATAGATTTCATTTTTACATGAGCTTGTTAAGAGTTTGAAAGATATCTACATATAAAAAGAAAGTATCCCATTGGTCTAGGCCAAGGGTGGGGAACCTTTGACTTCAAGACCACATGTGGCCCTTTGACTTAATCCATACTTCATGGAATAAATCCCTTAAAAGGATTAATAAAAATAAAAATCCCCTAGACTGTAGACAGAGGGTGAGGTAATTGGGGTTTGTTTGTTTTTTGCTTTTTGGAGGGCAGTTGGGGTTAAGTGACTTGCCTGAGGTCACACAGCTAGTTTTTGTGTTAAGTGTCTAAGGCTGAATTTGAACTCCTGACTCTAGGGTCCTCCTGACTCTAAGGCCAGTGCTGTATTCACTGTGCCCACCTAGCCACCCCAGTAATTGCTTTTTAAAAGAATATTAGCTTTTCTTCACTGGTTAGTTGAGAGCTCCAAGGTGTGGACCGATTATTCATTAATTTGCATGTAAAGGTGAAAATTATTTTAGAAAACTGGTAGTTGTTGAGAGGGGAGTAACTTGCATTTGCTTTTGTCTCTTTGAGGACATAGCAGACATTTAAGGTATAGTATTTCCAGAATCTTAGCATTGTGACTTATCATAGAGGAAATTGTACTTTTCATTTCAGTATTATTTGTATGTATGACCACTTACATTAAGCATAAAACCTACTTTATTTGCAAGTTACTTAATTTGCTCATCTGAGAGTGCAGTAGTGAGTAAAACATGAAAATTTAGACCAGGAAGAGTCACTAAAATGGCTCTTTAGGAAAGGGAATTATATCCTGACTCCTACTTTTTTTGTAACTCAGTAGCTTAGAATACACAGTTAAATATTTGTTGACCAGAAACAAATTACTCCTTTGGGTGTTTTAAAGTTCACATTTTACTATTATGTCATGGACCATTGGTCCAAGAAGCAGGTGGCAGTAAAGCAATGAATGATGTTTTTTTCTTCAACCATCATTTGTCAGGGGTGCAGTTATTAAATGTTTGTCACCCAGCTCAAGTGTAAACTCTTTTTTTTTTTTAAAGCAATTGGGGTTAAGTAACTTGCTCAAGGTTACACGGCCAGTTATTTCTGGGTGTGGTGCTGAGTATCTGAGCCCAGATTTGATCCAGGTCATCCCGACACTGGAGCTGGTGCTCTTGCTCGCTGAGCCACCTGGCTGCCCCTCAAAAATAAAATAAACTCTTATGGGATGCCTTTCCCAATCCTCCCAGTTAGTCCAGTTGGGTATGCTCCTCCCCCCCCCCAATGCTTTATACTTAAAGTATTCTTTCTATATTATATACATATATATCTGTGTACAAGTTGTTTGTCTCCCCAAAAGGAATATAAGCTCTTTGAGGACAAAGACTTCAATATTTTTGTCTGTGTCCTGATAATCATTAAATATCATATTTTGGCCAAAGTCTGAATTAATCAAACAGATTGTTCTCCCTTGCCTTCTGTGTCAGTAAGACACCGGAAATTAGATGGGGCTGGAGACAGGATTCCCCCTTATCTTGGGAGAAAAACAGATACCCTGCCCTTTTGTTGTCAATTTGCATTTAACTTCTTTCTCATATATAGATGGTAACAAATGGAAATCATAAAGTTTTGTGACATGGTCATCCTGACTTGGGATGGTTCTAAAATGTATAAAAACTCTTTTGATTGATCTTTTCATCAGTCGGGACTCAACTCCTGGCTCCTTGTGCAAGTACCGATAGCTTTAAGGGAATAACAAATGTTGTAATTTTATATTACCCTTTGTTTGTCTCCTTTAACCAAAACTTTAGATGTCGACAATCCCTAACACCTAACCATTGTGCCCAGCAAGTAATAGACCCTCAATAAATGAATTATCTTGTGACATTTAATTGAAATTATAAGGCAACAGATAATCCCTCTTTCTAAATAAAAAAAAAATGATAGAGTGCTCAGGTTGTTCAAGTTCTCCCAAGAGTTGTTACTAGAACCTAAGCACCAGTTCTCGTTCTTTAAGTGTCACACTGTAACCTCTATACAAAACAATTATTTCTAAGCATCATTGAAATAAAGTGATAAATGGTTCCCTGTGCTAAATATATTAACATATTTTGTATCTGTTAATGTGGTATTTTTTTCTATCTAGGTTGTAATAAGAAAACATTGTAATTTATCATGACAAGTGTTCTTCCTTGCTGAAATACAGTTCCTTTGAAATGTAGATTAAGGTCTCTCCTCTAGAATGATGAGAAAATCCAACAATTGCTCATAAGGTACAGTTTTACCACCTTTTTAAAATAAAGTAGATTAGCATACACGTGCTAGGTTAATCCTTCTATTGCAGGATGACCCTTATACTCTACAGAGGTATATTAAGTGCCCGTTCTTGTGTGCAAGATACTATGCTAAGTACTGGGAATATAAAAATAAATGTAGCTCACATCCTGTACCCTGGAACTTTCTCCTCTACTAGGGAAGAAAGACAGACATACAAATGATAATACACTGAATGGTGAGAATCAGTTCAACAAACTTTAATTATCTGCTACCACCAAATACTCCTGAATGTACTGGAGATACAAAGAAAAGCTACTGGGCACCCAAATATAGATATTCATAGACTTTGCCTTCCATTAGTTTATGTTCAATTGGGAGAATACAGTAGCTAACAATTCAATGGAAAATAATTTGAGGAGGGAAAAGAGATGGAGAAAACTTCTTAAAGGAGAATAGCCCCCTGAGCTGAGCCTTGAAGAAACATAAACGTGCCTGGCTCATACTGGCTGCTTAGGTAGTCATGTTCTAATAAAGCCTTGTTGAATTGAAAAAAGATTCTGTAAAGTAGAATAACATGAGAGGGTATTTCAGGCATGGACTTGTCAGTAAACACTTATTAGGTTCCTATTATGTGTTAGGTAGGCACTGTGCTAAATTCTAAGTATACAAAAAAAAAAAAAAGACAAGACTATCCTGGCCCTTAAACTCAGGTATCAAGTCTAATCAGGAGGCATCTGTTAAGTGCCTATTTTGGGTCTCCCCCCCAATAATATTTTTCTCTTTTCCTTCTCCCCAAGACAGCAAGCAATGTAGGTTATACATGTGTAATCATATTAAATATATTTCCACATCAGTCGTGTTGTGAAAGAATCAGAGCAAAAGGGAAAAACCACAAGAAAGAAAAAACAAAAAGAAAATAGTGTACTTAAGTCTTCATTCAGACTCCAAAGTTCTTTCCCTGGATGTGGATAGCATTTTCTGTCATGAGTCTTTTGGAATTGTCTTAGATCATTGCATTGCTGAGAAGAGCCTAGTCTATTAAAGTTGGTCATAACACCTACTTTGAAACAGGCACTGTGCTAAGTGCTGGTGATAAAAAAGATATCCCATCCTCATGGAGCTCACAGTCTAATGGGTAAGATATCAAGCAAATAAATATATAGAAATGAGCTACGTACAGGATAAATAGAAAATAATTTAGAGAGGTTGGGAAAGAGAAGATGAGATTTTACCTGGGGCTTCAGGGAAACCAGGAAGCTTGTACAAATGCACAGCAGTGGGATTTTAAAGTGTTGAGCTCGAGGAACACTCAAAGCCCAATTTGGTCAGAGACAATGCATTAATTAAGGGAATTAGTACGAAATAAAAGGGGAAAGCTAAGTTGGAGAAAACTCTGGAGAATCATAAATGGCTGGGGGTCCTTTGTTTTATTCCAGGAGTAATAGGCAACCACAGAAACTTTGTGATCAAAGTAACAAGGTCAGAACTGGACTTTAGAGATTGTTTTGGCAGCTTGTGGAAGATACATTTTTCATCTTTGTACTTTGTACTTGTGTGACCTTAGGCAAAGAATTTCACCTCTCCGCCTTTAGTTTCTTCAAATGTAAAATGAATAGTTTAGGCTGCATGGCCTCTGGGATCCTTTCCATATCTAAATCTATGAAGCAGTGGAACTATTTATTTGTATGCTTTTGAATTCCTTAAGCAAAATGTAAGTAGGCATTTAATAAATGTTTGTTGGTCAGAATTAGATTTTAAAAGATTAATTAGAGAAAACTTTACTTCTGAGCCTATGAGCTAATTTGTAAAAGAGTTCCCTTTAATAAGAAATTTTCTTTTGGGTTAAAGGAATACAATAATACCTGGTTAGTAGTTCCCTGCCTATCCAGAACAGACAACAGATGCATTGGAATCCCTAGTATGAAGTATATGAGAAAAGGATTAGTGAAGGGGGGGGCGGGGAAGAGTCACAGCCATCTCAATACTAAAAGGTTATTATGAGAATGATGATAAATTTAACTCTTTCCAGTAAAGGGCTGGGCAGTGGGCTGTGGGCTCCAGTTTCTTAAGGAAGATTAGTTAGCTAGAATGAAGATTTTATTGATTCTGTAGGTTGTTGGATGCTGAAACTTAGCAGTAAAGGAGATTGTGAAATTATCCTTTTCTGGAGAGCTTTATGATCAGGAATCTGTTAAATGCAGTTCATTGTAAAAGCAAGGATTGAAGTAACCTTTGAGGTCCCACCCAGCCACCAAATTCTAGGCACATCTGTCTCTTGGTTGAGTAATGGTAGGCTAGGAAATTATTTGTAATTGCTTCAGTATTCCATTTGAAGAATTGCCCTCTCCTCTTCATCTCAAAGGAAGCTTGAAACATTGTCTTCCTACATGTCTTTGTTTTTCCCTCTCCTAAGCCCTATGGAATTAAAAAAAAAATTTTTTTATGGCTTTTTGGAGGGAGGAGAGCAGGGTGATTAGGGTTAAGTGACTTGCCCGAGGTCACACAGCTATTATATGTTAAGTGTCTGAGGTCATATTTGAACTCAGGGCCTCCTGACTCCATAGCCAGTGCTTCACTGCATGCCACCTAGCTGCCCCCATCCCTACATACTTTGTAATGATTGTTTTACATGAAGCACTTAAAGTCCTCAATTTAAAATCTGTATTTGAAGCCCAGCCCAACAGTTTAACTCGGAAGAGTTTTATGTTCTGTTTCTTTATTTCTACCTTTATAATATTATGTGTGTGTGTGTGTTTTCAGAAATATGTCAGAGCATTATAACCAGAAAGAAATATGCTTTCCTAAGTGAACTAACTATTTCCCTGTGCTAGTGTGGTCTGATAGTTCAGAAATGGCATTTGAAAAAATCTTTCATGGGAATCTGTGTTCCTTAAACTGCCATCAGTTGTTTTTTTTAATCTCTGAGAAAAGAAATCTATTGACAATATCCATAGTGAGCTGGGGTTAATTTACGGGAGTGCTTCCCCCCCCCATACTTAGAACTCTGTAGTATATATACCACTAAACTGCAAATTTCATCAGTGACAGTATTCCCTCCCTTTGAAGGGGAGGAAGAGGAGTGCTGGGAATACAAACCAAGTTGTTTTTTTTTTAATTGTTGCCCAACTGCATGCTAGGAATGACAGCCAGGTCCCCATCTCGTATTCCTATAGAATATTTTCTCGTGTGCGGTTAGGTGGGGCAGAGAATAGAACACTGGCCCTGGAGTCAGGAGGACTTGAGTTAAAAAAAGACACTTGAGAACTAGCTGTGTGACCTTGGGCAAGTCACTTAACCCCAATTGCCTTTCATTCCCCTATCCAAAAAAAAAGGAATATTTTCTTTCTGTGATACACTTTGTTATTAAAGATCTGAGTTGTTAGCTGGCTATTGATTTAAGACTTTGACTTGCAGCATAGCATAGCCCTTCTGAAGGTATAGAAACCATAGTTGTAACTTAGTGTTCATTCACTTCTCAATATTCCCATTCAAATTATTACTTTTTTCTCTATTTCTCAGTTGCAATTTTCTCTCTGTGGCCTAGAGGGAACATGGTATTGATGGTAATAATTGACTACATAACATTTTTAGCAAAGTGCTTTGTAAAAACACGTGCTCATTGAAGGTGAAGAGAGATCTGATGAGATGTTTTTATAATTCTGAAGTTCTTAAAAAAAATGCTTTCCTAAGAACCCTGTGTGGTAAAGAGTGTAAGAATTATTATCCTTGTTTAATAGATGGCAAGGCTCAAAAAATTGAAGTGACTTACTCATGATCTTACACTTTTTAAGTGTCTGTGGTGATACTTATTAATACTCCACGCCCTTCTGTTCTAGTCCCTAGAGGGATTTTCACTTTGACATAACTCCTTAGTTCTCCCATCTGTAAATGTGAATACTATTCCCCAGGGCTGCTGTTGTATGGCTTCATTTAGTAAAGATTTAAGATCTTTGGATTAAAAATGGTAAGTACCAATGGTGCTGTGACATTTCTTGCCTTCTTGCCATCTACTCTTTTGGCTGTGGTTGGCACCATTCCACACAGGCCATGTATGCTCTATTCTTGATTCCTAGCCAACTTTCCCATTTATACTGAAGAGAATATGCAAGCTATGGACTATATCACTTTCATTCCTGGATCTTATATGCCCATTTTGACCTCATGGCTCAGATCAGAAGAAGGATTTGGGTTTGAGAATTTACAGGAGATTAGCACTCTGGAAGCTAGTGTAAGCATGAACTTTATTATTTACTGTATAACTCAGCAAGGAGATGCAAAAACTGAGGAAATATACACTATAAGGCAACATGAAGAAATTCAGCCACATCACATTCACTCATGTTAGGGAGAAAAGTACAATGGAAAAATTTTGGTGGGAATACATGTTCAGAATGGGATCTCAGCAGGGAAGTTTTATACTTTAAAGATGATTTTGGTTGAAAGCAGGTAATTAATACAAAATATTGGAGGGGACATTCCTAATAAGACCTGGGTATGGTAGGGAGATTTTCTGGGTCTTTTATTCATATCAGATTTAGGTGGATGAGTTCACTAATTGGAACCATAAATTGGATGAGGGCCCAAATCTGTAATGAGAGATCCCAGAAATGGGTGTTTGCATGCTTACAGTGACTGGGAATTTTGTTCAGTCAGGAGCTATGATCATTTACATGTTTGTTTCAGGGTCTGAATGAGTCATGACAATGGAAGGGTATAGGCTGTCTTTCATTGCTAATATGATTATGGCAATTAGGATCACTTTAACCTAAATTACTCCACATTTGAGTTCTCTCACTTATACTACAGCATCAATCTATTTTTTAAAATAACAATTATTACATTATTATGCCTCTGTTATAACACCCCCAACACCATTTGGGTAGTTTGAACTTTAAAACTACTTTCCAGACCTTTGAGATACCATTTTCCCTACTGCGTTTCCTAATAAAGACTTGTGCTGAGCTTGGCGCCAAGAAGAGGAGCTAGTCGGTCAGGGGGTAGGGGGGGTGGAGTAGTGGGGCCGCGCTCGCTGCTACTGTTGTTGCTACTGCTTCGTCCGCCGGCATGATCGGACAGAAGACCCTCCACTCCTCCCCCAGCGCCCCCAGGAAGCGGCCTAGAAGCCAGTGGACCCCGGCACGGAGGCGGTGGTGGAGGAGAGCGAGGATGCTTCACAGGTCAGCCCGGCCAGGAAGAGCCTGCCCAAAGACGAGCCCTGAGCCCGGAGCAGTTGGACCGGATCCAGAAGAACAAGGCAGCCGCCCTGCTTTGGCTCACCTGCAACATCCCCGCGGGCTTCGGGGAGAGCTGGAAGCGGCAGGCAGCTCAGCGCGGAGTTCGGCAAGCCCTATTTCATCCAGCTAAAGGGATTTGTTGCAGAAGAACGAAAACGTCATAACCATCTACCCACCTGCAGACCAAATCTTCACCTGGACACAGCTGTGTGAAATCAGAGATGTCAAAGTGGTCATCTTGGGACAGGACCCATATCACGGACCCAACCAAGCTCACGGACTCAGCTTCAGTGTTCAGAAACCTGTTCCATTCCCTCCCAGCCTGGAAAACATTTATAAAGAGTTGTCCATAGACATCGAGGGCTTTGCTCATCCCGGTCATGGAGATTTGTCTGGATGGGCCTCCTCAACGCCGTGCTCACCGTCGGAGCCCACCAGGCCAACTCCCATAAGGAGAGAGGCTGGGAGCAGTTCACCGACGCAGTCGTGTCTTGGCTGAATAAGAACTCGAATGGCCTCGTCTTTATGCTCTGGGGGGCTTATGCTCAGAAGAAAGGCCCCTCCATTGACAGGAAGCGCCACCACATTCTGCAGACCGCCCACCCCTCTCCACTCTTTGTCCATAGAGGGTTCTTCGGCTGCAGGCATTTCTCCAAGACCAATGAGTTGCGAAAGAAGTCTGGCAAGAAACCGATTGATTGGAAAGCACTCTGAAGCAGTTGATGCCAAGCTGGGGGAGGATCTGTCCTTTTTGGTTGTGAAAAGCTCTTTGTGGGGGTCTGGGGTGGGGGATTCATAGAAGGCAAAGTCTCAGGAAATAGGTGTCAGGGCACCTTTGTGGTTACCAAAAAACAATGCACCTTTGTAATCTATTTGGCCAAAAAAGTCTAGTTTGTATTTGGTGGCTCACCCTGGACGTTTAGTCTACCTGGTCAGCTTGGGTCATCATAGAATGGCTTGTTGTTTTATTAAGATGCTTTGAATTCACTGTGATTAGAAAGGAAAATGTTATTCTGCACCACCAAGATTTTCTTTTAAGCTCTGGAGTCATTAGCAGGAGGAAAATTACATCTGGACGCTTAAGGGAGTAGGAGAGAGAGGTGGACACATAGTTCCAGAGGTTTGGGGTATTTTACCTCTCTGGTGGTGAGGGAATCCCAAGGTAAAGAGGGAGGAGCCTCTTACTTATGCTGAAAGGTTGGCAGGATGATACTACCTTTGCTGGGATCACTCACAGAGTTCCGAGGTGGGAGAAGAGAAGGGGTTCCGTGGGGTTTTTTTGTTTTTGTTCTTTTAACCAAGATTCCAAATTTGAGATGTTTGCTATCGAGCATTTCAAAATGCCAGCCACAAGTTGTTAAAGTTTCTTCTCTTTTTTCTTGCCTAGTCCCTTTTTCCATTGAGATAACAGAATCAATGGGTGGCCAAGTTCTTGGACAGCCCTAGAATGCATACTGATCTTCCTCTGTAAAGTAACAAACATTCTGGTGCCTTAGCCTCCAAGCCTTGGCTCAAACCTTCACTGTGATTCAATCATGTCTGTCATTTTGGGGTTAGGAGCTAGGAACTTGAGGAGCTGGGAGAGAAGAGGGTAGGTTTTTTTTTCTTTCATAGAAAAAATTCCTTTATTATAAACTTGTCTCACAGTTGGGACTTTTTCAAAGTAGTGCTGTTTATAAGAGACTTCATTTTTATGGACTATAAAATCAGTTTTATGTTTTTGTAATATGAAAAGGTTCTGCTGTGCTTTTATTTTTTTTTTTGCCACTGATGCAAGCTGACTTTTTTAGCTTTTTATTTTTGTAGGGGTGTACATGTATATGAATCATCCATTAATGGGATATTTTGTTAAGGCCAGCCCTGGTTTATGCTGTTGTGGGTGCTGTTGGCTGATTTTGGTAATAAAAGCTGATTTAATTCTTAAAAAAAAAAAGAGACGTGCTGAGTTTTAAATAACTAAAATACTTGAAGAATCACTGAGCCACCTGTCCTCTTCTAAGCAATTGGGGTTAAGTAACTTGCTCAAGGTTAGACAAAGGTGTTTCTGGGTGGATGCTAAGTGTCTGAGCCCGGATTCGATCCCCCAGGTCATCCCAACACTGGGACCAGGTGCTCTAACTTGCTGTGGTACCTGGCTGCCCCAAGAATTGGATATTCTTACTTGAATGAATTTTTAGTAATTCTTTTTTCCTCCACCTTTGTTTTAAGTAATCTTCCATAAATGTCCCCAAGACTACGTGGTTAGAGTATGTTCTTCCTTGTACAGGTAAATCATAGGCCCAATCCCTGTCTCAGCATCAGTAGCACTGAATAAAAGGTTTGAAGAATCTTTGCTGTAAACAATTTTTTTAAGTTGCTGTCTCTTCCTTAAAATGAAGTGATTTAAAAAAAAAAAACCCATTCTGGCTAATTGAGGGTTCCACTTAAATCAAATTTTACTTTATATTATATATTGATAAAGTGCTCATTAAGCAGAGTCATGCTTTTTGATATTATATTTAATAATCCTTTTCACTTTTCTTTAGTTTTCACTTAAAATTATCAGATAACAAGCCCTATTGGTTAATGCTAAATACTGGTACTTTGTGCTAAGTCTTGTGTTTTTCTTGAATTAAGGCTTGAATGGCTGTAGTCACCAACTAACCCCAGACTTTTTTTTTTCTAGTAGGCAGTGGAGACTATTTTAAGCAACTCCTTTGAAGATGTCTACTCCAGACCCACCCCTGGGAGGAACACCTCGGCCAGGACCCTCTCCAGGGCCTGGCCCATCTCCTGGTGCTATGCTGGGCCCTAGTCCTGGACCCTCACCTGGTTCTGCACACAGCATGATGGGCCCTAGCCCTGGCCCACCTTCAGCAGGACATCCCATACCTCCTCAGGGTCCTGGAGGCTATCCTCAAGATAATATGCATCAAATGCATAAGGTAACTAGTTGTGTGTAATGGAATTTTTTCCCATTCCAAGATTCATTTACGTACATTAGATCATTCTCACCTATCTAATAGGTTAATCCCATTAATTCCCCCCTAATCTAAAGAAAAGATGGGCCATGTCTTAAAAGGTTTTTTTTTTAATTTCTTTATATCTCTATCAGGGGCCTATTGGTTATCATAATTACTTAAGAACTTAGGAAAATAGGCAGTCTTTAATTCATTGATTCCCTTGTATATGCCACTAGGGTTATTTTGATGTGAGAAAACTGTTTTCCTCTCTTTGGAGAAAAGACATTAGGCATAATAGAATTGAATATGGAAAAAATAATCTCCATTTCTAGAGAGGCTTTGAAGAGTGATGGTACCTTGTGATAGAATGTGAATCTAGAGCTTGACTGATCCATGTGTGGCATACAATGTGGGGAAAAGTATGCTGGGCAAGAGGCCAGGAAGCCTTGCTGCTGTTGTTGGTCTTGCCTCTGCCCCTGGCCTGCTTTGTAACTTTGGCCAGTTTTCTTAATTTCTTTGTTCCTCAGTTTCATCATCTGTCAAATGGGGAAAATACAATTTGGCTTGCCTCCTAGTTATTGTGAAGATCAAATGAGATGAGATAAAGTACTTGGCATGAGGCATTATAAACCTGTAAAATAATATTATTAGTGATAAACTGGCTGTCTGTTGTGGTTGCTTTTGTCTAGAGGAGAAACAATGTACAGGTTAAAAGCAGAAAAACATAGGTGAATCTCTCTCCAGGGTCCCATGAGGTAATCAAGTAAAAACTTGAAATTTAGTGGTTTTAGTGGTGAGGCAATTGGTGCCTTAGGAGAAAGGAGAAATACTGAAGAGCTATAAAAAACCAGATATGGAAACTATTGCTTTACTCATTGGTTATGATTTGTAAATAATTTGCTTCTAGAAATGACATCTGCTCATTTCTAGCATATTTTCCTTTCTGTGGGACCATTCCTTATTATAGATAGAGGTTTCTCTTTTCTAGGTTCCGTTTTTTTTAAGTAGGGAAGAGTCATACTTATCCTACTTCCTACCTAAAGAAAACCATTCTGAGTTTTTCACTCTCAGCTATGTGGATGAATTATCCAGAAGGGTCATTATTGTAGTCAATCATGACTTTAAAATAATGGCTTTTGAGGGACATTGTATAATGTGCCACTATGATTCTTTGAAAACTAAAACAATTCTTAAGTTAAAGATACTTAACAGGTGTTCAGCTGTAAATACAAATGTTTGGTTATACATTGCCTTTCCCTGGCCCCCTATTCACACATTTTCAATGCTCTCCAGACAACAGCTAACCTCTCCTGAGGCTCCATGGTCTCATGGTGATAGAGAACCAGTTGTCTGACCTAGCTGTTTTCTGTTCCTTCCTTCCATACAACCCCTCCCTTCCCCCTTTAGAATATTCTCACCTTTCTCTTCCTTCCACTGCTCACAGGTCAATTAATTATACTTGTCAATCTTATACAAATAGTATATCTTCTTTAGTTATACCTTCTTCCTTCACTCTTCCAGTTCTTACCCAGTCAACTTCCTCAGTAAAAATCTTATGCCCATCTTTTCTTCACACTCTTTTATTCTCTTTTTCTCTTACTTAATCATTGCCTTCTCTCTATCATTCAGCAATAGAGACCTCAGTAATTTGTACTAAATACCTGAATTTTAATTTATAGTACATTAACATAGCCTTCATTTCTTTTCTCTTAGGTTCTAGCCCTGCATCCATACTGAGTGCTGGACATTTCTACTTGATATTCTATTGTTACCTTAAATTCACCATATCTAAAACGAGCCCATCATTTTCTCCCCAAATCAATTTCTCTTCATGATGTCCGTTTTCTTAATTTCTAAGGAGCAAAACCTTAACTCCTCTTTAAGCCCATCTGTTCAGTTATCAATTTTCCTCTTGTCTCTCATAACCCTTCCTTTCATTCCATTCCTACTGCTACTAACCCTACCACTTTGACTACTGTAATAGATTTCTAACCGACATTCCTATCTCTAGTCTCTCTCCACCAGAGTCCATCTATATACTACCTACAGAATGATTTCCCAAATCACTTCTTGGATCAGCATATCATTCCCAAGTTCATACTTCCGAAATAGCTTCCTGTTGCCTCCAGGCTGATTCAGAGCATTCAGCTCATGTTCCATGCCTTCCACAGTCTGTCCCTGGCTTCTCTTCCTAGGATCAGTTTTCTAGGACCTGAATTCTTTTTACAAGCCAAATTGGCTCACTTCTTTTCCTTTGAGCATCCTTGAGCTTTCCTTCCTCTGGGTCTTTATTCATACATACCATTTCCTCTCCCTTTCTAAATCTTCCCATGCCTAGAGGTCCAGCTTGAGTCCTACTTCCATGAGGTCTTGTACCCCATAGTGATCCTATCTTCTTCTGAACTTGTATTACTGTGTGTATAGAAGTTAATTTGGCATTTAGTCACATAGTGTTTTGTGGCATCTTTTGTTTTATCTTTTGTTCTGTTTCAATTTTCATTTATTTGTCTCCTGACTTAGATTACAAATTCTTTAAGGGCAAGGGACTATGTTTTGTGTACTTTTGTATCTTGCAAAAGCCCCTTGTATGTTGCAGATAGTCCATACATTTATATTTATGTTCAGTGTTAAGGAATATCTTCATGAGTCATTCCCCAAGGAGAGTCTACTAAACTGTGGGTGCTTATAAAGAGATGATTTTCATTGTTGCACATTCTGCATTCTTAAAAGGTAAGTTTTAAGTTGCTTCTAAAGAAGCACAATATTGAGAAACTATCTCCTTGCCTTTTTGTAAGAACTAAAGGCAAAATGAGTGCACTTTGTACCAGTAGTCTTCATACTTAGCATTCTAATTTGGGAAGCATTAAAAACTCAAGGATTGACTGAGACATGAAAGGAAGGGAAAAGACAATTACTATAGTAACAGCTGTTTTTATATATTGCTGTCATCACACCCATGCTTTTCAGACACTGCTTATGTAAATAAATAATACCAAATGATGTGATGGCTGGCAGCAGAATCATTTTAGTACAGTTTAACAAATAGATATTCAGTGCTTCTTCTGTGCACTTTAATTTTGTTTCATATTGAAACTGGCCCTGCCTTCAGTGAGCTTACATTACTGTACATTATAGCATGTGCAAAAATAATTGTAATCCTAGGTAAATTGAGGGACCATGAACAATTATATGGATAAAGAAGACTTCTTAGAGAAGGAGGTACTATAGATTAGTTTTAAAGGAAAATAAGACTTCTAAGAGATAAGAATGGAGTGTGTTACAGGCCTGTCAGAATGAATAGAGATGAAAGAGGGAGAATGTTTAGTTCAGGAAAAGAGCAGATATCCAGTTATACTTAGAAAGCCAAGTAGGTGAAGTAGTATTAAATTAGGTTGCAAAGCCTGACTGTGAAGAGCTTTAAATGCTAGGTTGGGGACTTTGTATTTGTATTACAGAAGCACTAGGGAGCCATTGAAGGCTTTTGCACAAGGGGTTAGATACCTGCCTTAGGAATATTGTTTTGGAAACTTCTTTGGAAACAATGGATTAGAGAAAAGACTAGAAGCAGAGAAACCAATTAAAAGGCTACTATAGTAGTCCTAAGCTAAAATGAGGCCTGAACTAGTCTGAAGGTTTTTAAGTAGAGCAAAGAAGAAAGAAAAAAGAAGTGTCTGAAGGTGTAGATTCGATGAGACTTGATAACTGATTGGATATTGGGGTGAGGGAGAGGGAATAATGACAACTACTGAAACTTATATAGCCCTTTAAGGTATATAAAAGATATCCTATACATTATCTCATTTGATCCTCACATCAGCTCTGTGAGGTAAGTGCTACAGGTATTATTATCTCCATTTTACAGATGAGGAAACAGAGGCTGAGAGAGGTTAAGTGACTTGTCCAGGGTCACACAGCTAGTAAGTGTCTGAGGCGGGATTCGAACCCAGGTCTTCCTGACTCCAAGTCCAGCGCTCTCTCCACTACGCCATGCTGCCTCTCAAGGATGACTCCAAGGTTACAAACCTGGGTGACTGGGAGAATGGTGCTATCCTCAACAGACATAGGGAAGTTTGGATAAGGGGCAGGTTTGGGGGTGGGATAGGGATGGGGGAAAAGATAATTAGTTCTGTTTTGGACATGTTGAATTTAAAATGTCTGTGAGATGTTCAGGAAATGTCCAGCAAGCACTTATATTTAGGAATGGAATTCATGAGATGGAATAGGGCTGGGAGTCATTTGCATAGAAATGAGACTTGAGTCCTTGGAAGAAGATGAGCCCCCCAAGGGAAGAGGGTCCAGGACAGAGGTCTGAGGAACATGAGTGATAAGGGATGTGGATGATGATCTAACAGGAGAATGACAAGGAATAATCAAATGTAGGAGAACCAGAAGGGAACAATACCATGAAAGCTAAGGAAGTGTCTGGAAGGAGGGAGGAAGATGGAAGAAGATCAAGTAAGGGATGGTGAAAATTAAGAGGAGGCCATTAGATCTAGCCTTTAGAAGGTCATTGGTAACTGAGGATAGGGCATTTTCAGTAGAATGAGCTGGTTGAAAGCTAGATAACAAGGGGAAGAGAAAATAATGGGAAGGAAGGAAAGTGGATGCAGTAAATATCGATTTCTCTTTCTAGGACTCTGGCAATGAAAGGGAGGAGGAAGTATAGGGCAGCAGCTTGAAGGGTTAAGTGTGAGTATTTCTAGGATGGGATAGATTTAAGTACATTTGTAGACACTAGGGAAGGGGAGGCCATAGATATAGGGACACATTGAGGTATATGTGTAGTGGGAAGGGAGAATTGAATAATTGAGAAGCTTCTGGAAAGAGTCTGGAGGGATTGAGTTCAAAGGACCAAGTAAAGAGTTTGGTTTTGGCAAGGAGAAGAGCCACCCCTTTCTCAGAAATCTGAATAAGGAATTTGGGGGGGGCAGGGGAAGGTAGGGCAGTTGGAGTTAAGTGATTTGCCCAAGGTCACACAGCTAGTTTTTTGTGTTAAGTGTCTTGAGTCCGGATTTGAACTAAGGTCCTCCTGACTCCAGGGCTGGTGCTTTATTCACTGTTCCACCTAGCCGCCCCTGAATAAAGAAATGTAATTAGTCAGTACTTGATTTAAGAGTAAAGGAATTGGGGGTGTTTAGCCTGTAGAAGAGAATATGCAGCAAGGAAGAGGGTAATAGTAGGAAGTTTCAGAGTAGGAGTAGGAGTTTCATAGAGGCAAATTTAGATAGAATGTCATAAAGAAAAACTTCCTAATGACTAGAATTGAAGCAGAAAGGACTGCCTAGAAAAAGTTGATTTCCCTTAAGAAGTGTTTATGATATAGTTTATTGGCTGAACTGTATGGGTTCTGAAGGCTCTTCTAAATCTGAAATTCTGGGATTCTATGAATATATTTGCCTAGTGTCTTAGAAATATATCATAAGGGTTTTTAAATTAAAAGGGTTAAGGGGAGATAATTGCCCTTTATAGCTAATGTGTTTGACTATGATGATAATAGTAATAATAATAACTAACATGTATGCAGTACACAGATTTGTAAAACATTTTACATATTTTATCTCATTTGATCCTTATGACAACCCTGTGAGATAAATGCTATTATATCCCCATTTTATAGGTATAGAAATTGGAACTGAGAGACAGGGAGCTAAAATTGTAACAGAAAGAGGTAAATGTGACCTCTTAGGTATCACTGACACTTGATGGGTTGAGATCCATGAGTGAAATTTATCTCTGAAAAGAATCAGCCTTATTTGAAGGAAATGGAGATGGGAATGGAATATTTTGTTTGTTTTTTGCTTTTTGGAGGGGGGAGGGCAGGGTAATTGGGGTTAAGTGACTTGCCAAAGGTCACACAGCTAGTAAATATTAAGTGTCTGAGGTCGGATTTGAACTCAGGTCCCCCTGACTCAGGGCCAGTGTTCTATTCACTGCGCCACCTAGCCACCCCCCAATGGGAATGGAATAGATAAAAACTAAGGTAGAGTAACATTTTGAAAATATATTCATGTGAGAAAAACCAGAAACCAAAGTGGAGAAACGTGGTATGGTGAGCACTTGAGTGGGAACTATTGGAGACAAAAGATCAAATGACTAGTACTAGTACTAGTACTAGTTCTACTACCACCACCACCAATTCTACTGCCATTACCATCCTTAAATATTATATGTGTGTGTGTGTGTGTGTGTGTGTATATATATATATATATATACATATATAAATATATAGCACTTTAAGGTGTGTAGAGCACTTTAAATGCTATCTAATGTGATATTCAACAACTACCTATTTATGTCTACTTTACCATGAATTCAAAATTTTTGAGATTTATCTCCATGTGAATCCATGTCATAGGGCATTAATAGGAAATTACCAGAGTTTTGTAAATGATATTCTAAATGGACCACATCTTTTAATATTTTTCAGTTTACTGAAAAATGGGGAGTACACAACCTACTATTATGATTAATGTCTGTGGATGATGGAAAAAAAATTTGATTTGTTAGAGCAGAATAGCACCTTAAAGTCTCTTTTCCAACAAAGCATCTGCTATCTGTATGTCAAAATAATTCATGTTGCCTTAAAATATAAGACAGTAGAAAAATAGCCCTGTTCAGTGATCTTCTGATCATAAATATCAGATAAGGAGGCAGAGCCAAGATGGCAGAGAAAAAGGAGGTGGGACTTGGCTGAGCTTCCCTAAATTCTCCTTCAAACAACTTTAAAATAATGCCTTAAATCAAATTCGGCAGCAGTAGGACAGGGATCAACAGTTTCTCAGCCCAAGACAAATTAGAAGTTTGGCAGGAAAGGTCTGTTGCACTTGGATGAGATTGGAGCACAGGCAAGCCAGTAGCAGGCCTTGGGAGCAACTGAATTAGCAGTGGTGACTTCTGGAGCTCTCAGTCCACAGACAGGAAAGGAATCTGAAGATTACAGGGGTGCCTTTGCTGATGGTGGGTGCAGGATTCTGTTACGTTGTCCATATACCAATCTGGGACAAGGAGAAGCACTAGCACGCCAGAGCTTGCACATCTTGGAAGAACTGAAAACTTAAAACTTCCCAGAGAACTAGCTCTGAAAACAGCTACAAAAAAACCTGAAGCTTAGAAAAGCTCCCCTTTGCCCTGGGGCCAGGGCCCAACTTTAGCATAAATTTAAAGTTAAGAAATTGGTGGGAAAAATGAGCAAACAACAACAAAAAAAGAACCTGACCATAGAAAAGTACTATGGTGACAGGGAAGATTAAAACACAAACTCAGAATAAGACAGAGTCTAAACTGTTACATCCAAAGCCTCAAAGCAAAATATTAATTAGTCTTAGACCACAAAAGAATTCTTGGGAGAGCTCAAAAAGGATTTTTAAAATCAGATATGAGAGCTAGAGGAACAATTGAGGAAAGAAATGAGAATGATGTAAGAAAATTATGGAAAAGAGTCAATAGCCTGGTAGATAAGCAGCAAAAAAATAACATCTTGTGAAGAAAATTCCCTAATTATTGATTAGAGAACTGCAAATTAAAACAACTTGAGATAACTCACACCTATTGGATTGGCTAAAATGATAGAAAATGACAGATGTTGGAGGGGGATGTGGAAAAATTGGGACACTAATATGCTCTTGGTGGAACTATGAACTCTCATTCAACCACTTTGGAGAGCAATCTGGAATTATGCCCAAAGAGTTATAAAACTTGTGTATACCTTTGATCCTGCAATCCTACTATTAGGTCTGTTTCCCAGGGTTATCAGGGGAAAAACAACCTATGTGTTCCAAAATATTTGTAGCACTTCTCTTTGTCATGGCAAAGAACTGGAAATTAAGGTGATACCAATCATTTGGGGAATAGCTAAAACAAGTTGTTTATGATTGTGATGGAATACTGTTGTGCTATAAGAAATGATAATCAGGTTGGTTTTTTTAAAAATGGAAAGACTTGCATGAAATAATGAAGAGTGAAATGAGGAAAACCAAGAGAACATTGTATACAGTAACACCAATATTGTTTAAAGAATAACTGAACAACTAAGCTATTCTGAGTACTATAAGTTTTCAAATCAACTACAAAGAACCTATGAAGGAAGATGCTATCCACCTCCAGAGAAAGAACTGATAAATAGAAGTATGAATAGTATTATTTTATATATATACATACACACACATCTACACATGTATCTCTGTTAAATGGTGGCCTTCTCTAGTTAAGGGTAGGGAAGGAGGAAGACAGTTTGAAGCTTAAAATGTAACAAAACATTTTTTTAAAAAAACAAATAGGTAAAATGTTAAAAGAAGCCCAGAAATCCACTGAAGAGAACTCCTTAAAAGGCAGAATTGACCAGTTGCAAATAGAATTGGGCAGGTGGAATCTAATGATTTCTTTAGACAGCAAGAAACAATCAAAATCAAAAGAATGAAAATATAAGAAGAAAATATGAAATATCTCAATGGCAAAAAAGCTGACTTGGAAACAGGTCAGGAGAGATAATTTAAGAATTATTGGACTACATGAAAGGCATCACCCAAAAAGAAGCTTAGACATTATCTTTCAAGAAATGATCAAGGTGGGGTGGCCAGATGGTGCAGGGAGTAAGAGTGCCGGCCCCAGAGTCTGGAGACCTGGGATCGGTTCCGGGCTCAGATACTTAACACCCACACAAAATAACTGGCCATGCAACCTTGAGCAAGTTACTTAACACCGATTGCTTAAAAAAAAAAAAAAAAAAGGAAATGATCAAGGAAAACTACCCTGATATTCTAGAACCAGAGGGTAAAATCGAAATTGAAAGAATCCATTGATAATCTACTGAAAAAAGATCCTAAAATGAAAACTCAAAAGGAATATTATAAGCAAATTTAGAGTTCCCAGGTCAAGAAAAAAATACTGTAATCAGCTAGAATGAATTCAAGTATCGTGGAGCCACAGTCAGGATAACACAAAATTTAGCACCTTCTGTATTAAAGGATTAGAGGGCTTAGAATATGATATTCCACAAAGTAAAGGAGCTAGGATTACAACCAAAAATCACCTGCCTATCGAAACTGAGTATAATCTGGGGGGGGGGGGGGGGATTTTACCTGAAAAAGAAGACTTTCAAGCATTGAAAAGGTGAGAACTGAATAGAAAATTTTGACTTTCAAATACAAGGAAGAGAATCGTAAAAAGGTAAACAGGAAAGAAATAATAAGGGATTCAATAAAGTTAAACTGTTTAGATTTCTTCATGGGAAGATGATACATATAACTCTTAAGAACTTTCTCATTATTAGGACAATTAGAAGGAGAATACACAGAGAGCACAGGTGTGAGTTGAATATGACGGGATGATATCTAAAAAAATAAAATTAAGGGTGAGAAAGAAAAATGCACTGGGAGAAAGGGGAAGGGAGAGGTAGAATGGGGTAAATTATCTCACATAAAAGAGGTGCTAAAGACCTTAAATAATAGAAGGGAAGGTGGAGAAGGTAGGGGGAAATGCTTGAACCTTACTCATAAAAATTGTCTCAAAGAGGGTATACACTCAGGGTACAGAAATCTTTGTTAGCCTACAGGAAAATAGAAGGAAAAGGAAATGGAGAGGTGCTGATAGAAGGGCAAATTGGGGGAAGTGACAGAAGCAAAATATTTGTGGATGGACAGGGTGGGAAGGGAAAGTAGGATAAGTGAGGAAAAATAGGATGGAGGGAAATATACAGTAATCATAACTGGAAAAATTAACCACAAGTTTTTCTGATAAAGGCCTAATTTCTCAAATATATACAGAAGTGAGTCAAATTTTTGAGAATGCAAGTAATTCTAGGTACATGATTAAGACATTAGGGGTGATATAAGCAAATTAGAGGACCATGGAATAGTTTATCTGTCAGACCTATGGATAAAGGAAGAATTTATAACCAAATGAGACGGTGTATTTTGTTGTTCAGTTCTTTTTCAGCTATGTCCAACTCTTTCTGAGTTCATTTGGTATTGTTTGGGGGGCGGGACAAAGATACTAGAGTGGTTTTTGCCATTTCCTTCTCCAGCTCATTTTTTTAAAATTAATTTGTTTGTTTCCTTTTAGTTTACAGGATTCAATTCCTTGAGTTTCACATTTTGTCCCCCTCCCCCCCTTTGGCGGCTTATAGTCAAGTATAGGATCTGTAAATACTTTCACCAGCTCATTTTACTGATAAGGAACTAATGATAAGTTGGATGCTTTAAGAAAAACCTGAGAAGACTTACATGAACTGATGCAGAGTGAAGTGAGCAGAAGCAGAACATTGTACACAGTAATAGCAATATTGTATGTATGGTGATCAGCAGAGAATGACTTAGCTATTCTCAGCAGTCCAAGACAATTCCAAAGGACTTAGGATAAAAAATGGTAGCCTCCTCCAGGAAACGAACTAATGGAGTCTGGATGCAGATTGAAGCATACTTTTTCAAAGTTTCTTTATTTTTCTTGTTATTTTTCATGGGAGGGGAGTTCTGTGTTTGCTTCCACATGACTTATATGGAAATGTTTTGCATGACTGCATGTGTGTGTGTGTGTGTGTGTGTACACACACACACACACACACACACACACCTTATATCAAATCACCTTGCCTCCTTATTGAGGGAGAAATGTAGAGAATTTGAAACTCAAATTTTTAAGGAATGATGGGCAGCTAGGTGGCGCAGTAAATAGAGCACCAGCCCTGGAGTCAGGAGGACTTGAGTTCAAATTCAGCCTCACACACTTAACACTAGCTGTGTGACCTTGGGCAAGTCACTTAACCCCAATTGCCCTGCCTTCACCCCTCTAAAAAGACAAAATAAAAGAGAAATAAATGTTAATTGTTTTTATGTGTAATTAGGGGGAAAATAAAACATTAACTATCAGGGAAAAAAATCACACAAGCCATAAAATAGGGAGGTCTATGTTGGCCAAGGGTGTTCACTATTGTGATGAAGGAAATTTAGCACAAACAAACTGGAGGTTGAAGAGTGATTTCCTTTGGTTGGTGAGGTCTTCACATACTCTTCTTGCAAATTATATCATGCTAGTTGCATTAGACCCCAAACTATTGCAAAGTCTCATGGTGGTATATGGTTGTGAGACATGGAATGAACGCTACAATCCCTGAGGAACTGAAAATGAATATTGCTCTTAGGGCAGTTGAGACTCATGGTGGGTGTGAACAGGCTGTAGTATATAACCAATGAGGAATTTCAAAGAATTGTTCAGATATCAATGATAGGAAGAAATGTTGGGCTAGTCACTTGTTAAGGGTGCAAGAATACAGATGGACAGCCTGACAGTTCCATTACTATCCTCATAATGCGAGGAGAAATTGAGAAGGGCCTCTTGTATATTGGATGGACTCCCTGTGACAAATTTATGGAAGGACATGAACATCTGAACAGGATTAGAAATGCATGGGTGAGGGGCAGCTAGGTGTTGCAGTGAGTAAAGCGCCGGCCCCAGAGTCAGAAGGACCCAAGTTCCATTCTGGCCTCAGACACTAACACCCACACAAAAACACTAGCTGTGTAACCTTGGGCAAGTTACTTAAACCCAATTGCCCTCCAAAAGGCAAAAAAAAAAAAAAGATATTTGGGGCAGCTAGGTGGTTCAGTGAGTAGAGCACCGGCCCTGGAGTCAGGAGGACTTGGGTTTGGATCTGTCCTCGGACACTTGACACACACACACAAAAACTAGCCGTGTGACCTTGGGCAAGTCACTTAACCCCAATTGCCCTATATCCCCCCTCCTAAAAGCAAAAAAAAAAAAGCATGGATGAATTAGAGCCTGCATCATTTGAGGGAATATCCAAATCATAGATGTTTGAGTACAGAGACACGGGCAGGTAATAGATGGATAGAAGATAAGTAGAAAAAGCATGACACGAGGCTGGCCAGGTGAGAAGAATGTGAGTGCTGATGTTCAGAACACGCTCCCGATGGCATAGAAAGCTGAGGGTGACCGTTTTTGAAAACGTATTGAGAAAGAGGTGGCTCCAAGGTAGGGTACTGTCCAGCGTGGATGCATCAGTGCCAGCACAGAGAGAAGGTGGAGCTGCTCAGCTCCTAATGTGTGTCTGTATTCTCTGTTGAGGAGAAAAATCTTTGGAATGGAAAGGATAGAACTAAATTGGTTAATAAAAAGTTTCATCCAGATTAAATAGATAGTAAGGAAAACCCTTAACCACTCAGTGATTTTCGGTCACTGGGCTCAGATGAACTGTATCCCAGTGTCCTGAATGAAAGTATGTGATGCTGAGTCACTAAACTAATAGTTCCTATTACTAAAATACTAATTACTAAATGTTTGAAAGATAACAGGATAATGGAGAACGGGGAAATTACTGCTGGATAGGAGGAAGACAGATATTACCGCAATTTTCAGGAAAATAAAATGTATAAACTCTGGGCTAGTAAGTTCAATTTTGCTTCCTGGCAAAGGGATGGTTAGTAAGTATGTATGAAAAAAGACTGTGATCCCTAAGAGCCAGGATGGGTTTGTCAAGAGCAGGTCATCTTGTGTACTCTTTCCTGACACATTCCTTCCTTGATAATTCTAGAATTTTGGGTAGAAGTTTGAGAGAGGCAGATTTAGGTTTACTATGTAAGACAACACTCTTAAGAGTTAGTGCTTTTGAGGGAGGTGGAAAATTGGGAAAGAATCTTTACAACCTATGTCTCTGACAAAGGACTCATATCTAAAATATACAGAGAATTGAGTCAAATTTATAAGAATACAAGTCATTCCCCAATTGATAAATGGTCAAAGGATATGGATATGACAAGGCAATTTTCAGAGAAGGAAATTAAAGATATCTATAAGCATATGAAGAAATGCTCTAAATCACTATTGATTGGAGAAATGCAAATCAAAACAACTCTGAGGTACCACATCTCACCAGTCAGATTGGCTAAGATGACAAAACAGGAAAATGACATGCTGGAGAGGATGTGGGCAAATTGGAACACTAATGCATTGCTGGTGGAGTTGTGAACTGATCCAGCCTTTCTGGAGAGCAATCTGGAATTATGCCCAAAGGGCTATAAATACTTTTATATCCTTTGACCCAGCAATACCACTCCTAGGGTTATATCCCAAAGAGATCATAGCAGCTCTTTTTGTGGTGGCAAAGTATTGGCAATTAAGGGGATGCCCATCAATTGGGGAATGGCTGAACAAGTTGTGGTATATGCATGTTATGGAATAGTACTGTGCTGTAAGAAACGAGGAGCAGATGGACTTCATATTTACCTGGAGAGGCTTATACAAACTGAAGCTGAATGAGAAGAGTAGAACCGGGAGAAATTTGTACACAATTACAGACACAACGTATGTGTGATGACCAACTTTGATAGGCTGGACTCTTCTCAGCAATGCAGTGATATAAGTCAATCCCAAAAGACTCATGATGGAGAGAAATGTGTGCATCCAGAGAAAACTAGAAAGAACTGAGTTTATATCCAGATGGAAGCAAAATACCTGATCTTTTTCCTTTTCTTGTTTGGTTTTATGTCCTCTTGACCATTTTTCATTCCATCTGATACAATCCATCTTTATAACCTGAGTAATGTCTAATGTGAAAGTATTTACAGATCCTATACTTGACTATATGCTGCCATGGGGGGGAGAGGGAAGGGGGACAAAATGTGAAACTCAAGGAATTATGGAATTGATTAGTGCTTTCCCAAAGTGGAATGGGACAAGGAGGGAGGAGGTTTCTCTTTGCCAGAGGCTTTCAGATAGAATCCAGATGACTGCTTATCAGATATTTACTAGAGAGGATTTGTATTCAGATAATAGACTGGACTAGATTCTTTGAACTTACTTCCAGCTTTGTGCTTCTGTGAGTGTTCGTCAACAGGTTTATGGACATCTCTGAGTATGAGATCAGGATAAGGTGGAGAGGAAGACAGAGCCAGGTACTGAATTCATTTGTTTGTAAAGAAAGGAGAGAGACACTGTGGCAAGAAGGTCACAGCAGCAATGATCTATGGAATAGATGATAACAGACTGATAATAGTGAAGTTCAGGAAGAGACATTGCTGAACAGTGATAGCAGGAGGAGCTCAGAGAGGCTGAATATGTCTCTTCTCTCTGGTCCTTATGTGTTCAGGGATGTGACAGAATTATCAACTAGCTTTGGAAATTAGGAATTTAGTGCCTTCTGGTAAAGAGCAAAGAGTATGAAGCAATGTTAATGGTATAAATTGGATTACAGAGAATACAAGGAAAAGGAAAGGAGAGGGTAGAGGAAGAAAGGGACTAAAGAGGTAGGTTTGAGCCTAAATGGGTCTGAGATCATGAAGAAAAGGAGCTGGGGAAAGACATTTCTTTTGATGAACTTTGAATTCCTAACTTTTTTTTTGGCCCATTTTGAGGTGAAGAGCTAGGCTTAGACATGATTTCTGTATCAGCTGTATTGTCAGAACTCCACTGTGGTTACTTTTCAAGTAAACCACCTCTCCCCTTGGGCTTCCAGAAAGCTGTCAAAGATGAAAAGTTGAACCCTAGGTTTTTTATTAGGACACTGTGGATCTTTGGTGGTCAGGATCTTAGTCCAGGCTGTGAGGTGCTTCATTGTGCTAATTAATGTTAGGCAAGAGAAAGCCTTGAGGGTTTATGTGTAATAATATCAAACTGATAGAACTACTAAACTGTCTGTGAGGATCCCTGTGGGCCACATACTGACTTACACAACCACATGTTTGTGTATCTTTTTTTCTTTTTAAATCACACTCAGGGCCATGTTTGATAACCTCTGGTGTAGCCATCCTATGATTGGGAAAGGTTGATATCAACAGAAAACAACTTTGACTCACAGGGATGAGGGGAGCAGGAGGAATGTATTCAAAAGCTATCCCACACATTGAACATGTTCTTGGCTTTTTATCAGGCTTGATGTTTGAGGAAGCCCATTGCTGAAGGTAGTATTAAGACTTTGCCTGATATTTCAGTTTTTTTCAGAACCAACTCATTTTGGCACCTAGGCATCTTCTTCAAGGCCTAGATCTTGGAGGTCTTAAATTTTCTAAAAATCAGATTTTCAGATCTGAAAGAATCTTTAAAGGGACATTTCATCCCAAAGGACAGTACTTTTCTTGTACAGTGTCCCTAACAAATACTGTCCCACTTCTCAAATTGCAGTTGCCAGCCCCTACTACCTCCAGGGACATACCTTTTTTTCTCTTTTGGTTAGAGGCTTGACAGTGAACCACAATCTGCTTCTCTTCAAGGAATCTACCTATTACTCCTAAATTTATCCTCTGGGACCAAACAGAATGAATTTAATCTTTCTTCCACGTGTGACAGTCCTGGTATTTAAAGTCAAGTCTCTTTTTCTGGGTGAAATGTTCCCACTTTCTTCAACTGATCATTATCTAGGATGCTCTCTAGTCCCCTCATCTTTTTTGTCTTATCTCCAAAAAAAAAAGTCCTTACATGGTTGTAGAAACCTAACAGCACTGAGAATTATATAGTCTCTGGAGTTTTAGGAAATCTCAGATTCATAAAGTGGTAAAACCATTGTTTCAGAGATCAAGGGATCTGGGTTCAAATCCCCACTCTGACAGTGCCTCTGTGATTTTTGTCAAGGCACTTAACCTTAGTTTCCTCCTTTATAAAATGAAAGAATTGGAGTAGGTTGCCTCCAAGGTCCCTTCAAACTCTTCATCTGTGTCCTGTGATTATGTGGATTCATATTTGACCTGTAATTCTCTTTACAGTTTTCTTGACAATTTATTATCATATCTCTCCTGGAAGACATGCAGAGGGGAAACTCCCTATTGCCCTGGGACAGCTGATTCTCCCTCCCCCCCCCCCATTCCTCCACCCTTTTTTATTTGGATAGTTGGAATGGACATTTTTTTCCCTTATTTTGAGCTATAGCCTACTTTATTGTAACATCTACCCATTGTTCCTGATTCTGACCTCCACTTCCAAGCAAATAACTAATCCCTCTTTCACGTTATAGTCCTTCTAACTTTAAAGACTGCTATTATCAATATCTCCCTCTGTCCCTCCTTAATGACTTTTCTCTCAGCTAAGTATTTCTAATTCTTTCATCTTATCCTCATAAGGCATGGTTTCCAGCCCATTATAATTTTTGTTACCTTCCTCTTCACAAACTTAAGTTAGTCTCTTTTAAAAGCCTTGATACCTGGTATTAAACTCCAGATGTGTTCTGACCAGGGCAGAATGATGAGATATCACCTCCTTGATTCAGCCATTGTTTTTTTCACTGTAACCTTAGGTCTCCTTCTGGTCTTTTGATTTGCAGCATTGCACAGCTGACACATTAGACTTACTCACCAGAAGGCCTAGGTGGTTTTCACATGAATTCCTTTTTATTTTCTTCCTTTGTACCCCCAATCTTGGACTTTTACAGTCAGTTAAAAGAAAAAACCCACAATTCTTAAGTACAGAACTTTATATTTTATCTGTATTAAATTTCATCCCTTAAATCTGGCCCATTATTACAGCTTTATACATATCTATGTTGTCTTCTATTTGTTGATATATCACATCACCCAGTGGGGTAAGCTTGTCACCAATTTCTTTATCCAGATCACTAATAAAAATGTGAAATAACCCTGGCCAGGGAAGGAACTCTTACTTTACCCCCCTACCCCCACTCCCAGACACTTGCCCCAGTGCACACTTTCTCTCTCTTCTTCCACTCCCTCTTTGCTGACATCAGAGCATTAGCATTCTTTGACTTCCAGGTTATGGGAGATTTTTGAAAATATTTCTCTGAAATTCTGGCAACCTTTACCAGTTTTACTAACTTGTCATAAAAGGAAATGGGGTTTATAATGAAACCATGTTAACCTGTAGTGATCACCTCTTTCCTTTTCAAATATCTGTAAATCATACCTTTAGTGATCTATCCTAGCAATGTCTTAGGAATGTATATTGCATACCAGTCTGACTCTCTGTGACTTCATTTGGGTTTTCTTGGCAAAGATTTCCTTCTCTGGCCTATTTTACAGATGAGGAAACTGAGGCAAACAGGGTTAAGTGACTTTCCCTATTTCACATAGCTGGTAAGTGTCTGAGACCAGATTGAAACTCCAGTCCTCCTGACTACTCCAGGCTTGGTACTCTATCTACTACATATCCTCTCTTCCCTGCCTTAATAGACTAACCCAACCTCAGTAAAATATCACCTCTCCTGTTGGATCTACTTCCTCAAAAATCACTAGTCTTTTACCTTTTTGAAAATCAAAACCTCATTTACCCTTTTCCATCTTGACCATTTTCCACAGTTCCTCAAAATTAACCATTCAATACTTATGTTGGCAAGTTCTTTTGGTGCTGCAGAAAATAGTTTTCTAAGCCAGGTTAAAGACACAAGATAATGGTTAAGTAGTTCCACCTTCTCTACATTGCCCATCTTTCTGTTTTCATCCAGTAAGGGGATCCTTATCCTTAGTCTTCCACTCAACTCAACTTTGCTAAATAGGCAAAATGGGTAATTATAAGCCTTAGGGAAGGCTTTTAAGCCCTTCCAGAACAACTTGTTTTAAGATTGTCATTTTCTTTTTCCATCATATTCATTTTGGAATATTTCCTTCTCCCCTCTACCGCCTAGCAAAACTTCTCTTGTATCAAGGAATAAAAAAGATTTTTTAAAAAAGTTAAGCAAAAGTAACCACCCCATCAACTGGATATGATAGTATATGCAGTGCTCCACACCAATTGTCTTTGCCTCTAGAGAAGGGAGAGAAGTCAATTTTTTCATCTCTTCAAACTAAGTGTAGTCATAATTATAAAACATTCATTTTGTCTTTTTTTCCCCCTCTTTTCATTTCTGTTGTAGTGATTGTGTATTTTCCTGGTTCAACTTCAATTTTAATGTGTTCATATATTTTCCTGTGCTTTTCTGAATGATTGTTACCTTCAATTAGTTACATCCTCGGTGCCACATTTTGTTTAACCATTCCCAGTCAATGGGCATTTACTTTGTTTCAAGTTCTTTGCTACCACAAAAAAGTGCCGCTATCATTATTTTGGTGTAAGTGGGACGTTTCTTTGTGTCTCTGACCTCCTAGAGGAGGAAGTTGTGTGCTTCCAAATTACTTTACAGAGCAGCAGGGCTACATGGAATGCTGCAGTTATTTCTAAGTTGCGTATGAGTTAGATTTTCCACTATGGTTGAATCACAATTCATAATTCCATCAATAATGCTACATGCGTTATAGTGAGCCTGTCTTTTCACAGCTCCTCTAACCTTGACTTTTCTTATTTTTTGTCAGCTTTGCTGATTTGCTTCGTTGTAAGGTGAAGCCTCGAGTTTTGATTTTTCATTTCTCTTCTTAGTGATTTGGAGTTCATATTTTTTAAATAAACTTTATTGAAATATTGTTTTATATCACCTACATTTCTGCCACTGTATCTTTTCTTTCTATCCACTCCCAAAGAGATGAAAGTATAGGAAAATTAACTGACATGTCAAAAAGTCAGACATATATTCTATTCTCATAGTCCCCCACCTCTACAGAAATATAGGACATGAATACCTTATAACTCTACGTGGGGCGCCAAACTTGGTCATTATAATTTTACAATATTAAGTTTTGCTTTTTTGTGGTTCTTGTCATTTATATTGTTGTCATCGTATTTCATGTTTTCTTGATTCTGCCTCCTTCACATTGTTCATGAGTCTTCCTATTGCATTCATCACATTGATCATTTTTATAGCACAGTAATATTCCATTTTGGTCAAGTACCACAGTTTATTTTGCCACGTCAGCGATTGATGGATATCTATTTTGTTTCTAGTTCTTTGCTACTTGGAAAAGTCCCTCTTTAAATGTTTTAGTGTTTGTGGGGCCTTTCTTTTTGTCATTGACTTCTTTGGGTTGTTTAAACTCAACTGTAAAACTTCTGAGTTTAAAGGGTACAAACATTCTAATCATTCTTTTCAGATAGTTTCAACTTGCTTTCCAGAATGTTTGGATCAATTTACCAGCAATGTATTAGTATCCCCATCTTTCCATATCCTCTCCAGTATTAACTACTCCCATCTTTTGTAATTTTTATTCATTTGCTGGATGTGAGGTGAAATTGAAAAGATGTTTTCATTTACATTTCTCTTATTAGTGAGTAGGAGCATTCTTTCATATGATTAATAGTTTGTGATTCTTTAGAGAACTGTTTTCACATCCTTTGACCACTTATTCATTGAAGGACAACTCTTGGTCTCATATTTTAAGTTAAGGGGTGTGTGTGTGTGTGTGTGCACGCGTGTGTGCGTGTGTCCGCGTGTGCACAAAAATCTTGAAATGCTAAACCCTTATCAGAAATGTGATGCAAAAATTTTCCCCCAATTTGACCACTTCTTTTCCTTCCTAGGCATTCTGTTTTAGATACTACCAAGACCTTTCTTCCCCCCTCCCTGCCCTTTTTTGTATTTCTTTTTCCAGAAATTACTTATTAATATTTAAAAATTTTTAAGTTCCATATTCTCCCATCCCCAGCCCTTTCCTTTCCCATTGAGAAGGCAAGCAGTATATCAGTTATACACATGAAATTATGTAAAACATTTCCATATTAGCCATGTTATACCCATCCCCCCCAAAAAGCAAGAAAAATAAAGTGAAAAAATTAAACTTCAGAGTAACCAAGTCATTCACAGTTGATCATTGTTACAATATTGCTCTTACTGTGTACCAAGACTTTTCAGTCTCATAACCAAAGTTACCTGTTTTACTTTTTGTAATTGCTTCTAATGTTTCTTTGGTTAGGAGGTGAACAGGCAGTTTTCAGAAGAAATCAAAGCTATGGTCATAATGTTCTAAATCACTACTGATTAAATAAATGCAAATTAACAACTCTGAGGTACCATTTCACACCTATCAGATTGGCTAATGTGGCAAAATGAAAATAGTGCTGGAGAGGATATGGGAAAATTGGGACACTAATACACTGTAGGTGGAGTTTTGAATTGAACCAACCATTCTGGAGAACAATTTAGGAACTATGCCCAAAGGGCTATAAAACTCTACATGCCCGTGTTTCCCCGATAATAAGACACTGTCTTATTATTTTTTTGGACAGAAAAACACCAGAGGGCATATTTTCAGGGGAGGGCTTACTTTAGAGGAATCTTACACAGTAAGGGGAGGGCTTATTTTCGGGATAGGTCTTATTATCGGGGAAACATGGTACATAGCCTTTGAACGGACACTACTAGATCAGTTTCCCAAAGAGATGAAAGAAAAAGGAAAAGAACCTACATGTACAATTATATAGCAGTAGCAAAGAATTGGAAATGGTGGGGATGCCCATCAATTGGGACGTGGCTGAACAAGTTGTATATATGATTGTGATGGAATTCAGTTGTCCTTTAAGAAGTGAAAAGAAGGAAGGTTTCAGAAAAACCTGGGAAGACATATATGAACTGATACAAAGGGAGGTGAGCAGAACCAGTTGAACATTGTACACAGTAATAGCAATATTATATGGTGATCAGCAGTGAGTGACTTAGCTATTCTGAGTAATACAATGATCCGAGACAATTCCAAAAGACCTAGGGAAAAATACTATTCATCTCCAGAGAGTTTTTTTCTTTTTTTACAATTTTTTACTTTATTTTCTTGGAGGTATTTTTTTTGTTTTTTGGTGTGTGTTTTCTTTTACAACATAGCTGATATGGAAATATGTCTGGAAATAATAGTCTATATCAAATTGCTTGCCTTCTCAAGGGGAGGGGGGAGAAATTTTGGAATTCAAAATTTTAATAAATGTTTAAAAATTTTTTTACATGTGATTGAGAAAAATAAGTTAAAAAATAAAAGAACTCTCCTCTTATTGATAGCTATCAAATTTCCCTGATGTGATTCTCTTTGAACTTTTAAAATGTGTGATCTTTTAATATGCAAGTTACGTAACCATTTGAAACTTATGTAGTAAAATGGTTTCAAATCTAATGTTTTACTGGTAGTACTTATTCAAAACCATACTACTTTTTTTGTATTCATCCTGTCAACTGCCCTCACTTCCATCTCTTTTATATTTCCTTATTAAAAAGGAATTTGTTAGTGAATTTCTCATTTAGCCACATTTGGTTATTTTAGTAGTTCTCTTCCTCATTCAAGTCAGTTACATCTCATCAGAATTTCCTTGTTGAATGCCTCCTGTCCCTCTTAAGCTTCCCTTAGAATTCTCTCTCTCCTCTTTTTTGGATTTTTTTTTTCAAATCTTTTTTCAGGAGAGGGTGTATGCCTCCCTTTTTGGTCAGAGACCAGTCTAAAATAGTGATAATCCTTGTATTTTCTGTCACTTGTGTGCATATGTGTATGTGAGATTTCAGACTCTACCTAGCATTTCTCTCATACATCATGTTACCAATGACACAGCCACCATCTACAAAAGCTTGTCATCATTTGACATTTACAATATCATCATTGTACTTTCTCCAACCTAGATGTTTTCCTTCTTGGTCAGAAACTGGTCTAAAATAGCGATAATCTTTGTATTTTCTATCACTTTCGGAAAAATGAAATGTTAAGAAATTCAATTGAAGAATTTCTCAGTTGCCATACTTTTAGTAGAGATAAAGGCCAGCATATATCTGGGTAATTGAAGTTTCTTCATTGCAGTTAGACCTTGCTTCTGTGTTAGTTTTGTGATGTGTAAAGAATACATCATTCAGTTCTTCCTGATGGTCTAGTGGCCTGTAGTATATACTTAAAATACTGTATTATCTTTGTTTCTTTTTCTTTTGTCTATCATATGTTCATGTCAGACTTCCACACAAGTGAATGTCCTCTTTTTAATCTTTTTTATTAACAAGCATCTATAAATCTTAGTGTACAATCACTTCCCCTCCCTTCTATGTTATATCATTTTCTTAAACAATATGTACTGTTTTGTTACCTTGTTCTAGTTATGAACTGTATCTCTTCAGGTCTGTGATGTCCACAAGTTGCCCCAAGTTATCATCTCTAGCCCACTTTCACTATTATCTTTATTCTGTGCGTTAGCATATAGACATCCAAACCAGTATCATTGGGGCGGCCAGGTGGCTCAGCGAGTAAGAGCACCGGCTCCAGTGTCGGGATGACCTGGAGATCAAATCCCGGGCTCCGACACTCAGCACCACACCCAGAAATAACTGGCCGTGTAACCTTGAGCAAGTTACTTAACCCCGATTGCTTAAAAAAAAAAAACAAAACGCAGTTTCATTTCTGCCCCTTTTCCCATTTTCCATGCCAAATTAATGAGTATCTCTGATGCTATCATTTTATGTCATATATCCTGTTCTATCTGGTTTAATAGTCATGCCTAAGCTATTTTCTCCCTTGTCTTCCCTTTTAATTTAGTTCCAGTTGTATTCATTTTTGTTTTCTGCCATCATATGTATTGAAGCTGGGGCAGCTAAGTGGCCAAGTGAATAGAGTACCAGCCCCGGGGTCAGTAGAACCTGAGTTCAAATCCGGCTGCAGACACTTGACATGCTTACTAGCTGTATGACCTTGGGCAAGTCACTCAACCCCAATTACCTTGCCTTCCCCCTCCCCCAAAAAAACCAAACAAACCCAAAACATTTATTGCAGCTATATCCTCTTTTGTGTCCCCAAGTCTACCATCCCAGTCAATGTCCATATTATCTTAAACAAGTGTTCTTAACAATAATTGTCTTACTAGTCTTTTTGCTTCCATTCTTTCTCTCCTTCAAAACATCCTATACACAGCTGCCATATTTATCTTATCAAACATTACTTTGTAGATATTGCCATTAAGCCACTGCCATTGCCCTCTTATCCTTTTCTCCAAGAAACCTTCAGTAGTTCCACATGCCAGTGGAGTAATACATGTTTCTCAGCCTGATATTGTTGCCCATCATAATTTGCACCTTACCTGCCTGGTAGTTCACATTAGAGAGGATTTTAAGGTTTTTACAGAACTCGTTCCTCAGAATTCTTGAAGATAGGGAGCACAGGTTATCATTCCCATTTTATATATTTACTTAAGTAACATGAGACTCTGAGAGAGTTCACACATCAGTAAATGTTTTGAGGTTGGATCTTCATTATTCTCCTGTAGTCTTGCCCCCCTGAACCCTTTCTGCTTCTTTATACCATTTTCCCTACCAGGAAGGAATACCTTTTCTAGTCTCTGCCTTCAAGACCTATTTCAACTCCTACTTTCTCTTTTAACCTTTTGCTGATTACCTCAGTCCTCAATAATCCTGTCTTTTTCTAAGCTATCCTTTATTGTCTGTGCCACTAATTTGGTGTTTGCCATATATTGCTTTATATTGTTTACTTCATTAGATGTATAGTATGCTTTTTCAAATAGTTAAGTCTGTTATGGTTGAGACCCATTGCTTTGCCCATAGTCTGTTATATCGTGCCCTTTCAGAAGTATGGGTTGATGATAATGATTCAATTTCACATCAAGTGACTTTTCTGACAAAGATGCTGCTTTGTTGCTTTTTAAAATTATAGCCAATGGATTCCATGCATGAGAAGGGAATGTCGGATGATCCTCGATATAACCAGATGAAAGGGATGGGAATGAGGTCTGGGGGACATGCAGGGATGGGGCCTCCTCCAAGCCCAATGGATCAGCATTCTCAAGGTATTGTTTTTCTCATAAGGCCCTTTCCCTCAACCTTTTCCCCCATCAGTGTTAATATATTTACAGGAGTAAAGCTATATATTACCTGTATTGGGATCTCTCTGAACACTTTGATATGGCAGAGATTTTTTGGTTTGCCATTTTCCTTCTGAATATAGGTTGTGATAGTCATACCTTGTCACATGGATAGAAGATGTTTTGAGCAACAACTATTTAGAGTTTTGTGTCTCATTAAAATATTACTAATTATAAGTCTGTAAAATGACCTTTTTCATGTTAATATCCTGTCTCTGATGTCATCCTTATATTTATAGCATTAAAGATCTTAGAGGAACTGTCAGAGGTGACTAATAAGGTCATTCCCCAAATTCAGTATGGGAATTATACTTTAGGATTTTAGAAAAAATTGTTTTTCTTCAAAATCATGAGAAATATTTAGAGTGACCATTTAGTATTTCATTTCTCCATAGGTTATCCTTCTCCTCTGGGTGGCTCTGAGCATGCCTCAAGTCCTGTTCCAGCTAATGGCCCATCTTCAGCCCCCCAGATGTCATCTGGTCCTGGTGGGGTACCATTAGATGGTAGTGACCCACAAGCATTAGGACAACAAAACCGTGGCCCAACGCCTTTTAATCAAAATCAGCTGCATCAGCTCAGAGCTCAAATTATGGCTTATAAAATGCTGGCCAGAGGGCAGCCTTTACCAGATCACCTGCAGATGGCAGTGCAGGGAAAAAGACCAATGCCAGGAATGCAGCAACAAATGCCAACACTACCTCCACCCTCTGTATCTGGGACAGGACCAGGACAAGGACCAGGACCTGGACCTGGGCCTGGTCCAGGACCCGCACCTCCAAATTATAACAGACCTCATGGTGAGTGTTGACTCCCTGTATTACTTCTCTTATTTGGAGTACAGCTATAATGGCCCAGGGAGGGGGGACAGTTAATAAACAAAAGGGCTTCTGTCTGTGTATTGCTGTTTTGTTTAGTCATCCATTCATTTTTTTTTAAAGCAATTGGGGTTAAGTAACTTGCTCAAGGTTACACGGCCAGTTATTTCTGGGTGTGGTGCTAAGTATCAGAGCCCAGATTCGATCCCAGGTCATCCCACCTGGGGCCGGTGCTCTTACTCACTGCGCCACTTGGCCGCCCCTAAGCAATTGGGGTTAAGTAACTTGCTCAAGGTTACACGGCCAGGTGTTTCTGGGTGGGTGCTAAGTGTCTGAGCCCAGATTCGATCCCAGGTCATCCCTACTTTGGGGCCGGTGCTCTTACTTGCTGTGCTACCTGGCACCCCTTTCTCCCTAACCAACCTTTTAATAGTGCTCTACAGTGAACTTCATTAAAGGATGCTTGTTCATATGCCTTACTTAGCTCTGTCAGCACAAAGTTAATGGAATTGTGACTCCACTGCATTCATTACTTTTATTATATGCCCACATGTACGTTTGGAAACAAAGCTTTCCCCCACTTTACCCATACACAGAATTTTAAAATGTCTTTGCTTCCCACTATTCACAGGTATGGGAGGGCCAAACATGCCCCCTCCTGGACCCTCAGGAGTTCCCCCAGGAATGCCTGGACAGCCTCCTGGTGGACCCCCAAAGCCCTGGCCTGAAGGTAACACTTATGTTCTTCTTTTGACAAAGCCTTTGTATTATAATTTTTTACTTTAAGAATAAGTATAATGGAAGCATGTAGACTGAATAGAAAGAAAAATGATGGTAAGAGTGAAACCAGCCTCAATTGAAATTTATTTTATTTTGTTAATTTCTCTAGTAGTTAAGCTTTTGCAGTTTGTAAAAGATCTTGAATTTGCTTTCTGTATTTATTGCTTTTGTTGTTGTTGTTTTTTTCCAAAACCATTGTAAGTTTCTCTTCCCTTAGATTCTCCAAAAAACCCTCTTTCCCTTGTACCTTAGGTAAGGAGACATTATCCTAGAAAGGATATCGTAAGATTTCCTTTTAAAACAAGAGTTCTTAACTTAGGGTCCATAAACTTTGTTTTTTGAGTATAATTGATTTCCATTGTGATCCTATGCATTTTATTTTTTATATTTAAAAATACTTCTGAGAAGGGTTACGTAGGCTTCATCAGACTTCCTTAAGAGGTTTGTGAAACAGAGAAAGATTAGGAATCTTTCTTGTAGAGTCCATAAGAACTGTCCTCCAGATAGTTGGTGGCTCCGAAACTTAAGGTAAATAGGGTCAGGCAACAACTGAAAGAAAATTCTTAATCTTTCTAGGGAGTTACTTGAAGAGAACATTTCCTTTTCACTAATAATGGTCGCTGTTTGGATCTACTTGCTTTGTAATTAATATAAAGGGCAGTAGCTTGCAGAACTGCATGCTAAAGTTATGGTGGCTGTATCTGAGTTAAGAGATTCTGAGTTGTAGAATAAATAGGAAGAGGTCTTTGAAAGCATGTTGTTCTATAACTGCAGCTGGTGCTTATGCTATAAACTACATGATAATAGACCTTTTGTTCTGCTTTAAGAAGAGTGTCATTTTTTAAAAAAATGTCATTTGTAGATGATTCTTGGACAGCTCTATGCTCAGTCATACCTTCACAAGGACTTGACAACTGAAATTTTATGAGAGTAAATAAACTTTTAAGAAGCCAATATTTTGTCCTTGTCAGTTCATGACAAGAAGGTAGAGAAAACATGGCTCTAGAAAATCATATAATGTTATTATCAAAATAAAACCCTGTAGACCTATTGTATTTGAATTTCAACAAGGCAATTTCAATTTGACAAAATGCCCATTTTATCATCATTATGGATAAGATAGATAGCTGTGAGCTACATGAAAGTATAGTTAAATTAGGAACTGATAGAATGACTAGCTTTAAAAAGTTATTAATGGAGGGACGGCTAGGTGGTGCAGTCAATAGAGCACTGGCCCTGGAGTCAGGAGGACCTGAGTTCAAATCCAGCCGCATACACTTGACACACTTACTAGCCATGTGACTTTGGGCAAGTCACTTAATTGCCCTGCCTTCTCCCCTCCAAAAAGCAAAAAACAAACCAACAAAAACATGGTATAGTCAAGCAAAACAACATTATCCCATATCTCATTCTTCATTCTTAAGTCTTTCACCTCTCTTTCAATAAGTGGGTAGCCTGTTTCTTCATTAGTCCTCTGGTATTGTGGTTGGTCATTGTACTCCAATTTCCTAATTTGTTCAGTTTTATTTTTCTTTACCATATTGTTGTCTTTGTATATTTTTTTCCCTTTTTCTATTCACTTCACTCTGTATCACTTAATATAAATCTTACTAGGTTTCTCAGTAACTATCCTCTTAATCATTTCTTAACTTGTTCAGTCATTCTCTAATTGATGAGTATACCTCTCAGATGCCCATACTTTGCTCCTCATAAAGAGCTAAAATAATTTTGTACATCCTCAAGTTTCTGCTTAGATTGGGCTGCAGGCTGGAATCAGTACCTAGATCTGGTCCTGGGGTCTAAGCCACACTACTGTTATTTGCTTCATAGAATTTGTTACTCTCTGTTTTCTACCTAAGTCCTGACATCTGGAGCTTTGGGAAGTGCTTAGGCATATATATATATCCTTAGTCTCCCCTGTGTCAATGACCCCAGGGGTCATAAAGATTAAACACAATTGAAAAATGACTGAATGACAACAGCAGGATGAGCCAGTTGTAGCGGCAAGCACCCCAAGCGTCCTCAGGGTTTGCAGCTACCACAGGTTCTTGGATCTGCTTTGTTAAAGGAAAGCAACTCAAAATGGGTTAACAAGCTTACTTTAATCAGTCAGACATATATCGTTTACCTTGTTCAGGAGAAAAGGTCAGCACCCTGAACCTCAAAGTATACAGGCATAATTATCAAGACAGAAACATCAAGTAGACAGATTTCCAAACTGTCCAACCATTACATCCATACCCAGTCAACATCTGGGTTTCCACATTCTGGGTTTTTCAAAGCCGGGGGACTCTCAACAACGGCTTCCCAGAATTCAGATCAAATCACAGAACACTTCTCAAAGTGAGTCCCAAAACAAAGCTACACATCAGTGCTTATATAGCCTTCTCCTGGCTCAGAGAATGTAACAACCTTTTTGACCCACTGGCCAATCAAAAAGTATCTTCTGAAAAACAAGCCTCCCTCCCCAGGCTTCTGGTGCACTTTAGCCTAGGGGCAGGGAAGATCTTTAAAATTTACATTCTTATTACACCAGTATAGCAAAAATGTTAAAGCTAACCAAATTAAGTTATTTGGTGCCATACTAATTAAACTATTAAAGGTTTACTTCCTAGAGCTAGAAAAGCTAAAAACATAGATCACTAATCATTTTAATAACATGCCCTTGAAATTTTCCAGGAATTGAAGTCAGGCTTACTAGCTCATAGTTTGTAGGGCCCCTTATCTTCCTTTTCTTGAAAGTTGAGACATTTGTCTTTTCAGTTTTCTTTAATCTTTCAGATGTCACGGACAATGACTTAGAACACTTGTATGCCAGTTCTAGTACCCAAGTCTATAGTTTATCCAGCCCTGGTGATTTAAACTCATCAGAAATTAGCTAGGTGCACTTTCTACCTCCCACCTTAACCCTATTTTTGTTTTATCTTAAGTTCCATCAGCCTTCTCTATTTTTGTAAAGGGCATTACCTGGCATTCAGTATATTATCATCTTTCTAGTCATTCAAGTTTACATTCTTTCAAATCATCCTTGATTCTTCTCTCTTGATCATCTGTCATATCCAATCAAGGAGTTTGGTTAAGAAAGGGAAGAAGAGTGTATTGTAATCATGAGGGATGCTCTGTACAGGTCTACAGCTACGAAATGAAATGTCACGCATATAGTAGTAAGGAGGCCCATTTGACTGTTCTGCATAGGAGTAATGGGCAATACCAGATTCATGTGGTAAAGGGATTTAAATGACAGAACCTACTGGATTCTTTAGGTAATTGCAAGCCACTTGAACTTATTTAGAAGAAAAGTTTTGTGGGTGTACTTTTGTTCTAGTAAAAGCAATTTGGCAAGTATATGTAAAGAGGCACCTAGGGGGCAGTGGATAGAGTGGTAGACCAGGAGTCAGGAAAATCTGAATTCAAATCTTATCTCAGGTAGCTTCTTGCTGTGTGGCCTTGGACAAGTTATTTAAGTGCTGTCTGCCTCAGTTTTCTCTTCTTTAAAATGGGGATGATAATAATAGAATATATTTCCCAGGGTTATTGCCAGAATAAAACAAGGTAATATATGTAAAGTGTTTTGTAAACCTTAAAGCAACCATGTAAATGATAGCTATTATTATATGAAGGATGGAAAGAAGGATGAATTAGGTGGCTATTCCAGTAATCCAGGTTAGTTACAAAAAGCATTCATTAAAGTACTTAGATTTAAAAAAAAAAAAGCAAAAGACAATCCCCTCTGTTACAGAGCTCACAGTTTAATAGAGGAGACAACATGCAAATAATTATGTACAAACAAGATATATATGCAGAGTAAATTGGAGGTCATTAATAGAAGGAAGGCCACTAGCGTTAAGGGAGATACGGGGAAAACCTTCTTAGAGATGGTAGGATTTTAGCTGGGACTTGAAGGAATCCAGGAGGCAGAGATGAGGAGAGATAGATTATAGAGGCAATCTGTTAGATGCAGGGTCCAAGTGGAGTTGGCCTTGTCAGTGAGATAAGGATGGCTTTTATCAGAGACTGGGGTAAATTAAGGAATGGAAGATGGTGTCAAAGAATTTTAAGATGTATGGAAGAGGGAATTCACTTCTGCTGGCTTCTGTTTTCTCATTAAAATGGGAAATGAATGCTGTCCATCCCTAAAGAGAGAACTGATGGTGTCTGAATACTGATTGAAGCATACTCCAGATTTTTTTTCCTGTTTTCTTTCACAACATGATTAATATGGTACTGTTTTATATGATTACATATGTATAACGTATATCAAATTGCTTGCCTGCTCAATGAGTGAGTTGGGGAGGAAGGAAGGGAGAGAATTTGGAACTCGAAGTTTTTTTGGGGGGGGTTTATAGGGTAGAGGTCAGGGCAGTTGGGATTAAGTGACTTGCCCCAAGGTCACACACCTAGTAAATGTTAAGTGTCTGAGGCTGTATTTGAACTCAGATCCTCCTGACTCCCAGCGCCAGTGCTCTATTCACTATGCCATCTAGCTGCCCCTAGAATTTGGACCTCGAAGTTTTAAAAACAAATGTCAAAAATTGTTTTTACATTAGGGAAAAATAAAATATTAAATTTTTTTAAAAATAGGACATGAGTTCCTCTGTTAGGGGTAGGGCAGTAGTATAGGAGCCTTAAGAACATTGAAACAATCTTTGTGAAGAATGTAATAAGGGTTCCGGGTCAAAGGAGTAAAAAACATTGTGTTGTTGTAGTGAAGGCCCAGTTGAAATTAGATAACATAAATTTATGGTGGACTCAGTTAACACTTGTGTGACTTCTGTCTTCATTCAGTACAACATGAATGTAGAAGCATAGGGAGCAGATAGTGGATGTAATCCTGGGCTGGAGTTTGGTGAGTCGTGGGTAGTAATAGGAAAGAGGGGCGCCACCATCCTTCACCTTACACAGACTTGAAACCCAGGTGTCATCCTCAACTTCTTATTCTCTCTCCACCCCATCCATTTTACCCTACACAAAAGTAAGGGGGGATTGGAGTGGTTATAAGAGAGCATATTGGGGGAAAGTGTATTCAGCATGCTTGTCATCCTGGGGTGGGAGGTAGGGGAGACATGGGAAGATCTGTAACTCAAAACCTTTGGCAAATGAATGTTGAAAACTAAAAATAAATTTAAAAAATTTTTAAGAAGAGTGCTTTCCTACCGCCATTCTTTCCAGTTTACTTTTGAGTGTATGTATATATGTATGTATGTATAATCTTGTTTGTACATAATTGTTTGCATGTTGTCTTTTCCCATTAGAACATCAACTTCTTGAGCACAAGGACCATTTATTTTTTGCCTTTCTTTATATCCCTAGTACTTATCACAGTGCCTGGCATCTTGTAGATGCTTAGTTAAAATACTTCTTTTTTTTTTATTTTTGGAGGGGGGAAGGTAGGACAATTGGGGTTAAGTGACTTGCCCAAGGTCACATGGCTAGTTCTTTTTGTGTTAAGTGTCTGAGGCCAGATTTGAACTCGGCTCCTCCTGACTCCAAGGCTGGTGTTCTATTCACTGGAGCCACTTAGCTGCCCCTAAAATACTTCTTAATTTGATTCTCTAATCCATCTTTTACTCAGCTGCCAAAGTAATTTCCCTAAAGCATAGCTCAGACTATGTCACTCCCTGACTTAGGAACTTGTGGCATCCCTATTAAAATTAACTCTGTGGTCAAATATTGTTTTGTCTTTATCTCATCTTTTTAAAATATATTTTTGTGTAAATTGTGACAAAACTATTAGTACAGTAGTACATGTAGACAATTTATAAATAAAATACACATACATTAGAAGTGTGTATTTAAACTTTTTTACTGTCACAGTGTAAAACAGAAAAATTTATAAAATGATTACCAATTTAATATGGATTAATAGGTGGAAAATGGAGAAGAGGTGAGGAAGAAAAGAACCTCCCCCCTTTTGGTAAAGAGTTAGGAAAATGATTGTGAAATGTTTCCTGTGCTTTATAATGTTATCACTGTATCCTTTAGTTTTGTCTTATATTTTTCCCATTCAAGGCTCATCGGGGGGAGGGGAGTTGTTGGGAATTACATCCAGAAATCACTGATAAAAAGACAAAAAGGATTGGTGAACATAATTTTATTTTTTATAATTTTTAAAATTTATTTTGTGAAATATTTCCCAATTATATTTTTTCCCACTTGAAAGTATTTTTTCCAATTACATGTAAAGATAATTTTCAACATTCACTTTTATAAGATTTTTGTTTCCAAATTTTTTCTCTCCCTAACCCCCTCAAGACAGCACGCAATCTGATATATATATATATAATTTTACTGTACATGTATAACCTATATTTCCATGTTAATCATGTTGTGAAAAAAGAATCAGAACAAAAGGGAAAAACAGCCCTTTTTGCATTCAGACTCCATAGTTCTTTCTGTGGATATGGATAGCATTTTTCATCATGAATCTTTTGGAATTGTCTTAGCTCATTGTATTGCTGATAAGAGTAAAGTTTATCATAGTTGATCATTGCATGGTGTTGCTGTTACTGTGTACAATGTTTTCCTGGTTCTGCTCACTTCATTCAGCATCAGGTGAATGTCATTTTATTTTTTTTAATATTTTTTTTCCAAATGCTTTATTAACTTCTGATTTACATCATTCATTTCTGCCAGATTTTGAGTGTGAATGTCATTTTAAATGGGTGAGAAAGAATATCAAGAAGATTTATGGGAATAATTAGGAGATAAAATCTTCCTGCCAATTTTCAAAATAAGCTATAACAATAGCAATTATCTGGTATGAGATAAAAAATTAAAAGAAATCATTGAAAAATAACAGTAATAGTAAAATGATGTTTATATTTATAGTGCTTTAATAGGTTTCTCAAAGCACTTATATATATATAATCTTACTTGTACTGATCAATAACTTTGTGAGGTACATAATCTAGGCATTTTTATTACTGTCTTGTAGATGAAGAAACTGAGGCTAAGGGAGAAGGTTGAGTTGCCCACTGTCAAATAGCTGTTAGGTGTCAGAGGTTGAAATTGAACGTAGGTATTCTTGACTTCATCTGGTACCCATTTCAGCATACTGCTATGTTGAGAGATAATAATGAAGCTAGAAATAGTATCCTGTTTATAGTTTGTATTTGATACACTCAGATTAAAGAACATTGGCTAAAGGATCACTTCAATATAAATTATTGGGAAAATTGACTATCAATCTAATGGTTATGTTTGATCCAGATAATATTCTAAGCTCCAATGAAACTGGTGTTTTTTTTTTAAGCAATAAGGGTTAAGTAACTTGCTCAAAGTTACACAGCTAGTTATTTCTGGGTGTGGTGCTAAGTATCTGAGCCCAGATTTGATCCCCAAGTCATCGTGACACTGGAGCTGGTGCTCTTACTCGCTTAGCCACCTGGCCGCCCCTAAGCAATTGGGGTTAAGTAACTTGCTCAAGGTTACATGGCCAGGTGTTTCTGGGTGGGTAATAAGTGTCTGAGCCTGGATTCCATCCACATGTCATCCTGACACTGGAGCCAGTGCTCTTACTCGCTGCGCTACCTGGCCACCCCTAGACTGGTGTTCTTAAAATTAATTTATAACAAGACAAAATAATAATATATCTTTACCTTTATTGTGGAGAGAAGAAAAATGTATTTTTTAAACAAATGGAAGACATCAATGGAGACAAAATTGAAGGATTTGTTTTCCATAAAATAAAAGAATCTTATATTACAGAATGCCATGAAAGTGACATCCAGAATCTCTAAGGAACTGATACAAATCTATCTATAGGGATAATTATCTACTCTGCAAAAAATAGGAATAATTTTATTTTTCATCTAAATTTTATTTATTGATATCTTTGTTTTTATATCACTTTCATTGTTTTTTTGGCTTTGTGCAAAACTTTTTAATTTAATGTAGTTACAGTTACCCATTTTGCATTTCATAATGTTCTGTATCTCTTTTTTGCTGATAAATTCTTCCCTTCTCCACAGATCTTAAAGGTAAATTATTCCTTGCTCTCCTAATTTGTTTATGCTGTCACCCTTAATGTCAAAACCATGTACCCATTTTTACCTTATCTTGATATACAATGTAAGATGTTGGTCTGTGCCTAGTTTCTGCCATGCTATTTTCCAGTTTTCCCAACATTTTTTGTCAAATAGTGAGTTCTTTTATTCCCAAAGGGTTATAAAACTGCATACGTAGCAATACCACTTCTTTTTTTTTAATTAATTTTTTAAAAATTAATTTGTTTGTGTATTTTAGTTTACAGGATTCAGTTCCACAATTCCTTGAGTTTTGCATTTTGTCCCCCTCCCTCCCCATGGCAGCATATAGTCAAGTATAGGATCTGTAAATACTTTCACATTAGACATTACTCAGGTTATAAAGATGGATTGTATCAGATGGAATGAAAAATGGTCAAGAGGACATAAAACCAAACAAGAAAAGGAAAAAGATCAGGTATTTTGCTTCCATCTGGATATAAACTCAGTTCTTTCTAGTTTTCTCTGGATGCACACATTTCTCTCCATCATGAGTCTTTTGGGATTGACTTATATCACTGCATTGCTGAGAAGAGTCCAGCCTATCAAAGTTGGTCATCACACATACGTTGTGTCTGTAATTGTGTACAAATTTCTCCCGGTTCTACTCTTCTCATTCAGCATCAGTTTGTATAAGCCTCTCCAGGTAAATATGAAGTCCATCTGCTCCTCGTTTCTTACAGCACAGTACTATTCCATAACATGCATATACCACAACTTGTTCAGCCATTCCCCAATTGATGGGCACCCCCTTAATTGCCAATACTTTGCCACCACAAAAAGAGCTGCTATAAATGTTTTTGTACATATGGGTCTTCCTCCCACTTCTATGATCTCTTTGGGATATAACCCTAGGAGTGGTGTTGCTGGGTCAAAGGATATGAAAGTATTTATAGCCCTTTGGGCATAATTCCAGATTGCTCTCCAGAAAGGCTGGATTAGTTCACAACTCCACCAGCAATGCATTAGTGTTCCAATTTGCCCACATCCTCTCCAGCATGTCATTTTCCTGTTTTGTCATCTTAGCCAATCTGACTGGTGAGATGTGGTACCTCAGAGTTGTTTTGATTTGCATTTCTCTAATCAATAGTGATTTAGAGCACTATTTGACAAAAACTGCTGGGAATATAGTATGGCAGAAACTGGGCATAGACCATTATCTAACATCATATACCAAAAGACTTTATGACTAAATAAGGATTAGAGAACATTATAAAATGTAAAATGGATAATTTTGACTACATGAAATTGAAAAGCTTCTGTACAAAGCCAATGTAACCAAGATTAAGAGGCAGGTGGGAAATTGGGAATCTTTACAACTTATGTCTCTGACAAAAGCCTCATTTCTAAAATATACAGAGAATTGAGTCAAATTTATAAGAATACAAGTCATTCCCCAATTGATAAATGGTCAAAGGATATGAACAGGCAATTTTCAGAGAAGGAAATTAAAGATATCTATAAGCACATGAAGCAGTACCACTTCTAGGTCTGTATCCGGAAGAAATCATAAAAATGGGAAAATGACCCACGTGTATAAAAATATTTATAGCAACTTTTTTTGTGGTGGCAAAGAATCGGAAATTGAGGGGGCATGTCCATCAATTGGGGAATGGCTGAACAAGTTGTGGTAAATGAATGTAATGGAATACTATTGTGCTATAAGAAATGATGAGCAGGTGTGGAATTCTGAAAAACCTTGAAAAACTTATATGAACTGATGCTGAATGAAATGAGCAGAACCAGAACGTTGTACACAGTAACAGCCACGTTGTGCAATGACTGACTTTGATGGACTTTATTCTTCTTAGCAATGCAAAGATCTAAGACACCTCCAAAAGACTTATGATGAAAAATGCTATCCACATCCAGAGAAAGAACTTTGGAATCTGAATGCAGATGGAATTATACTATTTGCTCTTCTTTTGTTGTTTTGTTTCTTCTTTCTTGTGGTTCCTTTCATTAGTTCTGATTCTTCTTTACATCATGACTATTGTGAAAATATGCCTAATATGAATGTATAAGTAGAGTCTATATCAGATTGCACGCCATCTTGGGGAGGAAAGGGAGAGGGAGAAAATTTAAAGCTCAGAATCTTATGGAAGTGAATATTTAAAACTAAGAATTAATTAAAAAATCTTTGGGGGCTTCCACCTTCCTCAGTCAATGTAAAAAAGAACAAACTTTGGAGCTGCAGAACGCACAAAATGACACAGAGAAGCTAGCCTCCCACTGAGGACAGCCTGCCAGGCTGGCAGGAATCGGCCAGAACAGCTCTCTGGGAGCAGAGCCCAGGCCAGAGGTTTTAGCCCCAGGGCAGGTCTGACCAGCTGCCTGCCAGAGGGACTCCAGATCAGCAGCAGCTGTGACCATTTCCAGAATTATCAACACATAAATGCTAAGGACAAAGTGAAAGGTCAGTGCAGTCTGGACTTTGGGACCCAGTAAGTAGGAGTGCATCGCGAGCAGCCGCTGAGAAACCTGGCACAGCCAGCCAGCGCCATGTGGCAGCTTCAGCTCCTGGCCTGCAGAGTGTAGGGGGACCAAGCGATCAGTCTGAGGGGTAATCACTCTTGCTTTAACCTGCTTGGATCTGGATCGCAATCTAAGGTGGAGGTCCTGGAGTGGGTGTCCAGCTTGCCAGAGCGTGTGGAGGCCTGAGAGAGGGCACCCATCCAATACCTCTGGTAGCTGAGGAAACCCCAGCGTTTGGGACGAAAGCTCCCCTGTCTGAGGAGAGTCAGAGAGGCAGAGTCCTACTGTGGCAAAAAGCCCAGGGGTCAAGTGACTGAGGGGCGATATAACCAGGCAAAGGAAACAAAGCAGACAGAAGATTCCAACATTAGACTCCTATTTTGGGGACAAAAAGGAGCAAAGCATGGAACAGAAGGAAGACAGTGAAGTCAGAACTCCTGCACCAAGAGCTTCAAAGGAAAATACGATCTGGTTACATGCCATACAGGACCTTAAGAAGCAGATAAGAAGTGGAGGAAAAATTGGGAAGAGAAATGAGAACGATGCAAGAAAATTAGGAAATGAGAGTCAACAGCCTAACTGAGGAAAATAACACCTTAAAAAATAGACTAACTCAAAAGGCAAAAGAGGCTCAAAAAGGCAATGAGGAAAAGAATGCCTTAAAAAGTCGAATTTACCAGATGGAAAAAGAATCTCAAAAGCTCACTGAGGAGAATCATTGCTTCAGAATTACATTGGAGCAAATGGAAGCTAATGACTTTATGAGAAATCAAGATGCTGTTAAACAGATCCAAACAAATGAAAGAATAGAAGGCAATGTGAAATATCTCATGGGAAAAACCACTGACCTGGAAAATAGATCCAGGAGAGATAATTTAAAAATTATTGGACTACCTGAAAGCCATGATCAAAGTAAGAACCTAGAAATCATCCTCCAGGAAGTTCTCAAAGAAAACTGCCCTGATGTTTTAGAACCAGGGGGCAAAATACAAATTGATAGAATCTACCGATCACCTCCTGAAAAAGATCCCAAAAAGAAAACTCCTACAAATGTTATAGCCAGGTTCCAAAATTCCCAGAATAAGGAGAGAATATTACAAGCAGCCAGGAAGAAACAATTTGAATATTGTGGAAACAATCAGGATAACCCAGGATCTGGCAGCTTCTACACTGAAGGATCGAAGGGCTTGGAATATGATATTCCAGAGGGCAAAGGAGCTGGGATTAAAACCAAGAGTGATCTACCCAGCAAAACTGAGTATCATGTTTCAGGGGAAAATATGGTCATTCAGTGGAATAGAGGACTTTCAAGCATTCTTGATGAAAAAACCAGAGTTGAATAGAAAATTTGACATTAAGATACAGGAAGCAAGAGAAGTATGAGAAGGTAAACAGGGAAAAGAAATCATAAGGAACTTATCAAAGTTGAACTATTAACATTCCTACCTTGAAAAATGATAATTGTAACTGATGAAACTTTTCTCAGTATGAGAATAGTTGAAGGGAATAGAAATATATATATATATATAGACATACACACATATATATGTCTATATATGAGGGTATATGGGCATATGAATAAATATGTGAATGTGTGTATATATGTTTACAGGTATACATAGAGGGCACAGGACCAATTTAATAGGAAGGGATGATACTTAAAAGGTGAAATTAAGAGGTGAGAGAGGAATATAATGAGAGGAGATGGGGAGAGGCAGAATGGGGTAAACTATCTCATAGAAAAGGCAAGGGAAAATGGTTACAATGGAGGGGAAGAATAGGAAGGCAGAAGGGAATGGGTCAACCTTATTTTCATTGAATTTGGCTTGGGGAGGTAATGGAATACACAGTAAATAGGGTATCTCACCCTACAGGTGAGTAGGGGGGAAGAGGATGAGAAGGGGGAATGATGGAAGGGCGGGCAGGCTGGGGGGGAGGGAATTGGAAGCACCCACTTTTGAAAAGGGACGGAATCAAAGTAGAGACTAGAATAGGAGGGAGGGAAATATAGTCAATCTTTTACAGTATATCTACTGTTATTGTTTTGCATTAGCTACACATGTATAACCTATACTGAACTACTTATCTTCCCAGTAAGGGTGGGTGACAAGGGAGGAAGGGAATGAATCTGGAATTCAAAGTTTTAAAATCAAATGTTTAAATATATATGTGTGTTTGTGTGTGTGTATATATATATACATATATATATATGTGTATATATATATACACACACACATATATGTATATATATATATATGCACACACTATTATTAATGCTATTTTACATGTAATTGGGATATAAGTTATGCAGGTACTGGGGCATAGAGATCCACCATGCCCTACTGGAAAAGTTGAAAGGGATATGGGAGAAAATATGTGAGAGAGCAAATTGGAGGAGGGGTATCCTGTGGGACTGCTGTTTTGGGGTGGTGGGTAAGGGGAAAATGGGGAGAAAATTTGTAACTCAAAATCTGGCAGAAATGAATGATGTAAATCAGAAGTTAATAAAGTATTTGGGAAAAAATCTTTAGGTTTATCAAACAGTAGATTACTATAGGCATTCATAGGATCATAGAAACTGGGAAGAGGTTTGTTTGGGTTTTTTTTGGTCTATTCCTTTAAATTGCTTTAGTCATTGTGTATATTGGTTTCTTGCTACTTTGTTAATTTCTTAGGACAAAGTAATATTCCGTTCCCTTTCATGTACATCACTTTGTTTCCCCACTTGACAGGCATTTCTTTTATTTTCACTTTTTTTTTATTTCACTAATTGATGTTATAAGTGAGACCTTTGTTTCTTGTCTTTAATCTCCTCTTGGTATATACCTGCACATGGTATTTTGGGATCAAAGGGTATAGACATTTTGATCTTTTTCTTGGCATAATTCTAAGTTGTTTTCAAGTATAGTTAGACGAAATCATAGCTCCACCAGTAATAGGAATTAATGTTCTTGTCTTTTCGCCACCCCTCCAACACTGATTGTCAGTGTTGGTCATTTTGCTTTGTTATCTTTGTCAATTTGCTGGATGTGAGGTGGAGCCTCAGAATTATATTGATTTACATTCCTTTTATTTTTTGTGAATTGGAGCAGTCTTTCATACAATTATTAAAGTAGTCTGCAGTTCTTCCTTTATGACTTTTTTATTCATTTACTTTGTCCATTTATCTGTTGGGAAATGGCTCTTGTTCTTATATATTTGTGTTTATTGCTTATATATCTTCAATATAGAGATATATCCAAGAGATTATTGGAGATATTTGATTCAGATTTTTTTTTCTAGTTGATAACTTCTCTTATCCTAGGTGATTTGATTTTATAAACAGCTTTCAAAGAAGAAAGCACAAGTTGTTAAGTATCACTTGAAAAATTGTTGAAATTGTTGACAGTCACCAATAATTAGAGAAATCTTGAGTAATACTTATTAAATTTGCAAAAATAACTAAGAATGGTAGAATTCTTCGTTAGTAACCTGTAGCATATCAGAGACACTATATTGTTTCCTGGCTTGTAAATCTAAGCATTTTGGAAGTTATAATCATAAATTATAATTAATAGTACAGTGGATCCATGACCTCATCAGCATAGGTGCTTCCTCCATTTGATGCATCTCAGAATCCTTCCATGCCTTCTTGTCCTAGATAGCTCTTTTCTTTTTCCCAGTGAGCTAAAAACTTTTGTCAAAGTCTGTGTCTATTTCATGCGAACCAATAGAGCAGAACCCATTTAAATGGACCTCAGAAGTCATATGTTCCAGACTGTGCAAGAGGAAGAATTGATCCCCTTTACCACACTCCACACAAATGGTTGGTTGTGTAGTCTTTGGTTAAAGACCTCTGGTGAAGGGCAACTCATTACTTCATGAGGCAGCTGTTTTACTTTAGGATATCTCTTGTTAAAAAAAATTTTTCTCTTTACATAAAATATAAGTCTACCTTTCTGCTTTTTCACATGTTACTCAGGTGACATAATAATAATATACCACATTATACTAACTATTATAACTATTTTACATAGTAGTTGAAAATTTACAAAGCTCTTTACATTTATTATCCATTTTCACCCTTACAAAATCCCAATAATGTAGGTGTTACTACAATCCCCATTTTAGAGATGAGGAAACTGAAGAGTGCTCCCAGGTGACCCAGCTGTTTGTATGAGGCAAAAGTGAAATTTGCTTCTTGCAGAATCCTTAACCAGCATCTATCCAATAGGCTACCTCACTACCTAGCTCAGTTTAGCCTGAGCTACTAAACTGATTGTTCCCTTTTAGAAAGATCCTTCTGCTGCACTATATGTCCTAAAGGTATTTCTGAGGGGTACAAATGGCAGAATGGGAGAAATCCCTGACTTTTAAAAAATACAAAAATACTAATCTCTAGTTGAAGCAGTGAAAAATTGAAAACAATCTTCATGTCCAGTAACTGAGAAAAACGAGCTATTAATATTGTAAAAAAATGGCATGTATTAAGAATACCTAGAAATATGGATGACAGGAATAGAAGAAAACATTGTTGCTGCTGCTTTTTTAGTCATAACTAGAGTCTGTTTTCAGCCAAAAGAGATATGTCTGTGGGGAAAATAAAATGGGCTGGTGTTGTAATGGATATGAGATAGAACAACTGGAGAATTCACATGCCCCTGTGGAATCTACAATGGCAAGAGACCTTGAGGAAGGAAGCCTGTTTTTCTTCATCCTTGCATTGTGTTACCTGCATGCTGATGACCTCACCACGTGTTCCCACAATGCTTTCAGAGTCAAGATGTTTCTTTAAAAGAAATAAGTAGAATTATCTCATTCCTTACAGAATCTCTGTAAAAACTGACAATAAGATTAGGTGCTATTAGAAGAGGATTGCCCAAGTTAGGTTTATAAAGAACTGATAGCTTGATGATGTACAGACTCATTTTCTATCATGTATACACACACTTTACTAAGCCACTATTCATGATAAGGAGTAAATGCCACTATTCTCCCATTTTGGAAACTGTCTTCTAAGGTACAGGCATTTTTAAAAAATGCAAAACAAAACCCTTATTCTTGTTACTGTTGAAGACCCTGCTCTGATCTTTTTCTTTTCTTAGATTGAGTTGATTGGTTCATTAAATATATGTGTGATGTTTTAAACTACTTTTTTCTGCATCCCTATGTAATAATTATATAGTCAAGATTATACTGTAAGAGGTAATATCTTTGACAAATAAAGTGTGGTCTTGGAGTCAAGAAGATCCATATTCTGTACAGCCAACCTCCACTGCTAGTTACGTGACCCTGAGCAGTGTGACATTCACCTCTCTGAATCTGTTTCCCAGTGTACCAGATACCTACTTTAGAGGGTTGTTGTGGGAACCAGCATTTTGTAAGCATTTGGTGCTACATAAACAAGAGCCATCTCAACCAGAGTGGTGGGGAGGTTGGGGGTTCCATCCTAATCAAAAGTACAATCAGAAACTACCTGTTGACCCACAACTTATTTTACTGAAGAGATCATTCCTCTCCTATTTTATTGGAAATTTGTGATTATTGATGTTAACTTCATGAATGCTCTACACATGTTTAGGGAGCTCAGCCATAGTAGGAACCAGATTTAAGTCCCTAGTGAATGGCTTGTCAAATTGGTTGCTGAAAATTCAATTCTGCTAATAAAGGGGGGAAAAGAGAAAACTACAGCAAACCCAAATATGTTGGATGGCCCTTTTGAACAGAATTCTGTGACTTTATGGACAAGAGTTTCACAAAATGAGAGACTGTGCCACGGGAGGATTGTAGTCAGTATTGTTAGTACCTGCTTCAGACTACACAGATACATTGAAGTACTGTAGTAAAAATACAAAATAAAATAAAGGATCAGAAAGTTATTAAAATAAATTTGTTACTGTTTTATTACAATTCTTTTTCCTTTCAAGTATAAATTCAGATTTTTATGTGTTTGGGTTTTAATCATATATTTTGTTTTATTTGCATTTAGAGGCTTTAAGGTTATTAAAAGAGTCATATAAATTTATTTTTTCTATTTTGATTCTTAAAATAGGACCCATGGCAAATGCTGCAGCCCCCACTAGCACACCTCAAAAACTGATTCCTCCCCAGCCAACTGGTCGTCCTTCACCAGCACCCCCTGCAGTACCTCCTGCAGCTTCTCCTGTCATGCCACCACAGACACAGTCCCCTGGGCAACCAGCCCAGCCTGCCCCCATGGTTCAGCTCCATCAGAAACAGAATCGAATCACTCCAATCCAGAAGCCAAGAGGACTTGATCCAGTAGAAATTTTGCAGGAGAGAGAGTATAGGTAAGCCTTCTTTGGTTTCCATTCTCAGGGTTGTATTTATCTTTCCTAAACTATGAAGACATTAATTTCTGAAAGTCTTTATTATTATTATATTATATGGGTCTCTTAGGAAATCTATGCATTTTGGAGTCAGGAAAGTTCTGATGTTAGAGCACTGAACACCTCATTGTAAAAGTCGCATATTAAAGAAATTCCCCTTAACTGGTCTTACATAACCATGTCTTATGAGCTAAACATGTTAAAATATATAAGGCTCTTATTGCATGTAATTTTGTTTCCAAAGTCATAATTTGATGATATATTTGAGTCCTTTTAAAATGAAATATGTTGTATCAATCCATTCATAGTATAACATGTTTTTCTTAAGCATTTTTTGCCCTAGGTAAGGGCAGAATTTAAGGAGCTATATTTTTGGAAAGTCCTTTTTGAGATGATCTGAGCAAGAGTAAAAACATTGTAAGCAAAAATAATTTTTTATATCTTCACTCCCTGTGTAAATGGTTTGGTTTCTCCTCAACAGATTACAGGCCCGAATTGCCCATCGAATTCAGGAACTTGAAAACCTTCCGGGGTCCCTGGCTGGAGACTTGAGAACAAAAGCAACCATTGAACTCAAAGCACTCAGACTGCTAAACTTCCAGAGACAGGTAGGGCCAGACCCCGGAACCAAAACATCCCTGAGACTGAGCCATTGTGCCAGTATTGGGTGGAACTTAATTTAAGGGAGGAGGAGGAAAGTGGGCAGGATATTGCATAAATCTTTTAAAAAATGCTGAATTCAACAAACTACCTCCAAAAGAACATTTCCATATACAAAGTAAAATATAAAAGGGATTATGTATGTGAAACTATGAATCTCTATTATATATTATTTGTGTTTTTTTAAAAGTATTTAATAAATTAATTGTGTTATTATCAAAACTGTCCTGTTTCTCTGTTTCCTTGTGAATTTCCTTCTGTTCTCTTTTGTGCATTTAAAAAAATTATTCAGTGACCACCATCTTTTCTTCTTTTTTGGGGGCGGGGGGGGTGGCTCAACATTATGTTCCTTCCTTCCTCCTCTAAATCCCCCTCTATTAAAAAAAAGAAAAACCTCAGTTTGTGTTACAAGTAAAGGCAATATAGTTGCATGTAGATAATTGTCAATACAGTGAAATAAAACATAGTTAATTATCCTTTTAAAACATGCTCCCAACACACATGACTTAACTGCTAGCTGTATTGACTCTCTTTCTTTTATAGTTCACTCTAGGTATAATCTATATTTGAGAAGAACAGTTACACCATTTCCCCGGTAACATCAGGTTTAGGACAGAGATGAAGTCTAAGAATGGCTTCTATATTGCACTTTTTAAAATGGTATTTCAGAAATGTGATATAAAGTAATAAAAAATTGTGTGGTGCTAAAAACAAATTGGTATCCTAATTGAATAAGATTGTTCTGTCATTTGAGTACACCTGACATGCTCCCAATTTGTGTTTGTAATTTTTAAAATTATTTACCAGAGATCCTATCCAAGCTTAGATTTGATGCTTTAGGCAGAGAAAAAATAGCATTTCCAGTCTTTGATGGCATTATGACTATTATGTAATGTATAATTATGACTATTATGTAATTACATACTGTATCTAATTTTTTAAAAATGGGAACTTATTTAAAAGCTGCGGCAAGAAGTTGTGGTATGCATGAGAAGAGACACGGCCCTGGAAACTGCACTGAATGCCAAGGCTTACAAACGCAGTAAGCGGCAGTCCCTTCGTGAGGCTAGAATAACAGAGAAACTGGAGAAGCAGCAAAAGATTGAACAAGAGCGGAAACGCCGGCAAAAGCACCAGGTGAATCTTAGAAACAATCCAAAATCTCCTCTTATGTTAACGTTGGGTTAGCTACTGCTATGTATGTTCTAGACAAGCATCTTGGGCAGTTACTGAAAATTATTCAGAGAAATAAAAACTTTTAAATAAATCGCCCTGTAAAGGAAACCTCGGTTTTTGTAAATTACTGGATTCTCTGTGGTGTGGATCCCCAAGAGAGCCAGCTTACCCAATCAGGTACAGTCTTGGGAGAGAGAAGAGTATAACATCAGTGGACTCTTATAAGATGATGACCTGAGGTTAAGCAGTAGGATGTGATAGGTGCTTCCTCCTTTACTCTTCCTACATACAACCTCTTCCTCATCTATACACTGCCAGCATCAGTGCCCTGGGAATAAGAAATACACTCCCCAGCCATTGGCACCTGGTGGCAAAGTTCCACTGACCTTATATTATTGCTTTATTCTTTGCCTAACTTGAATAAGTCATAATCTGAGAATTTCTGTAGAATTCTAAGCGTCCTTGTCTCATTTTAGGAATACCTCAATAGCATTCTTCAACATGCCAAGGATTTCAAAGAATACCATCGATCTGTCACTGGCAAAATCCAAAAACTTACGAAAGCAGTGGCTACGTACCATGCCAATACTGAGCGGGAGCAGAAGAAAGAGAATGAGCGGATTGAGAAGGAGAGGATGCGAAGACTGATGGTAAAAGTCTTGGAGGAACCGTCTTTGGTGGGGGGTAGGGGTGGGGGAATCTGTCTTATGTTAACTTTTATAGTCATAAGAGAGTCTTTCTTTTTGCAAATGCTGTTCAGAGTAGATAACTTACCATTTCTGTAGGCTGAAGATGAAGAAGGATATAGGAAGCTTATTGACCAGAAGAAAGATAAGCGTCTAGCATACCTCCTTCAGCAGACAGATGAATATGTGGCTAACCTTACAGAACTGGTCCGACAGCACAAGGCTGCACAGGTTGCCAAGGAAAAAAAGAAGAAAAAGAAAAAGAAGGTAAAATAGACTTGTATGAATTTTTGTTTGTTATTTTGGTTATATTTTATTTTCAGGCTTTTGTTTTCCCTGAGCACTCAGCAGTGGTTTATAATCAATCTTATTCTTTTCATTCCAGAAGGCAGAGAATGCAGAAGGGCAAACACCTGCAATTGGACCAGATGGCGAGGTTAGGAAACAAATTTTTAAAAAATTGAAATGTTAACCAGCATTGGAAAGTTGGGTATATTTTATTGTTACAAAAAATGCTTGGCTTAATTTAATATCTTAATAAAACTATATTTTGTTACAACACATATAATTATATTAAAATTTGCATTAGAAAAATACTTGTCAGCATAAGTTAAAAAAGTGGTTGTTTTCTCATACTTTAACAGTAGTAATAAACACTAAGTGGCTTTTACGGATGTTGTTAATCCTAGGGAACACTGAGAGCTAGCTCAAAGGGCAGATATTTATGGCTCTCTTTTCAGAATTTGCAACTTTGTCTGACCTGGTCATGAAGATTAGCTTTGAAATAAATAGTGGAGACTTTTATAAACATTTCTTGGAATTATATGCAATTTGAGGAAATTTGGCAGTAGTATTTCAGAAATTGAGTAGGTTGTATGTAGGTAATGGGAACTTCTGTAAATATACCTTATTTATATTTTAATAATAATTAATAGAAAATTAGGAAGAAAATATTTCTTAGAAAGTTGCATGTGGAAAGAATACTTCAGAATAAATTGACTCAAGTTCAGTTTGTCAGTTTTGGATATTTAAGGTAACTTTTTAAAGTGTATGTGAAAACTTAAAATTTTATGCTTTGGTTTTTTTCAGCCTCTGGATGAAACCAGTCAGATGAGTGATCTCCCTGTGAAAGTGATTCATGTAGAAAGTGGGAAAATCCTCACTGGCACAGATGCCCCCAAAGCAGGACAATTAGAGGCATGGCTTGAAATGAATCCAGGGTATGTAAGAACACAGTTCTGAATAGCATTGGCTAGTCTTTTAATTGTTTTATCACTTATTCTAATAAGATAGTTTGTTGACATTTGTAAATGTCATAAGTACCTGAAGCAGTTTATCTTTATATTTGTAATAAGATATACATACATTCATATACATATACATAAATTAAAACATGAACATTTTTTCCCTACTTAGATATGAAGTAGCGCCAAGATCTGACAGCGAAGAGAGTGGTTCAGAAGAGGAGGAGGAGGTGAGAAGTTCCTTAAAACTCAAATCTGTTGACTCTTTAAAATAATTGTTGGATTGTAGAAGTGACATTTACAAAAGTTCTGCCCCACTACTTCATTTTGTTCGTGAGGGGACTCTAGGTTTCAGAGACTTTACCAGCAGGGAGTGGAAGCTATAGCAGGTTGAACAGGAAAAAGTAAGTATTGCCTAGTTACAGACAGTGCCTATCATTTGGGGACCAGACTGTCTTTGAAACTTTGAAGGATGTTATCACCAGAGAGTTGGCCACCATTCTTTGCTACATTCAGTCAGTAAACTGAGGAAGATTAGAATATTGTGATCAGCATTAGAGTATAGAACTAAAGCCACAGTGTTTTCTAGAAAGCAACATTTAAATAAATTTTAAACAAAATTTTAAAGTTTTTTTGGGTGGGGGGAAGTATAGAAACCTGGAGCCTGCTCTTATTTTGTGAAGAGATTAGGCTTTAATACACTAAATTCAATACACTAAACTTCAGTTTAAGATGGCTGAGTGAATGGTCACAAAAAAGCCTAAGTCTTGTAATACATTTACTACAGCAAAGACCTAGAAATGGTACCAGACCAAATAATGATCAAGAATTCCAGAGAGAAGCTATAGTTTAGTGTTTTATCTGGCCTAGGATTATACAAAAGACAACCAGAAGTTAGAAAAGTGGTACTTCCAAAAGAGCCAGTTATGAATACAGGCATACAAGATAAAAGTCTACCAGTGTAGATCAGAGACGTTCCAGGAACATATAAATCTTACAGTACTCTATACTCAGGGGCAGGAAGACCCGAAGGCTTAGACAAGAAAACTCCAAGGCACAGTACTCAGATTACAGACATGGGCTAGGGGCTGTTGGTTTCCATACTGTTGTAACACTGTATGGGATTCCAGAAGTCCCTAAACATCTAGTTCTCTCAACTTGAACTATCTGACATGCCTGAAAGTTTTCAGTACTCAAGAGGGCAGATATGAGGTGTATTAATGTTAAGGATGCAGGCCTGGGTAACTGAGGTCTGGACCCAAAAGTCCCCAACAACCCCACCCAAAGTGAGGGAGGGGAGAGACCCCCTTGGCCCAAAGTCCCAGTTCAGAAACTGAGGCTAGAGGTAATAAAACAAAATACCAACTGTGATAAAGAAATTTTGTACCTTTCAAGACAACCAAAAGTCCAACTTGAAAGAGACTAACTCCTCAACAAATAGAAGCAGTGTCTTTCAGAGGAAGAAATGACTTGACCATAAGAACTATAAAAATACATAGATAAAATGAAGCAAGGAATTTTAAGCATGAATTATAAATTCATCAGGAGCTATGGAATAAAAAATTATAAAGAGAAGCAAACAATTTACAGTAGAAGGGTGAAAAAACTTACCCAAATAGTGAACTCCTTGAAAATTAAAATAGACCAAATAAAAATCAGTGACTCCATGAGACAAGTAGTCTTAGAACAAAATCAGAAGCTGGAAAAATAGAAAAAAATGGAAGGCATCTTCAGGCCAAGGAGAGAAAAGCTAAAAATCATTGGTGTCCCTGAAAACCAAGGCCAAAAAAAGCACTATAATACCATTTTAAAGAAATCATAAATGGGGCGGCTAGGTGGTGCAGTGAGTATATATAGCAAGTCATTTTACCCCAATTGCCCTCCAAAAAGCAAAAAAAAAAAGTCATAAATGAAAACTGTTTATTTAGATCCAATATAACAGAATGCCCCTTGGAAGAAACTCCTAAATGAAAACCAAATCTAGAGCTTCTATGTCAAAGAAAAAATATTTCAAGCTTCCACAATGAAAGAATTTGAGTACCAGTGAGTCATAGTTAAGATCATATTAAAATTGAAATCTGCTGCTACAAAGGAAAGAATAGCTTGTGTTAGGGTATATTTTTTTGCCCTTTTTTTATTGCAATTGGGGTAAAATGACTTGCCCAAGGTCACATGGCTAGTTTTGTGTTAAGTGTATGAGGCCGGATTTGAACTCAGGTCCTCCTGACTCCAGGGCCAGTGCTCTATTGGCTGTGCCACCTAGCCATCCCCGTGATAGGATATTCTAAAATCAAAAGATAAAGACTTAAAGTGAAAAATAACAACCTGACAGTAATCCTATAGAGAGAACAAAATGGATCTTAATGAAAAACTATAGTGGAGCAGAAACTTTGAAATGAGAAATCAGGAGAAACATGAAGTGCTTATATTTTAATAGAGGGAGAAGAAACAGTATCCTTTCAGAATTCTTATGTCTTCAAAAGTTATAAACAGAATTAAATAAGATAAACAGAGGACTTGAGGGTGTGTTTGTACTGTTTTGATGGCCTTGAGAAGAAAAAAAAGGAAAAAAATGGACTGAAAAAGAAAATGGAATTTATTATTTTCTTATAATTGGAGTAAACAAGAAGAAGATACAAGCACAGAGGAAATGGTAGTATCGGTGGGCCAGCAGCATGAATATCGCTGTTATTTCTGAACCAGACAAAAGAGGGAAAGAGAATTGAAAACACTTATGTGCACAGCTTTGTGTGGAGATGTTATACTCAGAAAAGAAATAGAGATGTGGAGAGAGTGAATGGGTTTTAACATAAAGGGTAGTATTAGGAAGGAGTCAGGAGGAAAATGAACTTCAATTTCTGAGGATAGATCATGAAAGGGAAAATAAAGAAGGGAAAGAAGCAATGATTGTTTGGGAGATGGAAAAAGGAGGAGTGAAATAGAAGCACATCACTTAAATTGTAAAACACTGGTCTTTATCATATTCCCTCTCCTTCACCACCTCTTTTGTAAAGAGAGGGAAAATTATAAGAGTATGTGATGGAGGGAAATACATAATGATAGCCATGAACCTAAATGGGATGAATTCACCCCCAAAATGGAATAGGGTAGCAGAATAGATGAGGAAACAGAATCCAACAAAATACTTACAGGAAACATAATTTAAACATTAAAAATTCTAAAAGTTAAACTAAGGGGCTAGAGAAGAATTTATGACGCTTCAGGTGAGAATGCAAAACATTACTTCAGAGAAGGCAAAAATTAAAATAGACATAGACAAAGGGGATAAGCCATGAAATTACATTATGTTTAAAGGTATCATAAGTAAAGAAATAGTATCAGTACTAATATTTATGCTCCAGGCAGCATGATATCCAAGTAAAGAAAAAGTTAATTGATTTAAAAGGGAAACATATCAGAAATATAATGGGAACCATAATATAACCCTTTGAGATGTAGAAGCCTAACTTTTTTTTTTTAAGAAAAAAAAAGTTACAGCACACAGTAAACTTTTCGAAAAATTTGATGAATTTTCTACAATTACTGAACAGGAATCAAAAGGGATATACACATTTCTTACCTGTTTATGGTACCTTTATAAAAACTGACTATGTCCCTAGGGTATAAAGATTTCATACACAGATTGAAGAAAGCAGAAAATTTGAACACATCATTTATGGGCTAAAATGTAATAGAAACGTAATTCTTTAAAGGGCCTTCGAAGAAGCGATTCAAAATTTATGTGGAAATTAAATAATTTAATCCTAAAGAATTGGATCACCAAGCAAGAAAATATAGAAGCAAAAGATGAAAGAAACTAAGACTGCATGCTAAAACTTTTGAGACATAGACAAAGCTATACTGAGGGAAATTTATATCTTTAAATGCTTTATCAACAAAAGAGGAAAGAGCAAATCAATGAGACCTTTGGATCACATGAGCAACAAGATGGCAGACCAGATATTCTTTCTGATCCCCACAACTTCCCAGACTCTCCAAACCAGAAATTGTGCATGAAAGATAAAGCAACTTTAGCTATTTCCATGATCTAGGGTGATCAGAATCCAAAAGAACATTAAAAAAAAATTTTTTTATAACACAGAAACTGACTCTTATCTCATTCAGTACCTCTCCCCCGCTTCACATGCTACCAGTAGCAAAGCTTCCCTAGCAGACCCAAAGACAATACAGGGTTACATCAGCCCACCCCTGTACCATGTTCCCCCTTTTTTTGTTCGGTTCCATTGAGACCTTGACTCAGATTTGCATAGGACTTGACAGCAAACTTAAACACAACTTCTTCCCCTCCCCCCATGTAAAAACAGTTTTTAGCATTTGTTTTTTAAGTTTGAATTGCAAATTCTCTCCACTTTCCCCTCACTGAGATGGCAAATGATGTGATATAGGTCATACATGTACAGTCATGTAAAACATTTTCATAATAGTTATATTGTGGAAGAAAAAAGACAAAAAAAGGTTTTTAGAGTGTGTGCTTTAATCTTTATTCAGACTCCTATCAGTTCTTTCACTGGAAGTAGATAGCATTTTTTCATAAGTCCTTCAAAATTGTCTTGGATCATTGTATTGCTGAGAATAACTAAATCATTTACAAGTGATCATCATATATTGATGTTACTGTGTACAGTTTTTCCTGGTTTTGCTCCCTTCACTTTGCATCAATTCATGTTAAGTCTTGGCAGGTTTTTCTGAAAGCATCCTGCTTGTCATTTATTATAACACAATAGTATTCTATCGCAATGATGTATCACAACTTGGCCAACCATTCCCCAATTGATGGGCATTCCTGCCATTTCCAATTCTTTGCCACCACAAAAAGCTCCTGTAAGTCTTTTTGTACATATAGAACATTTACCTTTTTTTTATTTAGTCTCTTTGGGATACAGACCTGGTAGTGATATTGCTGGATCAAAGAGTATGCACGTTTTTATTATAGCCCTTTGGGCAAGGTTCCAAATTATTCTCCAGAATGATTATATCAGTTCACAACTACAACAGTTCATTTTTCAACATTATCTCCAATATTTGTTATTTACCTTTTCTGTCATTAGCCATCTGATAGTTGACCATTGACTTATAGAAGTGAAAGCCTGCTAGGACCTGCCTCTTGGAAGCATATGCATTTAAAGGTTCTGAAATGCCAATGTTGGGCCAGAAAGCTAAGGAACAGAGGGAGTGGAATGGGTCACCAGAACAGCAGCACACCCTGTGTGGGAATCTGTGTAACACTCCACCAAACCTGAGGGAAGGAGCACAGTATCCAAGTGGGGTCATTTCTGACTACCCAGAAATCAGTTGGGAAAAACATAGGCCAGTGTGGGAAGAAGCTGAGATAGTTTTAAGTTTCAACAAGAAAACCACGATCAGAGGAGAGGGCATCAGGAAATAAGTGATACAGAAAATAAGTTGTGGGAAGAAGAGTCGACAGCACCAGTCATTTCAGGAAGAAGAAAACTCAAAAATCTTAAACACACAGATAAATCAGCAGGAAAAATAGTAATAACAGAAGAAAATACAGCCTTCAGCTAATAAACAAATTTAGGCATCTATGAATAAATAGTATGAAATGATCCAATACTTGATGACACAGAGGACTCTGGGATTTGAGAACGAGACCACCATATGCTGTCCTTGATTGTTATAAAAGAGAAATGAAAATTATGAGAGCAAAATTTATGCTCTGCCCTGCAAAAATAATAAACAGTAGAAAAACTTAAATCTGCAATGGCAAGCCTCACGAAAGAAACAAAAGAGAAAATAGATTAGGAATGTAAATGCATAGAAATGAAGAGCATCCTAGAAGAGAAGCAAAAAACAACAACATTAAAAGAAAATATGGTTAGTATGCCAGCAAAACATAGGAATCTCAAAAACGGGTTGCATAGAAACAACCTAAGGAAGACACTATTATGCATCAATTATAAAAAGGAGGCAGGACTGGGATAATATGTTATAGAATACATAGGTGTCCTGTCCTACAAATCTGAGTTTAACCAGAACAGAAGATGGACATTCAGTAATGAAGAAGAGTTTGATATATTTTTAGAATGAAAACCAGTACAGAAGAAATTTATTTTGCTTCTTGAATACCTCAAACAACTGAAATGTAAGAGGAATAAATAAATGAAGACAGCAAAAGCAACAGTGACAATAGACCAGTAAGATACTTCTTTGTATATGTACACAAGGTGGAAATCTGATTGAGGTACAAAGTTAAGGGGCAGATGGGGGTGGTATTATGGACATCACCTTGCCCTACAGCTGAATGCTTCTTTCATGGGATTACATTGTAACATGAGAGGATACATGGAAAAGGGACAGGGGAGCAGGAGGCTAGAGAGAAGTGAATGTTACACCAGGGTCAAAGTAAGGGGCTAGCAAAATAAGTGAGGGGATGAAAAAAATTTACCATGCAACAAGTAAATCCAAAAAAGCAGGAGTTATTATGCTATCAGATAAAGCAAAAAGAAACATTCAAAAAGTAATAAGGGATAAATAAGGAAACTTATATGACAAAGAACCATAGACAACAAACATATCAGGAATAAACTTAGCACTCTTCAAATGTCTTAGCATCCAGATTCACAGTGGAAACTGACCTTTCAGAAGACATTGTAATACAGTAGTGAGAGGAAACTTCAATATCACCTCAGTTTTGGATAAATGTAACAGGTAAAAAAACAAACTATAGAACTGAACAGACTTCTGCAGAAACTAGGCTCAAAAGCCTTGAGGTGTCTCCTAAATGGAACAGTGAAAGTACATACATATTTTTATACACCATAAAAGCAGGAATAGTCAATAGACTATATAGTGCAGCAAGAATAGAATAGTTCAAGGACCACAAACAAAATATATGGAGATTTAATCATGAGATCTTAAACAATGAGTGGATCAAAGAAAAAATCATAGAAATAACTATGTGAAGGGGAATTTTAAAGAAGCAGGATACCAAAATTTCTGAGATGCAGCTAAGATAGCCTTCAGAGGGAAATCATATACTTAAATTTGTACAATAACAAAATGAAGGGGAGATTAACTGGATATGCATTAAAATGGAAAAATAAGCATCAAAAAAGAAGAGACAAAAATTTAGAGAGGAAATAGATAAATTGGAGAGAAAAAAAACCGTAGAAATAAAACTAAAAGTTGGTTCTTTGAAAAGACTAATGAAATTGATGAACCCTTTACTCATCTGATTAAAAAGAGAACAGAAAATTGGTAAATTATCACAAGGTGCAATCACAGCAAAGCCAGAAGAAATAAAAAGAAAAATCAAAACTTACCGTGCAGTTATTTGCTAACAAAACTGAGAACACAAAAGAAATAGAGAAATTCAAAAATATAAAATACCCAAAACACCAGACCAGACAGAGATCTTAAATAGTCCAGTCTCAGAAAAGGAGATAGCCCTAGCTTTAAACGAACTACCAAAGAAAAAAATCCTGGCCCTGATATTCATCAGGGAATTATACCAAACTTTTAAAGAACAATTAATACACATACTTAATAGATTCTGGAAAATCAAGAAAGAACAAATCAATGAATTAGATAAGTAACTAAGAAAACTAGGAAAGCAAAAAAAAAAATTTGTGAAAACCACAACTATAAGTACCAAAGTAGAAATTCTGAAAGTCAATAAGAGCTTAACAAATGAATATAAGGAGCTTGGGGGTTTTCCCTCCCTACATTTAAAAAACAAACAAACAGTAAAGACAGCCCATTAACTAATTGACTTTTGAAGAGAGGAAATACTGTTGCCAGTATCAATAACAAAAAAGTAGAATTCTCATCAAACAAAGAATAAAGGAACTAATTCTAAACTACTTTGGGGGGGGGGGGCCCTGTGCCAACAAAACATTTTAGATATTCATAAAAATGTAACATGCCCAGATTAATCAAGCAAATAAAGAATTTAAATAACACAGGCTCAAAAAAGAAATTGAATAAGCCACAAATTAACTTTCAAATTAAAAAAAAAAAACAGAAACAGCTAGATTTATAAGTATATTCTGTCAAACAGTAGGGCAGTTAGGTGGTATAGTGGATAAAATGCCAGGTCTGGGGTCAAGAAAACTCCAGCCTCAAACACTTACTTTTTATGTGATCCTGGGCAAGTCACTTGCCCCTGTTTGCTTCAATTTCTCATATGTAAAATCACCTGGAAAAGGAAATAACAGACTATTATTATCTTTGCCAAGAACACTGCTAACCAGGTAATAAAGAGTCAGATGTAAAGCGACTGAGCAACAACAAATTAAACATTCAGAGAAAATTATATATGTTTGCAAAAATTGCAAAAGAAAGGATCTTACCAACTTTTTTCTTTGATACAAAAATAGTGATGATGATTTGGTTATTTCATTCATATCTGACTCTTTGTGACCCTCTCTGGGATTTTGTTGGCAAAGATACTAGAGGAGTTTATTATTTCCTTTTCTCTAGGCAGTTGAGGAAACTGAGATAAGTGGGGTAAGTAACTTGTCTTGGGTCACACAGCTAGTGTCTAAGACCAGATTTGAACTCAGGAAGATGATTCTTCCTGACTCCAGGCGTGGTACTCTATCCATTGCATTATCTAGCTGCCCAGCCCAAATATGGACTCAGTACTTAAACCATAGAGGAACAAAATGGAAAAAGAAAACTGTTGATCAATATCCCTAATAAAGATCAACACACACAAAATATTAAATAATATATTATTAGAGAGGCCTCAGCAACATATTAAGAAGATTATATAGTGTGACCAAGTTGAGTTTGTACTAGAAAAGCTTGGTTCAAGTGTCAGGAAAACTACAAACATAAGGGTTGATATTAATTACAATTAAAATTGTTTTGTTTATTTCAGTAGATGTAGAAAAGGCATTTGACAAAAACATAGTATTCATTTCTGTTAAAAAAAACTAAAATGCCTAGGAATAAATAGACTTTTCCTTACTATGGCGAGGAATAGCTGTGTAATAAAGAAATGCAAGAGGCCTTTCCAGTAAGATTAGGGATAAATAAGAATGTCAGTTCACCACTATTATTTAATATAATACTTGAGATACTTAATGCTTTTTATAACAACCCTAGGAATTCAACTTAAACATTGATTAAAATAGTAACACAGTAGCAGTATATAAAATCTACATAAAGCATCAGCATTTTTTTAAGTTACCAACTAAACCTAGCAGGAAAAATATAGAAGGAAATTTATTTAAATTTATTAAATAAAATAATTACAGAATGTATAAAATGTTTGAGACACACAAAGGGACTATATGAATACAACTAATAGGACATGGTGCAAATAAAAACAAACATAAATAACTTAGAAAATAATTGCTTGTGATTGAGCCATGCCAATATAATAAAATCACAGTACTACCCAAATTAACTCAGTGGCATACCAATCAAACTACCAAAATATTACTATATAGAACTAGGACAAATCATGACTTCTAAAGTAACAAAAGATCAAAGATGAAAAAAAATGTGAAGGAAAGACACTGAGAAGTGGCAGATCTCTAGCTATACTACAAAGCTATAATCATCAAAGAAGCTGCTTGGTATTGTTTAAATAGTAGGAATGGTTATTACTGTAGTAGATTTGGTACACAAAATCCAAAAGCAAATGAACATTATGTTACAAGTGTTAAGCCAACTCGAAAGAGCCCATTTATTAGAGTAAGGATTCAGTATTTAACAAAAAGTAGTGAGAAAACTGGTCAGCAGCCTGGCAGAAATTAGGTTTTTGCCAGCCTCTCATGTTGGTTGGATGAGGGATGGATGTAAAAGATCACATCATCAACAAATTAGAGGAAGAAGGAAGGAGAGAGATTCCTTTCACGACCGAAGATAGGGAAAGAGTTTTGATCAAACAAAGAAAGACATATTCATAGGACATAAAATCAGTAATTGTGTTTACGTAAAATAGAAAATCTAGAGACAAAATCAGTATATTTAAAATTAGAAGGAAAACATTTAACTGAGGAAGAAGTTTTTGCAGAAAGTTTTAATACTCAAGATATTTACAAAACCAGTTCACATATATAAGAACATATCCCAATAGGTAAAAATTCAAAGCCTAGGAACAAGAATTCTCAAAGGAAGAAATCTTACCTATTAGTAGCCATGTTAGAAAATGTATCTTTTCCTGACCTAGAAGTAGGTGGTGGCCTCAAGATGTGGAATGATGAGGCCTTAATCTTAAGATGTGGCCAAGCCCTAGGTTCATTTTTATCACACTATGCTTATTTATTACAAGGAATTTTTTTTTGTTTTAATTACACAAGATTGGGATTCAGCAAGGAAAGGGAGACTAATGATATTGATACCAAATTTAAGAAGGAAAAGAGTGTCCTTGAAGCTTTTTTTTAATGTATAGAAAGAAGTTCAGAAAGTCATAAATATATGCAGGACAACTTTAAAACTTAAATTGATGAATTTATCATACATAAAAATCTGTAGGTGATAAAATTTGCAATTTCATTTATATCATCTTTGTTTTTCTTTGGAAGTAAATGCTCATGTTTGTTGGTGTTTATCAAGTTTAGAATAACACGAAGTTAAAAATTATTCAGAAGGGAAAAAAAGAACATAGTTCAATTCATCTTCCAGACAAGTTCACTACCACTTAAAAATAAGTTTTTGAGTGAAGTATTGAGTACTGAGAGTTGTAGTTCACCCCTCTTGTGCCCTAGAGCACAGATCTCTTAGAGAATTTTTTTTTAATAGAGCTACCCATCACAGAAATTATGGCATATTTTTAATATTTACATATGTACATCCTGCAAATGGGTTCCCACCAATAAGGACTTTTGTTGAATTGGTAGGAAGAAGAGGAAGAGCAGCCACAACCAGCACAGCCCACCATCCCTGTGGATGAAAAGAAAAAGATTCCAGATCCGGACAGTGATGATGTCTCTGAAGTGGATGCAAGACATATTATTGAGTAAGCGGAACTCTTTATGATCCTCCGAGAAGCATGATATGAGTGTGAATAGAGGTCTTACCTAATAAATCATCTTTTTGTAATTGTAGCTATCTTGTACCAGACATGAGAAAACAGGTAGGGAAACCGAGCCATTTCTGGCCTTCCTTCACAGGACACAAATACAATTGCAAATAACAGTTCTCTGGAAAATATTACATGCAAACCAAAGTCAGTTCCATTCATTTCTATAGAGATTTTTTTCAGAAACTTCACTATAGGTTCATTTCCTTTTACATGAAAGTCCCCACATTTCTTGGGCTTCTGCCTAAAACTGAAATTTTTAAAACTATTTTCTATATTTAGTTTGTGAATTTATCCTCTATATTCAATACTGGTGATGAGTCACTATTACAGATGGAGAAGCCGAGGGATAGTTATGCCCAAGTGAGCTGGTAGCAGTCAGTGGAATTTGGTCTTGGTCTTAGTCTTACGTCAGGTTTGTGCTTGGCCTGCTGCATTATATTTCAGAACCCTGAGAGCCCAAGAATTTACAAAACATAGTTAGGTTAGAGGCTTTAGAACAATCTCCTTATGCAAACCTTGCTCACGTGACAGTTGAGCAAACTGGAGATGAAGAGCAGGCCTGCAGTCCTCTGGCTTCTAGCCTGTAGCTCTTGCCATAGTGCCAGACTGAAGAACCTAATTTTCCATATTAAAGCAGTGGAGTAGTTTAATATTACTATGGCCAGAGAAATTTGTTTCCATGTAATATTTACTACAAAAGTCAAGCCTCTGTTCCCTGACTGCCTTTTTTATCAAACCGCAGGAATGCCAAGCAGGATGTTGATGATGAGTATGGCGTCTCCCAGGCCCTCGCCCGCGGTCTGCAGTCGTATTACGCCGTGGCCCACGCGGTCACTGAAAGGGTGGACAAACAGTCCACACTCATGGTGAACGGTGTGCTCAAGCAATACCAGGTAAGAGGGAGATTGGAACGCACCTTTCCGAGCATCGCTTTGGTGCTGCTTTTGCTCAGCGGTTGAAGAATGCCATGCTTATCTTCCTCTCCCAAATGATTTTTCTCTATAGGCAAGAGTACCATGTTTACTTTTTTTTGGCCACCTTCTGGAGGGCAGTTGGGCTTAAGTAACCTGCCCAAGGTTACACGGCTAGTTTTTTTGTGTGGGTGTTAAGTGTCTGAGGTCGGAACCGAATTCCATTCCTCCTGACTCCCGGGCCAGCACTTTACTCACGGCGCCACTTAGCCGCCCCCCATGTTTACTTTTTAATCTGCTAAAATAGAATAGTTACAAATGAAATGCAGTGATCTGGTGGATACTTGATAAAACTTTTTTTTTCCTAATAGGCAACAGTGAGCATCTTATGTTGCACATTCCTCTTGTAAAACTGGTTGTAGGCTAAGTTTGCTTTATTCATTACAAGGGGTAATTTGCTGAAGGATAGAGGGAGTCTCTCTGTTCCTTTTTAAATGCACTGTGTCCCCCATGTCTGCCATGTGCTTTCTCACCTCTCCCACTTATAGGAGGTCTTACCTCCTACAGAAAGTTTTTCTTGAACCTGATGATTGTTAGTATTCTCCTTCATCTCAAATTATCTTTCACTTAGATGTGTAAATATTATATTCCTCCTCATAGAACGTAAGTTGCAGGAATTATTTTTCGTTTTGTATTTTTATCCCCAAAGCCTTGCATGTAATAGGTGCTTAATTATTCTAATTGGTTGAATGAATAGGCAAAATAACTGGCATTTTTTTAAAGCATCAAAAGAAATAGTGTTTATAAAAAGAACTACAGTAATTAATTCAAGTAGTAAGTATGTTTCATTGTTTCAGCCTACTCCACAAAGTCTTAGCTCAGGGCAGATACAAGATTCCACAGAAAAGCCATTATCCAGTGGAAATTTCCAAAGGCAGAATGGAATTGAAAAAATTAGCACTTAGCTAGATCAGTGAGCTTTATTGCTTCTGTTCTGAGATTCCAAATTTCTATGAGAAAGATATATTCCATTTAAAATAATTATGCTTTTTATACCTTTTTTTTTTTTTCTAAAATTCCCAGAACCTCTAAAGAGTCATGTGTTGATCTATGTGAATAAGTTGGAAAGTGATTCTTTATTATTTGGCCACTACATCACCAATTCCTACTTCACTAACATACTTTTTAAAAAGGGACTCTAGGGGCAGCTAGGTGGTACAGTGAGTAGAGCACTGGCCCTGGAGTCAGGGGGACCTGAGTTCAAATGTGGCCTCAGACACTTAACACTTAATAGCCGTATGACCTTGGGCTTGACCCCAATTGCCCTGCCTTCCCCCCTCCAAAAAGCAATAAAAAAGGGCTGGAAGGGTATTCTGTCATTTGAGAGATTTTTCAAACTGTATTTTTCTCTTTAACCAACTTAATGTTACTTAGCTATGTTCAAATTTTTTATTCTTTTCAGATTAAGGGTTTGGAATGGCTGGTGTCCTTATATAATAATAATCTGAATGGGATCCTGGCAGACGAAATGGGCCTTGGCAAAACTATCCAGACAATTGCTTTAATTACATACCTCATGGAACACAAGCGTATCAACGGACCTTTCCTCATCATAGTACCTCTTTCGTAAGTTTGAAAAAGGAAAACCTACCTGGGATTGTACTTAGCTTAGTGGCAATAATGCAGTGTCATTAGGCAAGACCAGATTAGTTGGGGGGGAGGGCGCTATTTTTCTTTATATACTAAGCCCCAAACTGTGGTGTTCACAGACCACCATTCCCTTGCTTACCAGGGTCCTAATGAGAGGTTATGGATAGATTGATGTAAATCCATCAACATTCTAGGAAAGATAATTATGAGTATATCATTAACACCTTTGTAGTATGGAAAAGATAATGTATTATTAGCATGCAGCTCATAAATCTTAGTGACTGTCCTACAAAATAGAGCTAAGAAGAAAAGAGGAGGCTACTGTTTTGCAGCAAGATAATCTGTCTCTTGCTCAATTCGTTAATGGTCATTTATAACTTTCATCCAATAAAACAAGCCAGTGGAGCATTATTGTAATCTTTCAAATACATGAAGACAACCATCATCTATTTTCTTTACCTCTGTTCCTTCCCCATGGTCTCTTCTCCAAGCTAACCATTCCTAATTCTTTCAACTAACCTTTTTGTGTTATGGCCTCACACCAGAGCCGTCATAGTGCTGCTTACCTTCTCTGGACTTTGTTCAAACTAATTACTGTCTGTTAGTTAATTATGAATTAGACTGTTAGCTAATTACTAAACTATGACATCCCAAACTGAACACAGTATACTGAATATGGTCTAAAGTAGCCCTCATTGTTGTTCTAAGTGCTACTGATAGAATGAAGGGGGGAAAAATTGACCTTGTCCTCAAGGAGCTCATATTGACATCATGTATATACAAGTTGTATACAGAATAAATAGGAGGTAATTTCAGAGCAAATGCCCTAGTACTTACAGGTGATTGGGAGGGACAGACTAGGAAAAGTCAGCCGAAGCTAAAGCACACAGTTGAAGGATAGAGTATTATGTTCAAAGACTAGCAAGTAGGCTGTTATAACAGAATCATAGAATTCATGCAGCAGAATAAAGTTTAAGAATCCTAGAAAGGGGGTGGCTAGGTGGCACAGTAAATAGAGCACTGGCCCTGGAGTCAGGAGGACCTGAGTTAAAATCTGGCCTCAGACACTTGACACATTTACTAGCCATGTGACTTCGGGCAAGTCACTTAACCCCAATTGCCCTCCCCCCAAAAAATTGAAGCAGCCTAGAAAGATAGAACAAGACTAGATTGTTGAAGATGATATTGAATCCTAGAAGTAATAGGGTGCCATTAATGTTTATTGATGTAGTGTTAGGCTAGCATGGCCAGACCTTTATTTTAGGGGAAGTCCCTTTGGTGGCTGCTTGGAAAGAAATGGGGAGAGACTTGAGGCAGGGGGACCAATCAGAAAGATTGCAGTAGTCAAGGCTTGAGGTGATGAGGGCCTATACTAGGGTAGTTTTAGCTGTAAGACTGGAAAGAAAGGGACTTAGAGGGGAGATGTTGTGAAGGTAGAAACAAGATTGGATGTGGGGTTGGGGCAAGTAAAGAGTTATGGCTGATAACTGAGGGGTTTTGATTGTGGGTAATGGATGATATTCCCCTCTATTGTAAAAGGAAAATTGGGAAGAGGAGAGAGTTTAGGAGAAAAGATAAGATTTGTTTTGGACCTGTTGAGTTTGAGGTGCCTATATAGTTCAAGAAGTCTGAAAGGAATTTGTTGATACAGGACTAAAAAGAGAATAGATCTGGATATGTAAGCTCTTGGAAGCATATTCATGGAAATAAAAATTGAACCCTGAGGAACTGATGAGACCACTAAACAAGATAGTATAGAGAAAGGAGAGAAGAAGATCCAAGACAGAGCCTTGGGGGATATCCTTGGTTCCTGAGTGTGAATGTGATCTAGATCAAGAGTTCGAACCTATGGCCTTCTAGGTCCTTGGGTGTGGCCTTTTGACTGAGTCCAAGTTTTATAGAACAAATACTTTTAGTAAGGGAATTTATTCTGTTAAGTTTGGATTCAGTCAAAGGGGGACTTTGGCTTGATGGCCTAGGCTGCAGGTTCCCTACCCCATTCTAACTGAAGATCCAGCAGAGGTCCCTGAAAGAAGTAGTCATAACAGGTAGAAGAACCAGGGGAGAACAGTGTTATGAAAATCTAAAGAGAAGAGAGTTCCCTGGAAAAGGGTGATCCAGTAGTGTCAGAAGTTTCAGAGTGATCAAGAAACATGAGATTTGAGAAAAGGCCATTCGATTTGGCATTTGAGATTTGGTCACTTGTTGAATCATCAGGTCAGAAGCCACATTGCAGAGGAATGAGAGCAGAAAAAATGAAGGCATCTAGTGTAGTTCACTTTCTTAAGAAATCTATCCAAGAAGGGAAAGAAATATTAGATGATAGCTAATAAGGATGGTAAAGGTTTTGTGGGTTGTTTTTTTTTTTTAAGGATGAGGGAGTCATCCTTAGGCAAAAGGTAGGGAGAAATTAAAGATTAGTGAGAGAGTAGGGATTTTAGTGAAGGCAATCTTCTAGACAAGATGAAAGGGGATGAAATCAAGAGTGCATGTAGAGGAGGTAATCATAGCAAGGAGAAAATCTCCCTCTTCAGACAGGAGGAAAGGCAGAGAGAGGAAAGGAGAAAAAAGCATTTGGATCACACCTACTGTGTTCTAGGTACTTTGCTAAGAAGTTTACAAATACTACCTCATTTAATCCTCACAAGAACCCAGGCAAATGCTATTATCCCAATTTTGCAGTTATGGAAACTTGAGGCAAATAATTGACTTGCCCAAGATCACATGGATAGTAAGTTTCTGAGTCTGTATTTAAAATAAGACCTTTCTGGCTTCAGGCCATGTGCTATCTATCTCCTGTGCCACCTACCTGCCTCTGAAAGTGAAGATAGTTGGGAGAGACTCAACAATGTGAGATGAAGAATAAGAGAGAAAAGAGTCCTTAGTGAATTTCATTGAAGCATGAGACAAGGTCCTTACCTGAGAGAATGGAGGAAGGAAGGTGATGGAGACTTGAGGAGAAATTAAAAGGTGTGGAATAACTATTGTGTTTAATGAGAAAATGGATCAATATGGAGGTATAAAAGGATTACCTTACTTTATTGAGTGCCCCGTTGAAATTATGTGACATAAATCTGTAGTAGATATCTGAGCAAGATTTTATAATTTTCACCACCTCTATTCAGCAGCATTTGAATAGGAGCAAGGGAGGAGAATGAGAGTAATCCAGGATTGGTTTTTGGTTGAGCATCATTGGCCATAGCACAAAAAGGACATGGGATTCAGGAGTATAGGGAAGTGTAGAGGGAGCTGAACTGGTTCCCTGAAATTGGGAACAAAAGAGATGTAGCCAGTTCAGTGGTGGTGATCTTGGCGAGAAAACTGAAGGATGGAGGTTTGGGGATCACAAGGTAAGATGAAATGATTTTTTTAAATGGTCAGATAATAAACATGGAAATAGAAGAGTTGTGATTGATGTCAAGATCAAAGATAAAACTACCTCTTTGTGTATTTGGAGTAGAGTGGAGAAATACCACCAGGTAAACTGAGGAAATAAACAGTGAAGTCCCATGGTATGAAAGCAGGTGTTATGATGGAAAGAAAGTCTGAGAGCTAAGCACCAGGTTCAGAGAATAGAGATTTTCAAATGAAAGAATTATTTCTGAAACATATCCAAATGAGAATATTAACCAAAAAACATTTCAAAATGGTTCAAAGAGGAGAATACAAGAAATGGAAATTAGGACAACTCTGCAGTTCCACCTCATTGAAGGCAGGGACTCAGAGAAACTTGGATTGAGAATTGAACAGCTGAAAGCTGCTACATGAGAAAATATTTGACTTTTTTGCATACGACTTTTTCTTATCCTTTTGAGCAAGGTTCATTCTTTCATGTCCATATTCTGTTCATTAGTCTCCTTCCTTACAAGTCTCAGTGATGTCTATGAGGTCAAATTTCTCTTCTCATATGAAGAACTATAGTTCACATTTTTATTTGGCCCATAGTTTTTACATTTATAAATGGACATGTCAGAATGTTATTTTCTGTGTGACTCACTGGTCCTCTCTACAGATACTTTTTTGTTTCCCTGTGTCATACTCATTACTCACTGTGGTATCTGTGTTAGTTTTTTAATAGCTGTTTTCTCCCTCATCCTCCATTTTCCAGTTTAAAGCCCTTTTGACCAAGGTTCTTCATAACTTCCAGCAATGTTTTTTAGATCTCTTTTGGCTGTACATTTGTCTCTACTTTAGTCACAGGAAGTGGGTTATGGTTGTGAAATTTGAAAGGCCAGGGCCTAGGGCTTGAGGCTACTATAAATATTGTTTCATATACATACATGGATGTGCATGCATGTGTTTGTGTGCGTGTGTGATCAAATGGACTTTTTTAGGCTAACCTAGGTATTTGCCAATCTTTCGTCTTTTTTTTTTTTTTTTTGAGGGGGGAAGGTAGGGCAATTGGGGTTAAATGACTTGCCTAAGGTCACATGGCTAGTTTTGTGTTAAGTGTCTGAGGTCAGATTTGAACTCAGGTCCCCCTGACTCCAGGGCCGGTGCTCTATTCACTGTGCCACCTAGCCGCCCCAACCAGTCTTTCATCTTAATCCTTTGGGAAAGCATACTCTAAATTTCAAGCAATTTATGAATCTGTAGGAAACAAGTCATATTAAAACTGGGGAATATTGGTATCCATTACTTAGATGAATTATGAGGATATAAAGTTAGATACTTTTATCACTTTTGTAATTCTAAATTTATTTTGTAGAATTTTTTATGAATGTTTTTCCCTTCATCTTTAGAGTCTATATGGTAGTATAAAAAGAGATTAATTTTGCAACATTGAATATCAGTTTCATTAGTTTCTATTAACAAAGGACTACATTCCTGTATTGTATACCCCTAGCCCCATCCTCTTTCTCAACAGAGATGCTTCCTACTTCAATGTGAATATTAGAGTATATGGCCTGAGCTTTCACATTTTCACTCCTCAGTTTACTTCAACAGGACCAAATATCTGTTCTATGCTAGACACTAGAGGAAACCGTCAATGCCCTCAAGTAGCCTCCATTCAATGGGGAACAAAACCGAAGTACACAGATTAATACAAAATCTATACAAAGTAAAGATAAAGCAATTTGGTGGGAAGGAATCACAAACACCAGCAAGGATCAGAAAAGAGCCCCAGAACTGGATTTCATCTCGGGATGGAGAGTGTAAGAGCCAGGGCAGGGGGACAGAACCTTCGAGGCATGAGAGGCTGTGCTGCAAAGCCAGAGGAGCTGGAAGGGAAGGTTGAGTGGGGGCGGGGGGGGCATTTTGGCTAGAATGGTGAATATGTGCCAGGGGGTATATGAAATTAGGAAAATACAGATTAGAGCCATTCTGCAAAGGTCTTTCTGTGCCAAAGGGAATGGGTATTCTGGTTTATGCTAGAGACAGAGGGGATCTATTTAAGTTCCTGGAGCAAGGAATTGAATGGTCAGGTGTAGGCTTTAGGAATGAGAATTTTATGGCTGTGGGTAGGATGGATTAGAGACAGGAACAAGAATGGAGGCAAGAAGAGTACATTGTAGGCATGGGTTCTCTGTGCAGCAACACACAGATAGGGTATTACCTGAGAAATAACTAAGGAGTCAGTGTGATTAAATTTTATAGTACATGGTGGAAAATAAAGCATAATAAGGCTTTATAATTATTAATGTATAATAAGGTGGGTTGGAGGCAGATTAAGAGCTTTAAGTGCCAAAAGCCAGATATAGATTGTAGAAGTAATAGGAAGCCAATATCATGTATTAAGCAGAATGACATAATCGGATCATTGCTTTAATGAATATCATTTTGAAATCTTTGTAGATGGAAAGTGGATAGACTTGAGACAGGGAGACTAATTAGAAAGCTATTTACCGGCAAAATGGGATTGACCCCTTGACTTGAAGTCAGAAAGGCCTGATTTTTTTTTTCTTTTTGGTGGGGGGAGGGCAGGGCAATTGGAGTCAAGTGACTTGCCCAAGGTCACATGGCAAGTATGTCAAGTATCTAAGGCCAGATTTGAACTAGGTCCTCCTGATTCCAGGTGCTCTATTCACTGTGCCACCTAGCCACCCCATGGAAGGTGTGATTTCAAATCTAGCCTTAGACTCTTGCTGACTATGTGAACCTAGGCAAGTCAGTCAACTGTTAAACATTTAAGTGCCTACTAGGTGCCAAACACGAGGGTTACAAAAAGAGGCAGAAGACAGCCCCTGCCCTGAAGGAGCTCACAGTCTAACAGAGGATACTACAAACAAGCAGATGCTGTTCATCCTTCATTTTCGAAGAAGACCAGTGACATCACAATGTTGAAGGCAGGGTATGGTGTGTTCAGGTGTTGCTGATCAGACCAGTACAAATTTGGAAGGCACTAATTTCCACAGATCAGGTGCAAGTGGTCTATTAGAACTTTTAGAATAAAAGTGGCTCTGGATTTGTGCAGCTCATATTTCCTTTGTGCTTCTACAATTCTACCTTGCTCATGGAATACAGCACCTTTTTTTGATGCAGGCATGCCATACTGGATGGTCCTATGCTAGCATTTCCTATGTCTCACAGTCAATACTAAAGTTTTTCAGAGATACCTTGAGAGTGTCCATATAGTGCTTCTTCTGATCACCATGTAAGCACTTTTGTTTGAGTTCTCAATAAAATAGTCTTTTGGGTATGCGTCCATTTGGTATTAAAACTATGTGACCAGCCCATCTGGAGTTGTACTCTTTCCAATAGAGTTTGAATGCTTGACACTTGAGCTCTAGAGAGGACCTCTGTGTCTTGTACCTTTTCATGCCAGATAAGCTTTAAGATCTTCCCAGGATAATCCAAGTGGAAGTAGTTCAATTTTCTGGCTTGTCCAGGTTTCACAGGCATAAAACAATGTAGTCAGCATGATGGTTTTGTAGGCCTTCATTTTGGTAAGCAGCCTGATACCCCATACTATTCTTTTAGAGCCTCTCAAAAGCTGAACTAGCTCTGGCAATGAAAGCCTCTACTTCATTGTCTATGTGGAGAGCCCTGGAAGATAACTGGGAAGGCATTAGAATTAAGAGGGGTTGGCAAAGGCTTCCTGTGAGATTTTAGTTGAACTTAGAGGAAGCCAAGGAGAACTGGCTTGTGGCGATGAGGAGGGAGAGCATTCAAGGCATGACAGACTGCCAGAGAATGTCTTATTCATGGAACAGCAAGGAAGCCAGTGTCACAAGATTAAAGAATTTGTGACTAGGGATAATGTGTAAGAAATCATTTAGCCCTTGTCAGTCCATTTCCTCAGTTACCTCACAGGATTGTTGTGAAGATCAAATGAAATGTGTAAGGAAATTTGCAAACCTTCATGCTGTTGTTTTTATCATCATCATCATCGTAATCTAGGCAAGTGGTAGTGAGGACTTGAATTAGAAAGGTACATATGTGATAAATGTTGTGAAGATTGAGAAAAATCTAAGAGAAGAAGGTGGTTAGAAGTACAGAACAGTGCAAAGAGCTCAAGAAGTAGGTCTGAGAGAAAGCTATTGTATTTAGCAGCTAAGAGTCTACTGGTCACCATCTGGTTGTAGAATCAGAATCCAGATTGCCAAATGGTGAGCAGGAAGTAAAGGGCAACTCATTCATGGGGCTGTGATTTGGACTATGGAAGGGAGAGGAGACATAGTATGATAGCATGTTCATAAGCATTCAGAAAGGAGTTAGTGAATAAAAAGAGATTGATGAATAGGAGGAGGTTGGAGTGGGGAAAAGGTTAAGAATGATTGAAGGGGAAATAGGAAGAGATGTTATCGAGTGCCCATCTATAGAGACTGGCCTTACTCTTTCCTTGGAGCAAAAGAAGACAAGATGGAGAGGGAGGTTGAAGAGATGTGAATTGAGGAAAAGAGGAAGCTCAAGACCTAGGACCTTTTTTCTCTGTAAAACTGAGATGGGGGTCTCTGTGGCAGGTGAAGACTTTATCTGGGATTGGAAAGTTTGGAATTGATGCTTTAGGGAGGGTGATTTTTATCAGGGAAGAATAAAAGAATTTCCATTTAGCTGTGAGGGTCCATTTGAGAACGAAAAACAAATTTGTAGTGGACCAAGTAAGTGTAGTTGCATGACTTCCTCCAGGATTCAATAGTAGTAGGAATAGAGAAGAAACAGGTTAGAGTTTGGAAAGAAATGAGCTAGAACAGCAGGGGAGAGGATTCTGGAAAGATGGAGGGGGAGTAGATCAGAAAATCCCAAACTCTCAAGATTTTCCCCCACAAAAGGGTTAAAATGTCACCTTAGGGCAAACAAAATATGAGTGGAGATAAATAAGAACAGGGGCATAACTGGGGTCCTCCTGGGAAAATTTGGGAAGATCCAGAAGAAAAATCCCAGGACTTTGGCCCCTGTGAAGAGTAAACACCTCCAGGCTAGATTCTTTTAGCAGCAAGCCCTGGTGTTAGTTGGTTTGGGAGGCTACCTTGGCCCCAGCCACCAGAACTTTTACCCCCAGATAGTGAGAGTAGTTGGGTGTTTGAGCCCAGGAAGATGGAGGAAACCTCAGACCCACCTGTGCTGCGAAGAGTGGCCAGGGTGAGAAGGAACCAGCCCATACCCAGTGAGTACAGAAGCAGTGAAGTAGAAAACCCCTAGCTGTGGGTACTAATAGGAGGTTGGAGGTTTGGCTTTGGTTTTAGGTTAGAGGGAAGAACTGAAGACCTGGGTCAAGAGGCACCATTTCCCATACCCCAGGGCTAGAGGTGACTACAAATAACTAAGCTATCACCACAAAAAATCACAGGCAAAGGAGAAAGAATCCAACCATAGAAACCTATTATGGAAATAGAGATGAGTGGGGTTCGTCTTCAGAGGAGGATATTGAAGTAAAGAAGCCGCCAAAGAGTAGTGTCAAATGGACACCTGCCCAAAAAGAATTCATAGAAGATCTTTTAAAAAAAACTTTAAAAATCAAATGACATAGATGGAGGAAAAACTAAAAAGGAAAATAAGAATAGTCCAAGAAAAACAAGAAGGGTATGAAAGGAAAGTCAGCCAACTAGAAAAGGAGATCCATAATCTTATGGAAGAAAATGACACCTTGAAAATTAGAATTGGGCAAAGTGAAGCCAGTATAATTATAAGAGATTAAGAAATGATTAAACAAAATATGAATAATGAAAAAATAGAAGAAAAATCTTAAACTAAAAACAACACATTTGGAGAATAGAACAAGAAGAGAAAATATAAAAATAATTGGACTAACTGAAAGTTACAATCAAAAAAAGAATCTTAATACAAACAAGAAATCATTGGAAAAAAACTGTCCTGAAGCATTAGAACAAAGGGGGAGAGGGGGAGTGGAAATAGGGGGAAAAAAATCTATTGATCATCACTTTAAAAGGTCCTATGAGGAAAACTTCATAGGAATAGCATAATCAAATTTGAAAACTACCAGCTCAAGGAAAAAATATTAAAAGCATCAAGATTAAAACAATTTAACTATTATGGTGACACAATTAGAATTACACAAGACCTACCAGCAGAGACATCAAAGGACTTTAGGTCTTGGAACACAACATATCAAACAGCAGAAGACCTGGGACTCCTGCCAAAGATATCATACCCTGCAAAGTTAAGTATTACCTTGAATGAAAAAAAAATGGACATTTGAGAAACTCTCAGACTTTCAAGACTTTGTTTAAAAAAATCCTGAACTTAATAGACAATTTGACATAGAAGAATCAATAGAAATATAAGGTACATAATAAAGACTAAGTATAAGGGATTCATAAGGACAGCCTGTTTACTATTAATATATGTAAAATGTATGTCTAAGATTCTTATTAATAATTGGGTAGTTCATAAGAAAGGTTGGGGTAAACCTAAGTGTGATACGAATTTAAAAAGTAAAACCATTTAGGCACAGCTTAAAAGAGTAATTTGCTTATACAAATGAGGTACAAGAGGAAGAATTGATACACAGTAATGAGATGGTGTAGGAGGGCAGTAGTTCTGGTAACCTACTTTCACCGGGAATAGGTTTAAGAGAACGATACATCTATATTTAAAAGAGTATTAAAAAAAAGTCTTCTAAATTCAGAATAAAATGGTAGGGGCATAGGGAGAAGACAAGGCAGAGGTCTTTAGAGGGGAGGGTGAGGGAATAGGTAAAATAGGGGTATAGAAGGATGTTTAGATTTATGAGAATGGGAGGATAGGGGAGGGATCCTTGGAGGGGCATAGGCACGTCATAGGAAGGCAATGTAGGGGGTAAAAGTAAAGTAGAGGAGGTAGGAGGGATAGGAAACAAGATGCACATAAAAAAGATCAAGAGTAGAATAATAGGTTTTGGAAAGTATATGTAAATATGTATATAGCTATGGAGAAGCATAAACTATATTGTAGCCTTCTGGGAGAGGGTATGTATATATTTATAGCTATAGAGAAACATCTATACTTTATTGTGGCCTTCTGTGGGGGGGGGGTTGGAGGGAGGAGGGAAAGAACAAAGTAAAAAAGTACACAGCAGAGAACAAAAGAAAACTCAGAAGGAAGCAAAGAAAAGATTTTCAATTCTTAATATGAGTATTTATCACATAGGCTTACTTGAAATGAAAGTTTATTAATATAAAAAGAATAACAGGGCAAGGATTTCAAAGGTAGAGGACAGTGTAAAGTTGAACCAGTTAATTCTAGGGTCAAACTTCGAATGGGAGTGAAGTAAGACCAGAGTAAGAATGATTTACTAGGAAAGCTGGGAGGAGTAGAGGAATAGTTGGCCAGTCAAGGGGAAAGAATACATTTATGGTGAGTGAGGTCAAGGCAGAGATGGATTAATTAGAGGGTATGACCTGAAAGGAATGCCAGCATTCTCCAGCATGCAGCTTGAACCTTTATATGAGCTCAAAAGGATGGCCTTCCCTATATATGTCTTAGTTTTCTTCATAAAGTACATATTAGTTCCTTTCTGTACCCTTGCTGTTCCTCATACATAATACTTCATTTCTCATCTCTTTGCTTTTGTATAAACTATTCCACCATACCTGGAATATGCTCCCTCTTCACCCCCTACCTTTTAGCATCTACAGTGAAGGTCCTCTACAGAAAGGGAATAGGAATGTAGTGTTGTAGAACAGTAGCACCAGTGCAATATTTACAGAGCCCACAATCATGATAAAGACTGTGACTACAAGTATTGCATGATGTTTGATTGCAAAGTATACTAGATTCTCCAGATAGAGGATAGAACTGAAGGATTTATTTAGACACCAGAAAACTGAATCCCCAAACCAGTAAGCCGATTCCATCATAGTATCAAAGATATTCAGAAACCATAATAATGCTGAGAGCCACAGCATCCTTCAGCCTTTCCACAAACCAATACAAGATCAATATTTACTCACAAAACTCTGTCTCCTTGTCTGAGCTCCTCTGTTCCCCCTGTCTGGCTGGCTCTGAACCAGCTTCATGTGGGCTCTGCTTCCCTTCAGCAAACTCCTCCTACCACAAGCTCAATGTGACTACATTCAACCTATTAGGGGGCAGAGTTTACTTTCAAAGCAAGGGAGGTCTTCACACTCTCCCCTAGATCTATTAAGGGGCAGGGAATATCTTTAAATTCCCATTCCCATTACAAAATCATGGCTGTGAAACTTATAGCAAAACTCAGGCATCCTGCTTAAACCATATTAAAATGTAATTGGGAAATGTTTTACAAAATAAATACAATACTACATATATAATGTCAAATTGTGATTTTTGTTTTTTTGGCAGAGGGAAAGTAGGGCAATTGGGGTTGAGTGACTTGCCCAAGGTCACATGGCTAGTTTTTTGTGTGTTAAGTGTCTGAGACGGGATTTGAAGTCAGATCCTCCTGACTCCAGGGCCAGCGCTCTATTCACTGTGCCACCTAGCCTCCCCAAATTGTGATTTTCTAAGTCAGTACTGTTTCTGTTTGAGTTTGACACCACTTTTCTAGATGAGAAAAAAGTTTTGGAATAGATATTGGTGAAGATAATGATGGAGAGTGAGTCAAAAGTAGAATTGCAATGCAATAATAAGGAATTTTAACCTTATCTAATTCTACCATGTGGTGCTTGCATCTGGTTTCATACATAACCTTTTATTCCTCTAAAGCTAACCCTCCTGTGCTGATTAACCTTCCTTTCAACTATCCCTTTTTAACATTTTTATTGCTACATTTTGGTCTTATATCATTGGCCTGACTTAGCCCTTTTTCTTTCCTTTCTCAGAAAGCTATCTACTATTAACAGAACTTCTTTTCAGCAAAACTAAGCAAAATATTAGCTAAGTACTACAGTTACATGTTGTGTTCATTAACTTGTCCCCAACTTTGGCAAAGAAGGGAAGAATGTCGGTTCTAGAATGTCAATTCTTATATCTCTTCTTTGCGGGTAAACTTGGTCATTATAATTTCTTGGCTTTCGTGTTAATTGTTGAGCTTTGTATTTATGCTATTGTCATTATGTAAATGCTTCATTCTACTGAATTTCATATCTGTACAAAAGTTTACCATCCTTTTCTGATTTTATCATATTTATTATTTTTTACAGTACAGCAATCTTTAACATTTATCTACCAACTCTTCTTTCAGTTCTTTGCTATTACAAAAGGTACCATAGTGGGTGGTAGGTCACTGATCTTTGATTCAGGAAGACCTGGTTTCAAATCTCTTCCCAGATACTTAGTGTTTGATCCTTAAGAAGTCATTAACTGGTGGCTCAGTGAATAGAGCACCAGTCCTGGAGTCAGGAGGACCTGACTTCAAATCTGGCCTCAAACACAAAAGCTAGCTGTGTGACGGTGGGCAAGTCACAACCCCAATTGCCCTACCTTCCCTCCTCCAAAAAGCAAAAAAAAAAAAAAGAAGTCCTTAACCTCAGTTTCCTCATCTCTACAGTAAGTCAAACAACAGGACATATATTACAGGATTGTTGTGAGAGATCAAATGAGATAACATGTAATTAATGTTAATGTAATAAAAATAATGTAAATAATGTTAATTTTAAGAAAGAGATCCAAGATGAATTTGTTAATGAGAGACAAAAGGTAAAATGGAAAGCACTAAATTTAATACCAAGGAAACCAGAGTTCAAGTTCAAGCTCTGATAGTTACTAGCTCAGTGACCTTGGACAAATTGCTTAACTTTCAGCCATAGTTTTCCTAACTGCAAAATGGGAATAATGCTTGTTACTTGCTACTTCACAGGATTGTTTTGAGGAAAGCCTTTGGAAACCTTAAAGGGTGCTATCCAAATATGGCCTCTTATTTTAAGAGAATTAGGCACAGTGGAGGGGGAAGGGACTAGGTAGGTAGTAGATAGTAGACTAGGGACTGGGGGGGAGTGATTAGAGTGAATGAATGAATGAAAAATAAAAACATTTGTTAAGTGTTTACTATGCAGAGTACTATGCTACAAATAGTATAGTCCCCCCTCTCAAAGAGTTTACATTCTAATGGAAAGAGATAACATGTAGAAGGATTCAGCTGCAAATCAGATGGAAAGGTTCTTGGTCCTTAAGGTTCAGTAGCCAAGCAATTGTTGTTATCAATAAATATTATCCACAAATATCATTGAGATTACTGAGAGAAATAGCAGGACAGATATGTCTAGTTTACTGTTCTTGGGAGGTGAGCTTAAAAAACAAACAAGGTAGGTTAAGTAATAAACTTGTTTTTTCCAAAACTTGCTTTCTTTCCTGACATACTCCCTGTCACCAAACTGGTCATTCTTATCTCATGCCTTTACCTCTTCCTCAGTATCCCACTAGTCACTAAGTCCTATCAATTCTTCTTTCAAAACCTGTCTTGTTTATGGTTTGGTTTTTTTTTTTTTTTTTTGCTCTCACCATTGTAGTCCAGGCATAAAAGTAAAAAAAAGGTATTACTTCTCACATGGTTTACTGTACAAAACTTCTGTCTTTCCTTACTTTAGGCTTTACCTAGTCATTCCAATTCATCCTGAGAACTGCCAGGCAAAGTCAAGTCTTCAGTTAGTCTTCCTAGCTTTTGATTCCCTACCATGTTCTGGTGCCCGTTTGCCCTTTCCATCCTTATTTCTCACTATTCCGTCAAAACATCTGTTCTGTCTGGCAAATCAGACCAGTCTTCTCCTAGACAGTAAGGGTGCCACATTCGTTCATGTCTGTAACTTCCATTCTTGCCTTCCAAACACTCTATATTCAATAAGATCCTGTTCACATCCCATTTCTTCTTGGGAATCCTTTCTTCACTGTTCTAGCCCTCATTGATCTCCCTCTCCCTTGAATTCCTCTATTACAGTCCAGCACTTAACTCTCTGCTGGCATGAACTTTTTTGCTGTTGTTTGAGGTTTCTGTTAGTTGTGCCTCTCCAACTGGACTCTGATCTCCTTGGAAACTATAATGGCTTTTCTGGATTGTACTTCCTCCCTCATAGCACCCAGCACAGCTCTGGGCATACTGCTCATGAATATTTCATAGATTTTGATAATTTATTAGAGAAATGTGATTTGATAGTTCTTTTCCCTTTTTTCTCCTAGAACTCTGTCAAATTGGGCATATGAATTTGATAAGTGGGCTCCTTCTGTGGTGAAGGTCTCCTACAAGGTAAGTTAACGCTTTCCTTTCAAAAGTTCTTGCTCATAAAATACTTTAAAGCAAAGGAATGAAAAGTCTTTATATGTGTCACATACGGACATGCATACATATGTTAAAAGTCATTATGTATTAGGCAAGAACTGTCAGCAGGGTCTGGTGAAAAGCCCTAGATTTGGCATCTGGTACCGTGGGTTCAGATCTTGGTTCTACCACCTGTATCCTTTGTAACCTTGAGGAAGCTGCTCATCATCTGCTCTGTACTTTCCTTCTCTTCAGAATGAGGAGATTGAATTATTTGATGTCTGTGGTTTCTGCTGCATCTAAATGTTATGATGCTGAGTAGGAAGAAGCAAAATGGAAACATTTTCAAAGTCATTGCTTTCTCTTCAAGTCCTTCAACATTTCAGGTTGATTATTTACATACCCAAGATCACTGGCCTGAAGTTCACCAGCCTTGCTAGCTGGTTCTTCACATGCCCAAAGGCCTCCTAGGGCAGGGGCATGGCCTGGAGCTGTGGCCCTGGACCAGCTTGTGTGGGAATCTCAGAATGGAGGGGAGTTATTCAGTAAGAACTTCTCCTTTTAAATTTGGGTGCTCCAGCAGGCATGTACTTGTTTGGAGAGTCTGTGTTTTATTCTTTATCAAGACAATACAGGTGACACCTAGTGTATCTAAGTACTTATTCCCCTTGTTGGTTAGAATTACCCTACTGGTTCTTCTGTGCACCTCAGTAAGCAGCTGCTGCTTGCTTTCCTTTTCCCAGGGCTCTCCAGCAGCAAGACGAGCTTTTGTACCTCAACTTCGGAGTGGGAAATTCAATGTCTTGCTAACTACTTATGAATATATTATAAAAGATAAGCACATTCTTGCCAAGGTAAGATTTTGACACTGTATTTCTTCAACAGCAAGCCAAACTTTCCATGACTAGTAGTGAAATAACTGACAAAAATGTTAATATGCTGATCATTCTCTTTAACTTGCTTCCAAGTATTTCCTAAGCAGTTATTTTAAAGTATGCTTTACCAAGGTCACAAAGCTTGGAAACTGCATAAGAGAAATATTAATGTTGTTATAGCCACACAAGAAGTAAGCAGCCATATTATGATTACAGCTCAGATTTCAAGGCCCTTTCCAGGCTCCATGTCATTCTGTCCCCTTCTTTGATGACACATAGGGGAGAAAACAGAAAAGCCAGAAGAGTTGGACCTACCCAGCCCAGTTTTTTAGCTTGCAGAAACCTTCTTTACTCTCTGCTTTCTCCTAATACCCCCAGCATGGTTCAATGGGAAGACCCCTGGCTTGGTAGCCAGTTAGCCTTAATTTTCTCATTTTAAAATGAAGGGGTTAGACTAGATGATTTCTGAAGTTCTTCTAGTTGTAGATCTAATACTATGATCTATATACTATACTATACTATACTATACTATACTATACTATACTATACTATAC